>NC_089786.1:8797500-8967500 GCF_040412425.1 Macrobrachium rosenbergii | reverse complement strand
TAATAATAATAATAATAATAACAATGATATACCTTATTCTAGTTCAAACCTGTAGAGTACATTCATAAAAATTTCAATAATAATAATAATAATAATAATAATAATAATAATAATAATAATAATAATAATAATAATAATATACCTTATTTCCGTTAAAACCTGAAGAGTACATTCATAAAAATAATAATATACTTTTTTACAGTTCGAAGACATAACCGAAAATAACTCCAGAGTTGTGATATATTAAAATGACGAAGAATAAAGACATATCTAAAATATTTCAAAAACCTGTGATCAATTAATTTAAAAGCATTCACATATTGTGATATTCAGTTTAAAATCTCTCATCACTGATGTGTGATACAGTAATTTAAAAATAATTCATTTATCATTTATCACATTTAAAATTATACGCGGAGTTTGGATTAGTAAGCAAAAAACATCAGAATGACTATCACAATGTTTCAATCACCCCCGCCCCATCATAACCAAATTAAGTCATTAAAGTAAATTTCAGACTTCCAATAATTCGAACTTTTATTTTTTACAAAACATCAGCTTAAACATCACACACATAGGAAGACCCAACCGTTACACCTTGAAACATTATTATTATTATATTATAAAATTATTATTTTTTATCAAAAATACACACACACATATATAGCACCGAAGAAAAACCCATTAATTCGCTAAGCAAGAAACGAACACAAAAGAACATAAAGTATTCGGAAGAAAATGAAGAATGCATTCCTTTCCTCCTCCTCCTCCTCCTCCTCTTCTTCTTCCACTTCTTCTCCATCATTTTCAATTAAGAAACGCACACCTGGTCTCTCTTCACGGTTTCATTACGAAGAAGGTGCCAGTCAGGGTTCGAACGAATTAACATCAATTTGCAAGAATTTCGACGCAATTCCTAGATATATTTTTAAAACAATGAATATATAATGATATATATATATATATATATATATATATATATATATATATATATATATATAAACACACAGAGCCATTTAGTTAACATGGAGTGGCTACCTGGAGAAAATTAAAACAATTTATAATTTACATTATATGCTGGATCGTGGGTGAACACATATGCAAAGAACCTTTACAACATCTGCCCCATACACATACATACATACATACGTACAAACGTATATATATACATATATATATAAATGAATACATATATAATACATGTATATACTTATTTATATATACATCTCTATACAGTGCATAAGTAAGTCAGTATAACTCGCTCCTGCTACTGGTTATCGAAAGTCCAAGCGATCTCTACCACGTCATGTTAAAAAAAAAAAATTATACTACTCTTGATTCATGAGCTCGAATCATGAAAACGTCCACACGGTGGCATTTACTTTTACTGACGAGTTTCAAGATTTCAGGGGAGACTGATTCAAAACGCAGTGATTCTGTGACGTAAGTTTCCTGCGATGATGCTCTTCAATTCATCTTTTGCTTATTCTGCCTTATTTCGCTTGTCTTACTCCTCTATTCCTATCTCAATCTTTTCTTTTTATTCACACCCGGTCTTCCTAAATTGGAGGACCCTGCAATTAAACTCAGTGATTGACAAAAAATACAGGCGACAATAATTTCGGTGAAATGTCAAGGAAATGGTACTTACTGTACATTTTCGTGGGGCAGAACAAAGCCAGTCAACTGAGTTGAGAGACAAAGTGGAGGAGGAGGAGGAGGAGGAGGAGGAGGAGGAGGAGGAGGAGGAGGGGGAGGGGGAGGGGTGGGGTACAGACATAGCCTTTGGGAGAACAAAAGAAATAACAGCAAAGCAGATATATTTGCTATCTTATTTTAGTACTTAAACGGGCAGCCCTGGGGGAGCTGGTAATCAGCTCAGTGGTCCGGTAAAACTATCTTAATAATAACAATAATAATTAGTACTTAAGGAAGTCTTCTTACGGGTTATGGGTAATGCCAATCAACGTGATACCAAGGTGCCGTTCTTTAGTGTACTGTGCATGTACGAGTATGCATGTATGTATGTATATATATATATATATATATTATATATATATCCACGAATTTTAAATAAAAAAAGATCGTTTAACATCCAGGACACAGTGCCTTGGGAGCAACTAACATCACAGAAAATTGTAAATGTTAAGTGTTTTGTCTACGGCAGGATTTGAACCGATGCCTGCTTTAGAAACAACGATAGATAGTGACTTAGACCACTGAGCCATCAAGAATCATGCCGTAGCCAATGCACTCATCATTTATAATTCCCTTGGGCGTTAGTTTTTCCCCAGGTATAGATATATATATATATATATATATATATATATATATATATATATATATATATATATATATATATATATATATATATTATATATATTATATGGTTACGTGGTCTAGAGGTTATCGAACTTCCTTCCCCAGTAACAAGAGACCCCGAGATCTTTTTAGCTGGAAGAATCGATCGTGTCTCTACAGACCTAAACAGCAAATTAGGTCCCTGTCGTTGGTCTTTTTTTTTTTTTTTTTGTCTTAGAAAGCCACCTGTTGGGGGAACGATCTAACGTATGAGAAAAAAGGACACATACAAACAAACATACATACCTACATATATACATATATATCACCACAGGTGAAAAAATGAGAGATCGGGTGTGGGTCCTGACAGGTTTCAGTTTTATTTCCAAGCCACTGACAATGTGTGATAAACTAATCATAAGTTAAAGTGATAATAATTAAATAATTATAAACATATATATATATATATATATATATATATATAATATATATATATATATATATATATATATATATATATATTTATATATATATATTATATATATAAAATAGTGCACGTAAAACCTAATATACGACTTCTGAAGCAACATTAAAAACAAGTCCCCAGAAACAATATCTAACAAGATAAAAATTAATAAATAAATAGACTATCAAACAAACAAACCAAAAGATAAAATAAACAACTAGATACGTAAATAAACAAAATAAATAAATAAATAGAACAATAAACAAATAAATAAATAAACAGAAAAATGAATAAAGAAAAACGTTCCCCGAAGATCTCTCAAAAGTGGCAGGTGACGGACGGGGTTGGGACATTCCACTCCAATTAGCCCTGATAGTTGCACCTTGAATCCGCATTGCATGAGTGATTTCATCTGGTACGTTGTTGGGAGGCTACATTTGGAGTTCTCTCACTTGACTGTGAGACTGGTGTGAACTTGTTTTTTTATTATTACACTAACAATTGCATACTTGTGTGTCTGTGAGCATTAATTAGCTGTATGTATGTATACTTGTGTGTCTGTGTAGGGATGTATGTATGTATGTATGTATATGTATATATATTAATATATATCTTATATGTATGTATGTATGCATATATTTATATATATGTGTATTTGTATATATATTTATCTATCTATTTAGCTATCTATGTGTATATATATACATATACATATATGTGTGCTGTGTATGTGTGGGGGACAAGAAAAATTGATCGTGCGATTTAAGATGGTTCGGTCATATGGAGAGAATGGAAGAAATATACTTATAAATTGATGGACAGAGTGAAAGAGGTTTTGGAATACAAAGGCCTTAACCACCCCGGAAACGCAAGAATAGTTGCAAGATAGAAGTGAATAACGCAGTACGGGTCAGGGGCTCGTCGTGCCGCTGATTACATGGCAGTTATTGATATGAAGTTTTCTACGCGGCCGGTTCATCTACGAATTACCATTTAATAAAGTATGAATGTGACAATGTAATTTGTTTTCTATTTTGTCTGTGGCCATACCTGTCAGGTCTAAGGCTGAGTGACTCAAGAAATAATTGATTACGAAAGAATATTGATAACAGAATACAGTATTGTTTAACTCTTCATTTGCCCATATAAGCGTAAAACGGGATTCAGTAGAACAAATTACGTTTGATATTTGAAAAGGAAGCATTATCAACTCCTCCCATTCTGATTTTTCCTAGATTCTCCAAGAGACTTTACTTCGTCTCTGTTGACTGTAACGAGTCCAAAAGTCCACATCAGGTCACCGAATCCATTTTATACCTTACCACTGATCGCCGTGAATCAACGGGTCCGAGCTGACAAATGGCCAGCATTAATCTAAAATAAGAAGATGGATTACATCAATGCCATGTTACCTCAGTGCAGGAATAATATATAAACTAAATAGGCCTAATCATGGATTCTAGCAAAAAAAAAAAAAAAAAAAGTTGGGACCTTATAAAACTAAGTTCTCAGGGATAGACAGAAAAGCCTTGGCTACAGTGAATGGGCAGTGTCCCTTTTACTGTATAACATACGAACATGATGGGACGGTTCGGATGAAAAAAAAAAAAAAAAAAAAAAGAGCGTGCTGACGATTGGTGTGAACCGGAAGGCTCTACATTACTGAGAAAAAGGAGCATGAGACACACACACTATATATATATATATATATATATATATATATATATATATATATATATATATATATATATATATATATATATGTGTGTGTGTGTGTGTGTGTGTGTGTGTATGTATGTATTTATGTATATACATTTATATTTATTCATATATATACATACATACATACAGACATGCGCGTTAAATATCATTAACGACATGTAGACATCGTCACATCGGATATCACACGCATACCATTTAGGCCTACGTAGAAATACCACCAACTCAATTTTCCTCGCCGGGGGCAACCGTACGAAACATTGTTCTCTCTCTCTCTCTCTCTCACACACACACAAAACTGGCCATTGAATCACTGAGAGTGACATTACTCACCAGTGAGTAACAGCTGAATGAAACTTATTCAATCGCACCGGAGCCAAACCGCAGGTATCTCGTCCAGTATGAGTCACGGAGAAAATTTCTTTCACAGAGTTGATTATAAATGATTGGCTCTTTGAGTCACGAATAGAAAATCGTCTAATAATAATAATCACTTAGGACTGGTAATTGAGAAAGAATTAGACAATCATAATCTGATTAGTATTTGAGTCATCAATAATAATAATAATAATAATAATAATAATAATAATTAACTTTGTACTGGTATTTGAGAAAGAATTAAAAAACAATAACAATCTGATTAGTATTTGAGTCATTATCAGAAACCAGTAATAATAATAATAATAATAATAATAATAATAATAATAATAATAATAAAACAAAACATTACCTTAGACACGTTTTCAGTACAGCACACTGCTTGTTTATGAAGTGTATAAATAATAATAAAAAAGCGAAGTGAATATTTAAAGCAGAATTATTTACTAGACAAAAAAATAGTCTCCTTAACTCACCCATCATAAGAAACCGGGTTGATAAGGCGCAGAATAAAGCTATTATTTGTGATGATTAATACCGAATATCATTATAATGAGTCTGCTTCACCTTGCTGTCAATGAATAACGAAATTTCTGCTGGAAACCGAGGCAAAGGAAGGATGGAAGTGATAGAAAACGTACCAAGGAAAACGAAGTTACATGGGTAACTACGTCGAACTGAATGGCACGACAACGTTCTTATTTGTCAGTCAGTAATTAGGGCAGCCTGTCGTTTGACTTTCCACCAAAAGGTCTTTCATTTCTAAGATTGAATTCATAACAGTGTAGGCTACTTGAAATTTACTAAACTTTCGTAAAGTTCCTATAGGCAAAATAATTACGCACACATGCAATGATAATCTTACAACTATGGTAGCCTACACTCTCCCTTCCTTACTTGTCTCACCATGTCAAAAAAAAAAAAAAAAAAAACTTTTATTGAGGACTGGAACTCTCTATTTGCTTTTGTGTGCCTTGATTATAATCTCAACTCTTTTTAGGAGGGGGTCTATCGCTTATTAACTGAAATAAGTTTATTTTATAGCAACTACCATAGGAAGCCTTCCCCTTCTCAAAACAAGCGTACAGAAATTTCATTTATCCTTCCACGGTTTGAGCAAGCGTACAGGAATTGCACTGAGCCTTCCACTCTTACAATATGCTTTTAAAAATGCAATAGGTCTTCCTCTTGCATCCCGCGTTCATAAAATCCACTGAGCCTTTCAGGGATTGCACTGAGCCTTCCACTCTTACCAATAGCTTTCAGGGATTGCACTGAGCCTTCCACTCTCACCAATAGCTTTTAGGAATTGCATTGGAATAGAACAAAATATATTGAATTTTGGCCAAAGGCCAAGTGCTGGGACCTACCAATTCATTCAGCACTGAAATGGGAATTGACAGTAAAAAGGTCTGAAAGCTGTAACAGGAGGAAAACCTCGCAGCTGCACTATGAATCAACTTTAGGAGAGGGTGGAAAGTCAGATGGAACAAAGAGAATATGAATGGAGGTACAGTAAATGGAATGAAAGGGGTTGCAGCAGCCGAAGGGACGCTACAAAGAAGTAATGCCTAAAGTGCACCTGGGGTGCACTGACACTACCCACAACGGGAGGAATTTCATTGAGTCTTCCACCCTTACAAATGAAAATGCACTGAGCTTTCCTTTCTTACAGCAAGCTTTCAGAAACTGCACTGAGCTTTCTATTCTTACAGCACTCTTACAGCAAGCTTTCAGAAACTGCACTGAGCTTTCTATTCTCACAGCACTCTTACGGCAAGCTTTCAGAAATTTCATGAAGCTTTCTCCCCTCTTACAGCAAGCTTCAGAAATTTCATGAAGCCTTCCCCTCTAACAGCAAGCTTTCAGAGATTTCATGAAGCTTTCTCCCTTCTTACCAAAACCTTTCAGATATTTCATGAAGCCTTCCCCTTTTACAACAAACCCTAAGAACTTGTATTAAACTTTCCTCTCTTGCGGCAAGCTCTGAAATACAACGATAACGCTGCCAAAGACCAGTGGGTCAGGCAGCCTTAAGCCTTGATCTAGCCGGAGCCCGATGGGTAGCAAGAAAATAACGGAGAGAAACGGAGGCTTCAGAAAATGCCACGTCTTAACAGCAGCAGGACAAAAACAGTGACAGAACTAGGTCTACGGATTTAAAAGATTCCATTGCTGTATTATTCTTTTAAGCCTGATTTCAAACGAATTTTATGTCATAATTTCTTCTCCAATTTTTCACTTTATATCGTCTTTAATTTTATTATTTAATTAATCATGAATTGTCCAACAAGTTCAATTCCGTCTTCTACGCATGACTCAGAAATGATCAGATTATAACAAGAAGGTAAAGACAGAGCTAAATTATAATTGTGAGTGATACATTATTTGTAGTATTACCACTCTCATTACATTCTTTCTCTTTGGATGTTCGTTGGAAACTACCAATATCACCCGATGACTCTCTCTCTCTCTCTCTCTCTCTCTCTCTCTCTCTCTCTCTCTCTCTCTTCTACCCCACGCTTGTGTGTAGGGGGGGTGGCACTACCAAAATCCATCCATATTCATTCTCCTTCTCACTCTCTCTTTCTCTAAGTGTAAGTAATACTACCAAAATCCACCCATATTTTTTCTCTCTCTCTCTCTCTCTCTCTCTCTCTCTCTCTCTCTCTCTCAACAACGAAACCGCCCTATCTCTCTCTCTCTCAACAACGAAACAGCCCCTCTCTCTCTCTCTCTCTCTCTCTCTCTCTCTCTCTCTCTCTCTCTCTCTCTCTCTCTCTCTCTCTCTTGTGTGTAGGGGGGCACTACAAAATCCATCCATATTCATTCTCCTTCTCACTCTCTCTTTCTCTAAGTGTAAGTAATACTACCAAAATCCACCCATATTTTCTCTCTCTCTCTCTCTCTCTCTCTCTCAACAACGAAACCGCCCTATCTCTCTCTCTCTTTCTCTCTCTCTCTCAACAACGAAACCGCCCCCTCTCTCTCTCTCTCTCTCTCTCTCTCTCTCTCTCTCTCTACCCCACGCTTGTGTGTAGGGGGGGGGACTACCAAAATCCATCCATATTCATTCTCCTTCTCACTCTCTCTTTCTCTAAGTGTAAGTAATGCTACCAAAATCCACCCATATCTCTCTCTCTCTCTCTCTCTCTCTCTCTCTCTCTCTCTCTCTCTCAACAACGAAACCGACCTACATCCGTTTACTGAAGAAGTAGGAACGCCCCAAGGAACCAGCGACCTCCGTAGAAGGATGTTATAAAGTAATGCACCTATCAGCAAAACCCGGGAGACTTGACCGAGTGAGTTCCTGTTTGACCGGATGCGACATTTCTCGGAAAGGGGAGAAGAAGAAGAAGAAGAAGAAGAAGAAGAAGAAGAGAGACGACTGACGTAAACAAACTTCTTAAGGCCACGGAGGAAATTGCTGTTGCTGTTTTTTTTTTTTTTTTTTTTTTTTACGAAGGGATGGGTGTGTATTCGCCATTGTGTGTGCGTAACAGGAATGTAAATGAGATTATGTCATTTCCAGCGCCCTGCAGTAAATACAGTTACTCCGTAATGACGAGAGTATTGATGGTATTTTCGCTATTACTATTACTACCGCTGCTTCTACTGCTAAAACTGTAATAGCAGCCACTTATAGCAGCAGTAATAACAGAACAGTATTTTCAAAAAAACACCCACCATAATAGTACTAATAATTCTATCATCTTCGTGATCACTACTAATACAAGTGCTATTACCGGTACAGCTGTATTAATTATTACCCCTATACGACGTAGTATCAGATTAAGTAGTAGCAATTATATAGCATTGCATCACACCTAAAACAATTACGCGTAAGGTATACAAAGGGAAGTCAGTTACTAGTTACTAGCGTCGGTAGATGAGCCTGTAATATCTTGCGCAAGAGACTTTTGAAATACCGCTAATCACCAATACATTTAGGGAGCTAATTTTTTAATTAAAATTTTTTTAAGTCAAAACAAGCACTGGTGTGGACCCCTGATCGTACTACGCTTTACAACTATGAAAGTCATAATCATTATTAGTGTTATATTACTATTGGCACTTCGAAACTTGAATTTGAGAAGTTTAACGGAGATAAGTTTAACGAATATAAGACGCAATCGTTATAAATATACAGATACCATAATTATGCTAATGTAATTCGACACCTAAATTGTTATAGACCTATTATTGCTATTTAATGTTATTCAAAACGTGCTAGTAATTAAACGACAACAACAAGAACAAAAAACTTAACAACATTTGACGAAAATGACTAAAAAATTATTAGCAGTGGAAATTCTCCATCTAGCCTAAGCCTAAAAATAAAAAGTGCAAAACACCGTACAAGCGAATACTGTGATTATTGTTTGTAAAGCAAAATGCGCAGACATCCTTTAAAACAAGCCTAAAAAGATGAGTCAGTACACAGATGCATGAACAAGTAAACAGCTATAGACCTACACATACGTCAGCATTGTGAGTCAATGCGGATGGTGCTTTATAGCAGTGCAAGTGTACCCATACTGTCAGAAATGACGGTACGATAAGACAGGGTCGAGACGGCAGGTCACGACCCTGGGGACGTTATGCACCTCAGATAGCTTTCTCTCGATCTTGGGCTTAATTAGGCTCATGTTACCCTTATACTAAAATAACATATCGCTTAGAACTTGTCGTATTCTTGAATCACAGATATCAAGGTTTTCTTGTTTAAATAAAAAAAACAAAAGTGAAATTCACTCACAAGAACCACTAACTTTTTTTTATATAAAACTAATACCTCAACTTTGATACAAGTTGCACTTATATAAGCCTAGCGTGGAAAAAAACCATAGGCCTACAATGAAGTTACTAAGTTCAAGAATATTCTTTTCCAAAATATTTTGTGGTTTTATCTATATATGAAAAGCGAAGGTCGAACTAAAACACATTATTGCCCTTCATCTTGGCAATAATGTGGTCGCTCTCAATGTACGCAAATGTTGTAAATTCAGCAATACTGTTTCCTTTATTAAAGAATAAGTTTTGTATACAGCGTTTTCATTGCACCTATGTTAATATCTTATAAATAATAAAAGCCTTCTTGCTTGCAATAAATGTCATCCAATAGGCCTACTGATACTTGATATCAATACTAGGGTATATATATATATATATATATATATATATATATATATATATATATATATATATATATATATAAGTAAGTATAGCTTAGTTTTACCAGACCACTGAGCTGATTAACAGCTCTCCTAGGGCTGGCCCGAAGGATTAGACTTATTTTTACGTAGCTAAGAACCAATTGGTTACTTAGCAACGGGACCTACAGCTTATTGTGGAATCCGAACCACATTATAGCGAGAAATGAATTTGTATCACCAGAAATAAATTCCTCTAACTCTTCATCAGCCGGCGGCGGGAATCGAACCCGGCCCATCGAATGACAGTCTGAAGCTCAACCAACTCGGCCAACAAAGGGCTTATAGCTTATATATATATATATATATATATATATATATATATATATATATATATATATATATATATATATATATATATACACTTTCTCCTCTAAGTAAGCCAAACTAAACCAAACCATGACAGTCAGCCAAATTAATAATGAATAATTCGACACGGGATAATCCGACAGTCACACTCATTCTTAATGAGATTCATTGGTAGCCTACTAAAAGCCAGAATTCACTCTAAAATGTGTTTAGACACAGTATATCGCAATGAATCAGATAAAGATTACTAAACCGATATAGCCTACGTGAAAGAGCAACAGAAATACAAAACACCGGGAAAAGCATGGATACATAGATACAAAAATAAACAACTAAACTATGCAATTAAATTTGCCCCAAAACTAAAAAGACACGGAAGTTACAGACATCAAAGGAGAAACTAAAGTCTCGTCTAATCAAAAGCAGTTATGACACGGAAGACCGATTTATTCACGAAAACTATAAACTGTCACTGTCAAACGAATGGGGCCAGCTGGATGGGCCTAACGAAGGCCTCCAAAAATAAACAAGGAAGACGATAACGATTCTCAATCATTTTTAAGTTGGTTTAAAAATCTAGTGATTTTTGACTTTTATCGTTTTAATATATATATATATATATATATATATATATATATATATATATATATATATATATATATATATATATATATATATATATATATATAAATTATTTGGAAAATTTATAATTACGGCTGCTGGACAATCCTAAGAAATTCAACTAGGCCTACGGCCTAACAAATTCACATCACTAAGTACAAGTCATCATAAATTTAAAAAATAAAACTGTATTACAGAAACGGATTGTGTACTGAGTATTTTTTTATTTTATTTTACGTCAACAAAAATTAAACACGAGGCAACAGGCCTAGGCCTAGACCTGGCACAGTAGTTTTTGGCCGTTGAGGCAAAACGGCAGTTGCCAAATACCACCTCTTTTATCAAATTATATTAAAGATAAACTGCCAATGGAGTTATTGATGAAATTACAATAGCAGGGGGCGATGTAAGTAATCTACACTTCTAAATATATGCAATCTCCTCAGATCAATATTACCAAATTCTTCACATCATTATCTTACCATCAATTGATATTTTAAAGAATCTTTACTTGTTTTATTGCTAAGTGTCAGATGACTGACGTTCGGAGTTTTTGCAACAACCAAAACATTTGTGGTTATACATGAGTATTTTACAATGTTGCTTTTTTACATACGTGAATCTGAATCCACACTCACATAATACATATAAAATTTGTTAAAACAATATTCGTGTGTGTGTGTGTTCCAGATTGAGGTTACATATTGCTGAACTTTGCACAAATGTGCAATTTCTTTCCGAACAATGTTTAAAACGTTATGATTGCGTGCACATTTGTTCATAAGGTGAACAAAGTCTATACAGGGCATTTTCACTGTTTTATGAAGTTTAAACGTATAAGTGATGGTATGAAAAAACGATAACCCAACTTTAGGCCTATCACATATCAACATCAGATAACTATCAAATTTCTTTTATTTTTTTTTTCATACCACATGACGCGTCCATAAGACGCTTACCTGACACTGAAAGGTGAAAAACTCTCTCTCTCTCTCTCTCTCTCTCTCTCTCTCTCTCTCTCTCTCTCTCTCTCTCTCTCTCTCTCTCTCTCTGTACTTTTTCCAAATACATTTCATCAAAGGCTTTAAGTACTAACCCTCTTTAGAAGCTTACTTCATATTGCCTACAGACTTTTGGTATATGACCATGTCCCTGAATCAGCCAATGAATACAACTGAATGTATGACAAAAAAAAAAAAAAAAACATTCAGACTGATTCGTGATCACCAAAGTTATTTCCAACCTATAGTACCATACAAGACAAACAAACCTACATTTCATTTGCACAATGGGTGAGGCTACACACTCACCTCTCTAGCCCCTGCTAGGCCGTGCACAGTGTAGCCTTCTACGCCTAACATAACTTTTCAGTACTAGGCTACAAGTATTTACAAGTACCTTGACTTACGGCAGGAGATGTTTGGCGCCCTAACTTGAAGTTGCATCAAGTTACAGTCCTGTAAGTGCCGTTAAGTTGATGTCTATTCTTGCCGTTAGCGCCGTTAACTTGATGCAACATCAAGTTACAGTGCTGTAAAATGCTGTAAATGGCGCTATCATCTTAGTCTTCGGAACTACATACTAACAAACACACAGAAACTGTATGCAAACAATTTGAGTGCATCAGCCTAGAAAAATTATTTTCTATTTAACTGGGTTTAGATTCAGCATGGGCCCTTGCTTAACAGTGGCCTAAAAGTGTTTTAGCATTGAAGGTTACCATAAGCCTGATGTGAAAATCTGGACTCTACCCAGCCAACAGGAAGACACGACACAGACATCAGTAACAGCCAGCAGCTAGTGATTTTACCAGTTATAAGCAGATGGCCGAAACCTACTTTTTAGCAAAAATTGATAAATAAATAAGAAAGACTGCTTCATAAGGCCTCAGTGCGCAGTAATGGCATGGAATAAGTCAAAATAAAGGTTACAAAAAATCAAATTACTTGGGAGCATGTCTTCAGACCCTTGTATTCTAAGGCCCTAATCTGCTACAAATAAACTTTACCCTCCTACTAAGTTTTAATGGGAAATTTACTGTGACTTCATGGTTTTACAATAGGAATAAAAGACCCTGGTACCAGGAGGTATGACAAAGTAGCCATTCATTACCTTGTTGACTCTCATAATTTACAACAAGAGCATTACATACTAGTTCCCATGGTACAACCAATGTCGGTCATTCTTCAGGGCAATGTTCCACATCCCAGTTTTGTCTAAAACATAAACATCCAAGGAAACTGCTGAAATCCAAGTTAAGTATACCTTAGTTTAACCAGACCACTCAGCTGATTAACAGCTCTCCTAGGGCTGGCCCGAAGGATTAGGCTTATTTTACGTGGCTAAGAACCAACTGGTTACCTAGCAACGGGACCTACAGCTTACTGTGGAATCCGAACCAAATTAGCAAGAAATGAATTTCTATTACCAGAAATAAATTAGTCTAATTCTTCATTAGCCGGCCGGAGACGCGGACTCAGGCCTAGCAGAGTGCTAGCCGAGAACTCTACCGATTCGTCCAACGAGGAACTGAAATCCAAGTGGAAAGCACTATTCCAGTGAGCACAGAAACAAAGATCTAACTCAGACGGCATTAACACCATCATCTCTGAAGCTATGGAAAGCCTTGTTAGCAATGCCTATTTTTCATTCAGAATTAGACGGTAAACAATGAAAATACAGAGTTGAAGGTAACACCAAATGTTGGCAAATGTTCAGAATCGCCAAGCATAAGTTATTTTTACAAATCAAAGCATGGAATGTCCGTACAATATTAGCATACATTGGCTTATCAACAGTCTTGAGTCTTGGTGTTGCTAGTTTACCCTCAAAACTATCTAACCACCCTGTCAAAACTAGCAAAACTTTATTTTGAACTACGGGAATGAAAAAATTTCAGTAAGGGTTGCATCAAAAGAACCCATTATAAACGTGCATAAAGCTCATAGGAACAAGGTAGAACTCCAAACAGACAGTTATAACACAGTATTACTACTGCACAACTGACTCTCTAATTAGTGTCACATTAGTACTTATCACGTTCAACATGGTAATATTAGAATATATAAATGATTTCATCAATAAACCATTTACCAAGTCTTATCTTGAAGAGGGAGTTTACATACAACTTCCATTCAAAGTTGGGGTAAAGACAATCACACACAATACACATTTTTTTTTAAACTTCTCCCCTTCAAATTGTAGCCTATCAGTAACATCTACTACAGTACTTTTTTTAATGTTTATTTTACATCAATAAACACCAGTTCCCCCCCTTCATACTTACCAATACTGAAATTCTTGAAAAAGTGAGTTAAAAAACAAAACCAGCTCGACATGTAAAAAGGGTGAGGTTATTACAAGAGCCAAGTACTGAGAATGGGACAGTCATACTATACATATCACACCACTGATACAGTGCTGTGTCTAGCATTAAAATCTCTAACCCTATCACTAAGATGCTGACAGCACTGGTATTACATGACTTTAATTACACAGCAAGTAAAAATATGCTTGTGAGAGACAACATGTATGTTTTTGTCCTCCAGGTAAAGAAATAATGTGGGTCTTACACTAGAAAAGTAATTTTATGAATACAATAAAGAATACATCTAAACAATGAGAAACACATGAAAAAATATTTAGACACACCAAAGTGTCCAACCCTAACATCACTTGAATATTTGTCCTAGTTTTCAAAGATGCTCATAAGTTAACACCAAATGTCCAAAACTACATTTATGTGATTACAGAAATCAAGTGCCAACACATACTGCAATGTACTGTACAACACAGTAACATCAAAATTCTGAAAGTAAATTTGGTTGTCATTATCAATTAGATATAGATAAATCTCATGCTGCCCTCCTTTACTTAAATATTGTGCCCAAAATCTCCAATGCCCAGAAAACAAAAGAAAATACCCAGTTGGCCTATATAACATAACTGATACTACTACCATTGCTTCTGCCTCTAAATAAAAGTAAAACTACCCTACCACAAACACACTTCCTTTGATTTATGGCAGAACAAATGGTTCATAAAGTGATTCTATACTCCATCTTCAAAATCAACTAGCATGTAACCTAGGCTATATATATTCATTACACTCAAAAGACCCATTAAACCAAACCTTAAACTGTGAATACTGGTGTGCTAGCCTATGTTTGGAACAAATATATACCCAATCAAAGTGGCTTAGCATAGGTATTTTAGATAAGTTACATTTTTTTAGTTAACGTTTTTCTCTAGCAATCTTGAAAAGGGAGTTGTCAAGGTCCATAAAATCTACCTAACCTAACTGCTAGACACCCAATGATTGAAACTAAAATTATTAAAATTTATCTAGTTATATTTAGCAAATAAGCTAGGCTAACCTATGCTGTACATCTCCATTGATAAATAACAAGATAAATTATGCCTATTCCGTTCATAGATACAATAGGGTATTTGAAACAATTATGAGCAAATCATGAGCAATCTAAAATTACATTAAACAATTAATTACAAATAATTGTGCAGTAGGTCAAAAGAACATTAAAGCAGCATTCAAATGCACAGTTGTCTTGGGGGCAAAATATGGCACTATTAGTCTTATTCACTCATTGTGAGAATAACAAACTCAGTCTTATTCACTCAGTCACTGTGGGAATAACAAACTCAGTCTTATTCACTCAGTCATTGTGGGAATAACAAACTCAGTCTTATTCACTCAGTTATTGTGGGAATAACAAACTCAGTCTTATTCACTCAGTTATTGTGAGAATAACAAACTCAGTCTCATTCACTCAGTTATTAAGGAAATAAACTCCGTGTTATTCACTCAGTTGTGGGAATAATCCACTCTGAATTATTCACTTAGTTGTTGTGGGAATACACTCAGTCTTCTTCACTCAGTTATTCTGGGAATAACACATTACCAGTCTGATTCACTCAGTTATTGTGGGAATAACAAACTCAGAATTATTCAGTTAGTTATTGTGGGAATAATACACTCAGTCTTCTTCACTCAGTTATTGTGGGAATAACAAACTCAAAATTATTCAATTAGTTATTGTGGGGAATAATACACTGTCTTCTTCACTCAGTCATTGTGGGAATAACACACTACCAGTCTCATTCACCCAGTCATTGTGGGAATAACAAACTCAGTCTTATTCACACAGTCATCGTGGGAATAACACACTAAGTCATATTCACCAAATCGTTCGAGGAATACCATTTACAACACATTTAACTACATATCAGGCTTAGACTGTCCTAAACTATCAAAAGAATGATAGGAAGACTGAGGCCTATAGAACAATAGTCTGTAGTACATTACCTTGAGGAATGCGTTGTCCAGAAGCAGAATCTGCGCAGAAAACTTCCTTTAGAAACTTCTCATGGTAGGCCTACGCTTGGCCTTGGCCTATAGGGCTTGATTGCGCTCGGTCTTGAGTTTCACGGGCTTGGTCATGTCACCTTTGGCCGTGGCTATTTGAAACAGCCTAACAGACAATTTCCCTGTTTATCCCAGTAACCCCCTGAGACTAGGCCTATTATTGGTGTCAAAATGTCACTTTTACCACAGTCGGAAGCTTAACCACCAATACCATCTAGGCTATGAAATGTTCTACAAGCTATCTAGGCCTATGCTAGGCTTTTCTGAGGATATTTAGCTCAAATATAACACAACTACACCATCTGATTGCACTGTTAACACGCTAACATACCGTGGCTAAAAAAGAGTAAATAATATAACTTTAAATTTCAACTGTATCGCAATATTTACCACCAAAAGAGTGACTTCCAGGACGTGAGAGCGAATGTGTAGCTTTAAAGAACCATAATTGAAGTTGTATTCCATACAACGGCGCATCCAATACTCTCCCTCCACTTTTGACATTCTTGTTTTGGAACGTTTTGTTTTATTTTTTTATTCCTTTCGTGCACGATTTACGAGTTCTTTATATCGTTGGTTTGTTCTGTGAACCTTAAGTCCACAGTCTTCATGTTTTTTTGTATTTATCTGTTTATATTCCTTTAGTTCATTTCGTTCATTCTAGGATTTCTGATCTTCCTGATCAACCCCACGGGCCAGCCCTCACTATGCCAATGACATTTGCCATTCAGGTTAGAAAACGGTGTCTTTTGCTATTAAAGTACACACACACACATATATATATATATATATATATATATATATATATATATATATATATATATAATAAATATATATATATATATATATATATATATATATATATGTATATATATATATTATATATATATATATATATATACATATATATATATATATATACAGTATAGATAGATAGAGTTATATTAAAGGGGCGGGTGCAGGAAAACAAGCAGATTCCATGTACAGTTGTTTAAATCTTATGTTTCGTGACCCTTTGTCACACCATCAGGGACATTTATAAATGAAATATCAGAGTGCTTTCAAAACATTGAGCAAATACATGAAAATATATGCACTTAATTACACTTCAAAAATATACATGAAAAAAACACGGAATTAAAATTATATAAAAATGAATTAGGCAGCCGCACTACGAAGAATCAGACACACTAAAACCTATGCACTAAATTACACATAAAAGAAGAGAATTTAAAATTGCACAATAAACATGGAAATAACAAAACCGATAAGTAAAATCACAGACACACTTGCTGGACAAACACCAACCTTTCAAATCAAGAGTAAAAAGCACACTAAAATTCATATAAACCCACAGACCAGAGAACCGAAAGCATTAACAACCAAATTAGGCAATAAACAGTGGAACAGCCGTAGTTTGGTGATTAAGAGAAGTGACTTTCAATTTTATATTGAGGCTCTCAAGTATAAGCAATTCTGATGTTTCTGTTGCTTGGCCTATAATTTTGAAATATTCATGCTTAATAGGTGTTTTACAGTTGTTAGCATGATTTCTGATGTTGGATAAGTTAAGTATACCTTAGTTTAACCAGACCACTCAGCTGATTAACAGCTCTCCTAAGGCTGGCCTGAAGGATTAGACTTATTTTGCGCGGCTAAGAACTAGTTGGTTACCTAGCAACGGGACCTACAGCTTATTGTGGAATCCGAACCACATTATACCGAGAAATGAATTTCCATCACCAGGAATAAATTCCTCTAATTCTTCATTGGCCGACCGGAGAGCCGAACGCGGGCCCAGCAGAGTGTACGATATCGACCTGTCCAACGAGGAACTGCTGATGTTGCCACAATGCCCTCTTAATTATATTCCTCGCGCTTTTTGGATATATATATATATATATATATATATATATATATATATATATATATATATATATATATATATAGCGAACCCGAGTTACCTTAATCACAAGGAGGTCACGTTGCCCACTAACCACGAGATATATAGTCTATCACCTCTCGTATATATATATATATACATTAGAGCTGGAATAGACCCATCCTCACCATCGTGATATATATATATATATATATATATTCATATCACCTCTGGTAAAACCTGTGACCATATATATATATATATATATATATATATATATATATATATATATATATATATATATATGATTAAGGTATAGTCATTATTTCCTGTCCCATTGTTCTGAATTACATATATATATATATAAAATATCTGTCCCATTGTTCTGAAAATATCTTACCCCTCACTCTTCACTTACGCTTGTCCTCTTGACTATTCAGTTCCTCACTTTTCTTCTTTTTCTCCCTCCTAGTCTCATCCACCCCTCCATTATTCTTCCAACTGTTTTTCCCTTCAACCGTCTTTCATTTCTCCTTCAAGATTTTCCCTTTTGTATTCTTTTCCTAAACAGAGTTCAGCCAGGCATGGTTTTCCTTTTTTTGTCTCTGGAATTCATAATTCTCACCATATACAGTATATATGAGTATACGTATACTGTATGTATGTTATGTATACCTTAGTTTAACCAGACCACTGAGCTGATTAACAGCTCTCCTATGGCTGGCCCGAAGGATTAGATTTATTTTACGTGGCTAAGAACCAATTGGTTACCTAGCAACGGGACCTACAGCTTATTGTGCAATCCGAACCACATTATAGCAAGAAATGAATTTCTGTCACCAGAAATAAATTCCTCTTATTCTTCATTGGCTGGTCGGAGATTCGAACTCGTTATATGTAAGTATATATATATATATATATATATATATATATATATATATATATATATATATATATATATATATATATAACAGAGAAGCCAAAATGCACATTCTTCTTAATAATAATTTTCATCAAACAAATTCTCTCTAATTCCTCTACTTACAATGTCGGGTACGTCAGTTCTTAAGTGACCTAAGTGGAATGACTGTTGGGTGGAAATTACACGAGTTACAAACCATAAATCTGTATTTCTTTATTATAATATAAAGGCTGGTTGGAGGGCCAGCCTCATGCCCTATACTAGACCAGGTCTGAAGACAAAAAGAGAATGGAGTGAAAAAAAAGAATGGGACTTCGCCTTATTGTCAAATTCAGGGAAATCCGAGGCAAGAAACGAGTTCCAGATCGAGGCAGTCATGAGAAAGAAGTCAGTGGGTTAGACAGTCTAAATTTTAGACAGTAAAAATAAATGTTAAATGATTGAATTTGTTTACACTTCACACGGAACAAGCACACTAAAGGGGCCACTGACTTGAAATCCAAGCTTCCAAAGAATGTTGGTTTCAACCTCCCACCGCAGACCCCACGCTGCAGCAGTAATTGATCATGATACAGAGCCAGTGATTTTTCATCCCCTTGGGGAAGATGCGAACCCACGACATCTGAGTGACATCCCACGACACTAACCACTATGCCAGCAGGCCAGCTGATATATCTATATATATATATATATATATATATATATATATATATATATATATATATATATATATATATATATATATATACAATCATTTAGCTACAATTGTCGTTAAGTATCCAATTCGCGCTGCTTCGGGAATATCACCCAAGGGGAATTATAAGTGATGAATGGACTGGTACTTAAGTGGCTTCAACGCTACAGTTATTGTGCCCTCCAACGACTCATTCGACGTTCAAAATCTCTGGGCCACCGTCAAGCGAGGTATGAGGTAATTCCGAGTCTGCCGTACTTTTTACCCGCGAATTGGATATTAAACGACATTTGTAGCTTAATGATTGTATATAAATCACGGTGATATATATATATATATATATATATATATATATATATATATATATATATATATATATATATATATGCTAAGGTACAGACATCATACTTTCGAAAATCTCTTTAAGTTGTATATTACACTATTATTATTATTATTATTATTATTATTATTATTATTATTATTGCATTAATAAAACTAAATAAGATATTTGGAAACACAACAATGGTGTATCTCTTTTTACTTTTGCTTCGAACGAAGGTTCCGAAAAAACAAGACCTGTTCTGAGCACTGCAGCGCAACTTAAGCAATGTCCAAGGCCATAGTTAAGGTGCATTCCTGCGCCACGTTAGTCAAGTCGGACAGGGGGAAATAATACTTCGACAAATTACCATAAATTACTCTATTTTAATACTAAACAGTTAAGCTGGTGTGAAATCTTTATCTGCATTTCTTGTGTAGCTTTACTGGAGAAAAATTAACCTATTTATTTTAGTAATAGGGCATACACAGTTTTTTTTAAACATTGTATTCTACCATCAATTCCAGCCGCGACTACCACTGACAGAGAAAATCAAAGTACTCTATCACTCACTTTATAACGGGTGATGTCATTCTCCGAACAAAAAAGATACACAACCGTTATTCAATGAATTAAGGTGTCCTTTGTTAAAGGAGTAGGTAGGTGGGGGCGTGGCGTAGGAGGGTGAGTCATCGGGTAGGTATGAGTGAAAAGGATGAGTTGTTATCCACACTCCACAGCCTTTAAGCCAAGGCAGGCCAGCCAGCCAGTTGGTCGCCACAACAGGAAGCCTTCGCTCGGGAACGCACCAAGAATTTCCGGCGGGCGGGAAGCAGCTGTTTTGGCGGGAGTGAACTCCCTAGGGCAGCGCTGTATACAGACACACGGCGACAGTGGCCTGGTCTAAGGAGAGTTTTCTATTTCTCCTCGTGATTGACCTGTTTCAAGGAAAACCTCTTGGGCAATCGCTTCACTCTCACTGGTCAATAAAAAAAATGCATCTGTGATTACGATCTTCGTATTTAGCCTGAGGACTCTGAATGCAGTCCTCCTCGGGCAGACGAGTCTGAACCCAGCTCTCCTGTAGACTGATATTCAGAACACAGATTTCCCATAGACTCATACACTCGAGTTTAGTCATCCACCAGACGATGAGTTTGAATAATCTCCTGTAATTGTGGACTGATGTCATACCTAAAGAATCCAACGCCATTAATCTGTAATTACACAGAAGGGTAATGACCAAAGCGCACTGTACCATGACGTCAACAACAGAACGTAGCTCTCGGGTAGGACATGTTTTGATACAAGGCGTTGCGAAATGATGACGACATTCTCTGGCCGTCTACCGAGAGAGAGAGATTATTCAACAGGTGAAAAAAAGAAATGTCAACGTCCCTTGATTATATCACTGGCTCTAGGGAAGGAGATTGCGGTGTCTGGGTATTTAACTCGGGGACTGTGACTGACTTTTTCAGGTGTTTCTTCGACTGAAAGGGAAAGATTTGTTTGAGAACTGAGGATTTTTTTTTTTTGCACTGGTATAGATAAATTACGAAAAGAGCAAATAATTTTATTTATTTTTCGAGTCCCTTTGTGTGGAAAAACAGAACCGAAAGGGAGGAACCATAGTAAGGACGAAATTAAAGAATAAATAACTATATAGACATCGACAAACGGAAATATACGCTCACTCAAGCAGCTGTTGATTGTAGAAAATCACGAAATTTGTTGTAAAGCTACAAAAGATTTATTTTAAGATTTCAGTGTTTTATATACATAATACACAAGTATATGGACATATACTGTGTGTGTGTGTGTGTGTGTATATATATATATATATATATATATATATATATATATATATATATATATATATATTCAACTACGCACCTTTTCCCTTGAAGGGGTTGGCACCGGGTCAACCTTCATGTTCTCATAGAATGTTGTGGGATGAAGTTGCTAGCCCATGCACTTCTCCGCCAGATTTTGAACAAACGCAATAAAATAACTACAAGACACTTATTTTACGGCTCAGGTCAACAGAGCCACAAAGGACGCTGGAAGAACGTTTAGTGGTACTTACAGTGCACCATCTAAGTCATATTGTACACAGGATGTTACCACTAAATGGGAATGACCAGATATTGGGTATTGCAGTACAGATTGATGGCTGATTTCCTTTATAAAGACAGTTTTGTCTATTTGCTATCAGGTAGCTTTGAATCAAAATAAAAATGAAATATTACCTAAGGGCACCAAGGTAAAAATGAACCAGAAAGAGTATGATGAAAACTCATAGTTTTCTTAACTAAATAAAGACAGGAAAACCGCTTTGTATTGAATTCAGGTACGATAAGTAATAACAAGGACTGAAACCCAGGAAATGAAACTAAAGTTTCTTATAAAAATGAATACGACAGATAAAGTTTCATTGGCGTAAGGGAACTGCAGATAAAGTTTCTTAAAAACAAGAAAACGACGGATACCGTTTCTTAAAAATAAGAAATCGATGGCGTAAAGCTTTTAAGAAATAGAAAACGAGATAAAGTTTCATAACAATAAGAAAACAACATATATAGTTTCTTAAAAATAAGACCAAGGGAGGTATAATTTCTTGGGCATTCAAATGTCTCCAGTCAGAGAGAAAAAGCGCAATAAATCAGGTACACAATGACTCAAGTTATGATGAGAAACGTACAGTTTAGACCCAGTGGCTCTAAAATGAGGATGAAAGCTGAAATTTCTGGGAATGTCTTCAGTTACAGACAACGAAAGGATTTGCAGGAAGCAACTGGAACTGGAATTCTACCCCAGGATAGGCTAGTTTATTGGGCAAACCCTTTCCATCCTGTAAGGCGTGGCTTCAGTGAGCCATACGTATACGGAATAGGACTAATGGGAGTGCCCAGGAGTGGTGAGTTACGTTGCGGAAAAATATTCGTTAGAGGAAGGAGCGATTAAACAGCAAGCACTCGATATATTTTTTTTAGACTCGTGAGTCTTTATATTTCAGTAGATTATGGATTTTTCTTTAACATCTACAAGGAAACTTGAATACTTTGTCATTGAGAAATGTGATAGCAAAAAGTATATTATAACTAAACTAGGCGTAAACACTTTAATGGTTGTATTGACAGAAAATCCTGACGAATTAGACCTATACCCATTTTGGTACATGGTCTAACGTTTAGCGATTTTTTAAAAAGAAAATTAGTAGCAAATAACTCTTGAGTAAGTAGTGATCGTATGATTTATTACCAAGAGTGTTGGAATGAACCACTGCTCTTGCTCTAAACCTCTCAATTAACTGAACGCTGTTCCTAAGAGGAAAGAAAACCACAACATATTTTGCGCCCAACTTGGGGCCGGTGTATTGCGGGGAGGCGTAGTAGTGGAGGTCACGCATGTTACAGGTGTTAAAAGGAAAAAAAAAACTCTTGCAGTCGTTGATAATTAATTTATATTTTTTGTTTGTTTAAGAAACTTAACCAAAGCGGTTACATCGCTACCGATATCTGGTAGCAAGTAATACAAACCTGGCAACACTTTTTAAAGTCGCACCTTGAATCTTTATGACTTCCTACCAAATGAGCGTTCTGAAACTTAAGGTTTAAAAAGTACCAAGTTCGATTCTGAACTATTCCCATAGTTATTATTATTATTATTATTATTATTATTATTATTATTATTCAGAGGATGAACCCTATTCATATACAACAAGCCCGCAGGGGGCCACTGACTTGAAATTCAAGTTTCCAAAGAATATGGTGTTCATCAGAAAGAAGTAACAGAAGGTAACATGAAATACAGTAAGAGGAAATCAACTATTAGAAAAGAAAAAAAATTAAACAGTTACAAATAAATAGATAAGAATGTAAATAAAATACAAGGAAAATTATTTTAAAGCAGTGACACATTGTATCTTCGCTATAGAGCTCTTGAGGTTCCAATTGCCCAACATCCTCAGGTGGTCATTTCTCCCTTTTTTCTGAGGATTCCCTTAATATGGCCATACGTACCCTCATCTAGATATTCTCTATGCATTTGATCAGGCGACTGGCTTTATTCCTTCAAACTATGAATAGGCGAGCTCTGACAGATCGTAATAACGGTGAAGGAAGGTCGTAGGTACGATTTAAATCATTTTTTTTTTTTTGACATTTTTGAATTAGTTGCCAGATATTGGTAGCGATGTCATAGCTCTCTTAAAGTTTCTAAAACAAGTGAAAAGCATAAACTGATTATGAAGACATTCACTTTTGAGTATATTCATTATATATTTTCATTCGTGGAACCAATTTCTTTCTGCTCTCTCTTCGTCCGGTTGATATAAATGAAGCAGCTTACCGGCGCTAAATGATGCATCAAAAAAAAAAAGGAACTGCAGATATGAAACAAGTAAAAAATGCGCCGAAGCTTCATCGGCGCAATCGAGTTTTCTGTACAGCGTACAATGTTGTATGAAACTCTCAGCCACGGCCCGTGAGACTCTCAGCCGCGACCCATGAAACTTTCAGCCACGTACCGGTGGTGGCCTGCGTTGATGGCACCTATAGCGGTGCCGGACGCACGATCATGGCAAACTTTAACCTTAAATGAAATAAAAACTACTGAGGCCTGAGGGCTGCAATTTGGTATGTTTGATGATTGGAGGGTGGATGATCAACATACCAATTTGCAGCCCTCTAGCCTCAGTAGTTTTTAAGATCTGAGGGCGGACGGACAAACAAAAAGCCATCTCGATAGTTTTCTTTTACAGACAACTAAAAGAGACTGTGTGAATGTCTATTCATGGCTCCAGCAAAGCAGTTTATCGCGTGACGTTAGTCTTGCAAATTGACGCCATGGACCACATCCGGGAACCAGCAGCCTTCGCGTGATTGATGACAACGTTACCGAACATTCAGTAAATCAATCGGCTTCGAACTCACAGGACTGATTGAGAGCAACGTCGATGACCACATAATTCTGCCCTAAAATGGAAAACTGCAGTAACTGCAAAATTTTCGAAATTGAGATATGCCACCCACTGGGCTTGTGAAACACTAATACACAAGTTACTGCAGTTTCAGAATGATTCTTCGATGCTTTCCACGAGTATTCAGGGGAGACTAATACACAAGTTACTGCAGTTTCAGAATGATTCTTCAATGCTTATCTAGGGATCTCCATTTGCAGTATCTGCAAAATCAGTAGTAAGGCAAGGGAAAACTACAGTATCCACCATTTTTCTCAGTTTTGTACATTTGCAGATACTGCAGTCTTCCATTTTAGGACAGAATGTTAAAAAATATTCAGTAAATCAGTCGGCATCGAACCCACACGACTGATTAACTGACGATAGCTCGACTGAAATCAGTCAGTGACACAGAATTATATCCGTCATATCTACAGGAGGTCTCCGTGGGCTGGTGGGTAGTGCCTTCAGTTTCTTTTACTGTACCTCCTTTCATATTCTCTTTCTTCCGTCTTATAGCTTCCACCCTCTCCTAACAATTGATTCTTAGTGCAACTTCTAAAGGTTTTCCTCCTGTTACACCTTTCAAACCTTTTTACTTTCAATTTCCGTTTCAGCGCTGAATGACCTCATAGGTCCCAGTGCTGGGCCTTTGGTTTTAATTCTATATTCAATACAGGAACTCAAAACCGGGGAATTATCAGTTTCATCAATTTGACGAAGAGAGAGCATGACTTTGCTTGACAAATTAAAATACATATTGAATATTCAAAAGTAAATATTTTGAAAAGCAAGGTTGGCGGAATAAAACCAGAGACCTAATAAAACGTATGATGAATATTCAGATGAGGATACGTATTTGTCATATTTAAGGGATCTTCATAAAAAAATGGAGTAGAAACTAATAATCTTTTTGTAAATTAGGCGAAGTCTGACAAATGGCCACTTATGCAAATAAAGTGAATGTCTATAATCAGTGGTTCTCAACCTTTTTTTGGCCCATGCACCCTTTCATCATATGTCAGAATGTCATCCCCAACCCCCTTTCCAAAATTGTCTGTCTCAAAAGGTGCATTCCAAAAAAAAAAAAAAAAAAAAATCTAAAATAAAGCTGTGGCCGTTCAAGATAATCTCCTGCATTTATAAAGGTTGCTTTGTCATTTGTTGATAATAATAATAATGATAATAATAATAATTTTGTGGGGTTATGTATGGTTCCATAAGTTAAAAATGAGAGCTTCTGGTATATACCGGTCACAAATTGAATTAATAAATAGGTGGATAAATAAATAAGTAAATAAATATATATATATATATATATATATATATATATATATATATATATATATATATATATATATACAAATTAATAAATATAGAAATATGCAGATAAATAAGTAAATATGTAAATAAATAGATAGGTAGATAGATAAACAACAAGACAGAATAAAACGCTATATATATATATATATATATATATATATATATATATATATATATATATATATATATATATATATATATATATATATATATATATATATATATATATATATATATATAAAATTCTCCCTCACACAAAAAGCCCCTATTTTCCAGCGCTTATGTAACCTATAAAACCGTGATTTATCAGTCGAGTGCATATAACAGAAACCAAGGATAACGAACAGAATAACAGCAGAACAGACATAACAGTAAATCAGGCAGGAATGAAGTCTGGCGAAGAAAAAACTTTATTTCTACGAAAGTTGATGGATTATGATGGATACATGCGGGACCTCTATAACGCCATTTTCAGCTAGACGACCAGACAGTACTGTACATGCCTCTCTCTCTCTCTTTCTTTCTCTCTCTCTCTCTCTCTCTCTCTCTCTCTCTCTCTCTCTCTCTCTCTCTCTCTCTCTCTCTCTCACACACACACACACACACACACACACACTATACTGTATATATATATATATATATATATATATATATATATATATATATATATATATATATATATATATATATATTGTATGACGTTGGCATTAATAGTCACTTAGTACTAATGATAGAAATGAATCAATTAATGAATAAATAAATAGATAAATAAACAAGAAACGCTAAACAGATAATAAAAAACATTACAATAGATCTAAGAAGCGTGGTAATGGGCGTACAGTGTAAATATGCATCTACCGATGCTCTCTTTCTCTCTCTTTGAATATCCAGAATGCATCTGGTGACTGCAGGGGTGATTTATGCGAGTGGAGAGAGAGAGAGAGAGAGAGAGAGAGAGAGAGAGAGAGAGAGAGAGAGAGAGAGAGAACGCACGTGAGTGTTCTGAGCCCTTTCAAAGACGGAAGGGCCCTGGCTAGGTAATCCTCATTCTAATGAGGCGAAATAATCGGATTCTCTCGCCTCTCATGGTACATGTACCGTGAGTTTCTCTTTCCAAATCCAGTTTCCCTATATTTTTTATGTGGTACTAGATTTTTAGGACTTTATAACAAACACGCCTGTTTGGTGCTGAAAAACACCTACATATTCAGCATTTGGTGTTAAAAATGTATGTCTTTGGATGCATTGTGTTAAAAAGCCTATTATGACTGTGGAAAAAGTGCTTATAGGCCTATTATCTAAACCTAATGTCCAAGTTTTTCTGACTTCATTCAACTTATTGTTATTTGTAAGGGGACTAAACTCAGCCACCAAATATCACTAGCCAGCAATGATATTTTATTATTAATACTATTATTTTTTTTACTTCAACTTGTGTAACTTTTGTGGCCAAAGCAACATTTGTGTTGATTTCTTGAAAAGTAAGCTTACGACCGTAGTGTCAATTATCATATCAAGGTGAAGCTTCGGAAATGTTTCTGAACGTCTAAGCATTCTTTTGTTCAGAGAAATAAATACATAAGTACCACCTTCAATTTTAAGTTTACTTCTCATTTTCTCTAAGCTCATTTATAACAAATTTAATAATAATTAAAACTCTTAAGTCTTTTTCTTCTGAGAAAACTCACCCTTCTACTTATTGCTATAAGAATGAGCTGTTCATATAATCGATTAGTGCCAGCTGAAACATTACTGGTCATGGGTATTAATTAGCTTAGTTACCCTGACGCTAATGTTTTCAAAGCTCTGGTCGTGTCTTAGCCATAATAACATTTCCTTGCAACGTACGTAGAGAATTTTTTCTCCTACAATGAATTTATTTGTTTTTATTCACTTATGTGTTGTTAACAACACAAGTTCTGATTATTCAAGTACTCGTTATTGATTTGAAAAATTTAATATAATGATACTGAGTGGTTTTATTTATTTATTTATTTATTTTGAAAATACACGAATTTTGTAAATGCTGCCTGAAATAATAATAATAATAATAATAATATGCCAATTTTACTACAGAAACATCCTCAGTAATTATGCTTTTTGCAGATCTTGTAAATGTTGGGTAGGTAGGCCTATACGGTTTCACTGGACTACGCTAAACAAAACAAATGCCAGAATTCGGTAATCCATTACACCTGTTCGTCTGGGGAAGCGCACTGAATGTACCTCTGTAAAACTTGTTCTCTGACAAACAGGAAGCACGAGTCATGGGATTTTCAAATAACTACCCCGTTTCCCGCTAAGATATTCAAGCATGGCGACCATTTGTAGACTGCCTTTGCGTCACTTTTTAGGCGACTGAAAACACTTTTTACATGAATGGCAGTGTCTGAATATTGCATTCTCATCTTTGTAGAATGTAGGCGTGTTACACTTGTTCCCTGACGAACAGGAAGCACGAGTCATGGGATTTTCAAATAACGTCCCAGCTTCCCGCTAAAAAAAAATCGAGCATGGCGAGCATTTGCAGACTACTATTGCATATATTTTTAGAGGTTTATAAACCATGTTTTGTCTGAATGATAATACCATATATATATTTCTCGTCTTTACGCGACAAAAGGGGCATTAAGGGCGGCCAAAACAGGCGAAAAACCAAGCGAAAAGAACGGCGGCATGCGCAAGGCGCGCTTCATTTGGGACAGAGCGGAGTCGTGTGTTGTGATGTCTGAGTTGTGGAAAACATGGCCGGTGTTGATGTGAACGACGGCCTAAGAGAGGCCCTGATAGAGAACCTAAATAACATCCTGTCGCCCCAAGCAGACGTCCGCCGAGCAGCTGAAGAACAGATCCACGTATTGGAAGTGACGGAAGGTGAGATTACCGCCGGGAAGAGGCCCAAAGGCCGCTTTTAATGGGGGCAACTTTCGGCGATCGTTGTTGACAAGCTCTATATCAAGGCCCTGTGGTGGGGTGTTCGTGCGCGTGTCCTTGACGGTCAAGGCTCGCCAATTAATTGAATTAATTTAATTTTAGGTTGTCACGTTGTTTACAGGATTCAGGTCGGGTATTTAGAGTAAATAAAGGTCTTATGTCGACTGATTATTGTGGGGGGCTTACGCCGGTGGTTGAGGTCTGGGGGTTTTGTGCTCTCGGTGGTCGTTTAGACGGTAGGCCTACGGTAGGTTGTCGTGGGCCGTCCGAAAATAAAATGCCACGGACTTAGTCAGCAATACCCAAACGTAATACCCTGTTATGTTAAAAAAGAGATTTTATCCAAGGCTGCCCTAGTTTGAGAGGTCGGTCGTAGCCGACCGTAGTTAGGCTAAGGTAATACAATTCGCAACCTACTGTAGGCCTACTTAATTTAAAGGTAAGGTAGGCCTACGCAGTTTGCTACGTTTATGCCTGGCAATCGTATCCTAATTACATTTAAACTTTGATTAAGAATACCAGTCAAATATTCCCAAACCAGAAGAGTAACTGGTCACACCCCCTGGTACCTTAAATTAAGACAAGTGGAGCGAATGCAGAGTAGCCTAAGGGGACGGGGGCACTGTAGGTACAGTAGGCATTTCAGAGGGGAAATGACGTACCCACCCTAGGGCATGCAGGTTGGGGTGTTTACAAGAGGTTTAGCCATACGCTATTTTTTGGGGGTGGGGAGAGGGGAGCAACTTGTGTTGGGATACATTGAATCCACTGGGGTTGTGTGAATCGTAAAACACAGACTAGGCTAGTAGCTCGCCCCTCTAGTTTGGTAACTACTAGTTTATGTGGAAAATAGGTGCTGTGTTTAGTACCAGCCCTTTAAGTGAGGGATGAATGTAAAAATATGAAATTGGTAAATAGGTATCATGAACAGAAAAGGTTTTAAATGGGATAATGTTTCTTTCTGGTCTGAACATCCCTACTCAGTATTTTATATCTTTTGAATCTTTATAGAAAAAAAAAATTTCCTATACATAATTCTTGCAAAATAATAGGTTATGTATCACAATAAAAAAAAATATGGGTCATTGTCTAGAACAACTCCGCGGTGAGATATAAGAAAATAGGTCACACTATAATTTTCACAATATAAAATAATAAAACTTTGTCACTGAACACTTTTTGAGGAGATTCACCATATCCGAGATATTAATGATTATCTAATCGGCATCCTCGAAAATTTTCTGAGTCGTTTTTACATCCAGTAGCACTTCGTGTACTTGATCTTACTGGAGTTAGTTCGAAAATGAGGTTTTTTACTGTAATGTTTCTCAGAAAAACAGCCCTTTGTTGGCCGAGTTGGTTGAGCTTCAGACCGTCATTCGATGGGCCGGAGTTCGATTCCCACCGCCGGCTGATGAAGAGTTAGAGGAATTTATTTCTGGTGATAGAAATTCATTTCTCGCTATAATGTGGTTCGGATTCCACAATAAGCTGTAGGTCCCGTTGCTAAGTAACCAATTGGTTCTTAGCCACGTAAAAATAAGTCTAATCCTTCGGGCCAGCCCTAGGAGAGCTGTTAATCAGCTCAGTGGTCTGGTAAAACTAAGCTATACTTACTTTTTCTCAGAAAAACTAGTTCCCCATCGAATGACTTTCGATTTTTGACTTATAAGGTTAGACAATACCTGTCCCCCAACCCCCTCCATAGCTAATATGGCAAAATTGTGGGTGTTTCCTCATCATAAGAAGTGGTCTAAAACGCTTTAAATATGAAAAATATTACATTTTACTTTTAATTTTGGTACTTTATGCATGCGGAGTTCTTCTGGACATTCACCAAAATATGTAAACAATTGAGGATTTTTTCTATGTATTGATTTTGCAAAACGCACTTAGGGATATCAGAAGGGACATTTGTTACCCCAGGGGCTAGTACTAAACATTGTGAAATACATTTGACCCCCCAGGGCTAGTAAACTTGTCAAATCTGAGTAGATGAATCACTGTTTTTCCGTGTTTAGCACTAGCCCTCGTGGAATTGGAGTCTGGACTAGAAACAAACGTTCCAGTCGGCGACTGGCGGGGGTTGTTTGTATATCCATGGGACATGCCTACAGCTCATTAACAGTAGCTCCAAGTGACAATTGCATAGAATAAAAGATATTCAACATGCCAAAATCTACCCGAAAAGTAACCTACCAGAACAGCTCGCCGATCGACAATGTTTACTGCCTTTTGCTTATGATTTATGTTTATGATTAGCCTATGTCTTTTGTTTGTCAGTATATTTACTGTTTTTATATGTTTTTACATTAATCCGCAACGGGTTGGTACTAGGCACAGCACCCATTTTGCTTGTGCACTGGTACTCGCCAGACTAGAGGGCCGCTGTAGTAGGTCTAGCCTGCAGTTTTACCATAAGGTGTTCAGCTATCATAGTAGCACATAGGCCATGCCTTAAATTACACAACTTAAGAATAAAGTGAGCTTATGTACTCTGCTTGTTTATAGGTTTTGCATGCGATGCATTTGTGCGCATGCAGTGTTGTAAGCCCCATCCACAAGAGCATACAAAAAGCAAGAACTATGTTCCTTGACAGACTTGCCTTTTGTCTGCTGTACAGTCCCCAGAGTTATATGTTGGGCACTTTTGAGCAAGTACACTGAACATTGTCGTTGGAAATTGGCATATACTTCTGCAACGCACATGAATCGGATTAAAGATTGTCAAGGGACTATGGACTTTTGTTATGAGAAATGGGTGTTGTATATTAAATGTGTATATTATAGGTCTTTATTGATGATGCTAAAGCAGTATCATATGATGGGCATATGTGAAAATATTTTATGGAATATACGCAGTTTGTGAACATGGGAATTATAACATAATACTGTACATTCTTAATTAAAGTAATATAAAATGCCATATTTATGCAGTGTATTACCCTTATTTTTTATTTTTAATAATAAGTGTTCATTTTCAGATATGGTCAGTTATGTGAAATTATGTTGCTACATAAACTTACGGAGACAGTGTAGAGCCATGATGACTTAGATTTTTCCTTTTCATAAACCAGCTTTTGCGCCATTTTCTTTCGTCAGTTTTCTTAATTTCGTAATTCACATCCCCATCAATAGGGCACAAAGTGCCACACTTAGTTTTTCTGGCTATGAACATGCTTCAGTTATTGTACATTGCGCCCGAACTCGCCTCTAGCCAGACATTGATTGCCAAGATATGGCTGTATGGACATTGCATCATTGTTTATAGACTGTCTGGCAATGGACAAAGTCAGCCAGATTGCGTATTCGTGTGGGCAGGACTTTAGGATATGTATGACTGTATAATAAACCCACCATGTGGGGTAGTGCCGCCAGGACACCTTGCACGTGGTGCACTGTAGGCATTACTTGAGGTGTCTTGCAGCGTCCCTTGGGCCCTTAACTGCAACCCCTTTCATTCCTTTTACTGTACCTTCATTCATATTCTTTCTTCCATCTTATGTTCCACCCTCTTCTGACAAATGTTTCATAGTGCAACTTTGAGGTTTTCCACCTGTTAGACCTTGGTAACCTTTTACTAAATTTTCCTGTCAGCAGTGAATGACCTCATAGGTCCACCACTTGACCTTTGGCTTAAATTGTATATTCCCTATAATGTACTGTTGTCGATTAGGCTTCTTTACCCGATTCCTTTGCTGCAAAGAGTTTCTGATGTTGTACTGTGTATTCCATAGGCTAAATTTAAGGAACACAGATAGGATATGTAATAATTTCAATGTTTAACGTAGTGTAAATAAGACTAATCATATCACAGTAACTGTTCATGCGTGTGCAATGTAAAACTAATAGTACATTAATACTTACATTACAGCATGTATGTTTTCATAAGTTTAGGTATATATACTGTAGTCCCCTTGGTAGATATTTTTCACCAAAGATATTAGTCAGTTGGTTGTCATACTGGTTATGTTTTATGCATTTTTTACCTTTGTTGTTGCAAACCTCTAGTGTTAGTCAGACACAAGCCCCCATAACAAGTGGAGACTCCATTAAGAAACAAAGAATTTTGCATGGGACGAAAGGAAAATACATTGTTAACCCTTAAGGGACGGCATAATTTATCAATGTGCAGCACCCCAGACTGGGGAAACTTTGAGGTCGGCAAAATAAAAAAAAAATCACATCTGTGGAAAGAGAATGACACGTACATTCACACTGTATAAATAAAAAAATTTTAAAAATTTTCCCTACCTTCCACGAGAAGTTGAAAATGACGATTTACAAACCCTTGTGGGGACTCATTTACAAGAGAATCATAAATTTTACCAACTTATATGTTTTTTCTAATAAATAAATTTATTGTATTTTGTAAAATTATTATTACTGCTCACACAGTATCAAAACAGGTAAGAAATAGAAGCAGTAACAATTTTTTTGCATATTTGTTGTAAAATATTCATGTAAATTTACGAGAAGGAAGATTCAGTAACTTTTTTTTTTTACTTTTACATGCTTTTTCTAATATTTCTTTGCATTTTTTTTTGTAAAATTACATTTACAACTGACATACTATTGTAAAAGACAAAAACAAAAAACAACAGGAACCCCTTTGTATATTTACAAGGAAATTTACAAAAAGACTCATGTGAGAGAGAGAGATGCAGTACTTTCCCCCTTGAAGTCACAAGCATTACTGATACTGGCCTAACTCTCACCTGTATAAAAGTTGCCATTAGTGAATTTATAGCATATAGAAGTATTGGCACCTTTGTTTCGAATCATTATTACCATAACAGTGGTGCGTAATTCTGTCTCATACATAAGCTCAATCTGTCCACCTCCCCAAACCTGTTTTACTTCACACTGAGGATCAATCCGTCCCTTAAGGGTTAAAACAAGAGTGATGATAATGCATAAATCACAGTATAAGCAGTTTGATAATAAATAGTTTCATGTTAATTGTTATTAATATTTTACTGTGGAAAATGTAAAGCACTAAGATTTGGCAGTGGAAATTTCAGGGACAGTTTGATGATCTGAGTGATTAAATAATTTGTCTGTTTTTGTGACAAAAGGCAGTTTTTTCACATTCAATATAGGTGATGTCTGTTGTAAAAAAGGATTTAATTGATTTATTTTGGTGACTGGGATAAAATTTAGATTTGATTTTTAAAAAAATTCTCACTTACAATCCTGACAGTTTGGGAAGATATTTTTTGGTATTTGTTCATCATGGTTATTTTTTTTACTTGTTAGTTTGTTAAGGACTTATTCTTGATGAATTAACCAAAAGTATTCAGGGCTTTAGTTTATATTGAATTGAAATTTTGGATTTTAAGTGAAAAACAATCTCAGTAATACATTAGTATGATTGTTGTACTTCACTTTTGTGGTTTTTATCTGAATACTTTTTTTCTTTTTTCAGAATTTGGTGTACACTTAGTCGAGCTAACTCTTGACCGCAATGGCCCTCTCCCAATCCGACAGCTGGCATCAGTTCTACTTAAGCAGTATGTTGAAGCCCATTGGTGTCAAGATTCAGATAAGGTGAGAAATAAAGTTTGTTATTTTGTAAGTTTTCCTAAAATTGGTTGGTTATTTTAGTAAATATATAGATATATTTTACTTGAAATTTAGATGTTTCGTTTCTCTTTTTTCTAGTTTATCAGTTTTTATTTTGGTCAAATACCGTACTGTGAAACCTTGCTTTAACAGACCAATAAAGGGGGCAGGTAGTCTGTTAAAGCCAATTGTCCGGTAAAAGTGAAGCAGTGTTGTTTTTCATGTCCTAAAAACACACACTGCATATTTTACAGTATATAATAACTAAAATACATTTGCAATAGATGTGTATGTATCGTATTTGCCTGGGTATTAGACAAACTTTTTTATTTTTAAATATATCAAAAAGCTGCCCAGCATCCAATGTGGCCATATTACAGATGGGTGACCGAGCATTTGTATGCTAGGTTAGGCCTAGCCAATGGCGAGCAATCCTGGTTAGGCACAAAAAGTTTTGCTAATAATAAAACATTGAAAAACAAGCCTGATTACAGTAAATTTTGTCAGCGGAATAAAGTATGAAATCATATGTAATTTTACACACGCCTTTAAAGGAAACGTAACGAAATTTACCATAAATAAACATTTGTGTTACTGCGACTGGCCACCAGGGCGGTGTTATGATTTGTTTACATCCATTTATTGCGAAAGGCTGACAAGCTAACTGCCAATTTATTGTAAGCAATTTTTCACAAGTTTGTGGTAACAGACATAATTTGGCTTGTTTTCAGTATTTTATTATAAAAATTGCGAAAAGTTGCTTACGGTACGTCGGCAGTTAGCTTGTCGGCCTTTTGCAGTGAGTGGATGTAAACAAATCGACAGTTAACCTGTTTGGTTTTTTACACCAAATATCCTTGTAAAATAGGGGTTTATGCCACGGTACGTCTTATACGCTGGCAGATACGGTAAATGTTTTTAACATAATTGTTGTAAATGTAAATAGTTTTTTTTAACAAAATTATTGCAAATAAATATTGTACAGTGTAAATATGTACTTTACCTTTAAAGTTTTAAAGTTTACCTAAACTTACCTCTTAACATATTGCTGTGATGGAATAAAGGTCTAATAATGCCGTGATCATATAGTGGGGCCCTCAGTATTTACTGGAAGCCAGTAAACTCCTCCGAAGCAGTGCTGGCGTGCTGGTGGAGGATAGTTGTGGTGGTGGTGGTGAGTTGGGGTCACTTTCATGAACCACAGGTTTGGGCTTGAAGAATGAATCCAACTTTGTTTCCCACCATTATCCTGTTCACGAATTATTAATTCCTTTAATGTTCTAAGGTGTTCAAAATAACCCTGAATTTCCCGATTCTCTCAAACAGCAATGCATTTTATGAGTGTCAATTGAATCATGGACCTGAGACATTTTAGGACGAACCACTGCCTCTTCCTCTGAGTCACTGACGCTGCTGTCAGATGGGCCAGTCACGAATGTAGTTTGCAATTTTTTCAAATGAAAGCAGTTGATACCCCGGGGTCGGCTTCATTTTCAAACCAATTCTCTGCATCTTCAACCGTTACTTTTGTTTCTCCAGTATGAAGAAATAATGGGAATTGTCAGGCTCAACACCCCTAAAGTCAAGTTCAGGATCTTCGTCTAACATCAGCTTTTTCCAACAATTGGAAAGAGTTGGTAACGTAACTTGTTTCCAAGCAGATGCAGAAGTTCTTGATTTGAGGTTTTAACTCTTGTTGTTGTCTAAGGTTTGCTGTCCTCTTGTGTTTTATATCAGATCATCCTCCTCCTCCAGGATGACCAAGACTTCATCAAGATATTTTTGTTGATACAAACATTTACACGCCTTATCTCCCCTTGATCCATTGGTTGTATCAATGCAGTAGTATTAGGGGGAAGGAAAACAACTCAGATATGACTATCAGAACTAATGAGCCAATCTAAATCTGGGTGTGCTGGAGCGTTGTTGAGAAGGAGTATGGCCTTTACATCTGCATATGTTCTCCTGAAACTAGCGCACTTCGGGAGTAAAATGCTTAAAAAAACCAATCACTGAAAATTTCACTGTTGAACCACGCGTTTTTCGTGTTATAATAAATCGTGGCTAACATATGCATACAGTCCTTGAGACACCGTGGCCTTCCCTACTAGTACAGACTTGAGTCGGTGCGTACCCGAAGCATTTTCCCCAAGTAAATCAGAGAATCTGTCTGGTAATTTTCTTCCCAGGAACCATGTCCTCACTCATAAGTGCCTGGGTATTAGTTGGGAGCGAGCGCCAAAACAAAGCAGTTTCTGCAGCGTTGTAAATCTGACTTAGGTGCAAGTCTTCCACCTTAACGAGCTTCTGAAATTTAACTTGGAATTGTTCCACAGCATCTTTTATCACAACTACCAGACTCACCTTGTACCACTTTATTGCGAATACTGTGTCGATTACAGAATCACCACAGCCAGCCTATACTACCACTGAAATTGATACCCCAATTTTCTGCTGATTTAGTAGCTCTGTCAAGAATATCCACCCCACACATGTTAATATTCACTGACCTCTCTTGCACGTACCTCTTGTAGACAGTTTTCTCCAGTTCTTTACTGTGACACACTTTCATGCACTTATGCCTATGCACAACACATTATCTTTCGTAAGGTCAATATCAAACTGCTGCAAAAGCTTGGAATTTTTCCTTCATTGTATGCTTTTTCACGCTGCATTCCTCACATACTTTGGCCACGGAAACTCCAGACTCCAGCTTCTTTATAAGTTCCAACTTTGCACCAATGCTGAGGTGAGTATGCTTCCTTTTCTTACCTCCCATGCGCACAGAAGACATAGTGAAGGGTATAACAGAAAACAAAGAGAAGCAACGTATGGACACTTGCAGCTACACGTGAGCAAGAATGGCCAATTCCGGAACTACCAGATTTTGTCTATTATTGTATGTATATATATATATATATACAGTACGTTTGAATATGCGTGATGCTTGATGCGAAGAGTGACAAACAATATGCGCACTGCATGACTGAACGTATACGACAGCAGCCACTCCCCTGGGCCGGATTTTGTCTGTTAAATCCAGTGTCTGTTCCAGGTCTATTGAAGCGAGGTTTTACTGTATTAGTGTTTTAGGAAGTTTCATGGGTTTGCTGTTTTGAGAATTAAAAGAAATTTTTTTTTGTTTATGACTACTGTGATGTATATTTCTTTTCTCAGTTCCGTTTACCAGAGTGCCCTGAATATGCTAAGGCAAAGATAAGAGAACTTCTCCCTCATGGCCTACATGAACCAATTAGCAAAGTCAGGTAAGAATGTAGGATGCCTATTTTCTGTTTTATATTGTGAGGTGTGTGTACAAGATTTTTAGGCAGCTTTTTGATCAAGGGATGTACTGTACTTACATTACTTACATGTACCGATTAACGTGGCTGGCATTACAACAGTTGAGGAGGGCTGAGATTTGCTTGCATTACTGGTGTTTAGTTTTACTTTTAATTTTAGGAATCGTCATTTCTTCAGTTATCTCTCTGGCCTGGTTAGTTTTTATATCCCTTTGGGTTTGTTAAGTCAGCAGTTAAAGTGTGTTTTTGAAAGAAGAAAAACCCAAGGGTTGTGAAATTAAAAGTGATTTTAAATGTGGCACATAAAGGCTTGCAAGTGCAAAAGTATAACAGGGGGAAGGACTGGAGTTTGTGTTAATAATTTTTGAGTTTGTATATGGAACAGTTTCAGATAATAGAGAAGTGTTAGTTTAGGAAAATGTTATTGTTACAATAGTCCAAGTAAACTTTTGTGGTAAACATGTCATTCCTCTACTGTATCTCCGTTCATATTCTCTTTCCTCTATCTTACTTTCCACCCTCTCTTAACAATTAATTCATAGTGCAGCTGTGAGATTTTCCTCCCGCTACACCTTTCAAGTTTTTTATACCGTCAGTGACCTTGTACTGTAGGTCCCAGCACTTGGCCTTTGGCCCAAATTCTATACTACAGTATTCTGTTCTATTCTACTACTGTATATGGAGTACTAAGGTAAATAACTTGGATCCTTTTTCTTGTTGCTTGGGAAACTACAGTATGATACTTTTAAAATCTTAAATTTTATTCATTTTTTATTTCCAGGTCATCTGTAGCATATGCCATATCAGCCATAGCTCATTGGGATTGGCCAGAACAATGGTGTGGTTTATTTGATTTATTAATGGTTGCCTTGAAGAGTGGAGAAGAGGCTCCTGTCCACGGGGCCATGAGAGTTCTCACAGAGTTTTCTAGGGACTTGACCGATCAGCATATTCCTCAAGTAGCTCCTGTTATCCTGCCGGAAATGTACAGAATATTTTGTGAAGAAGAGGTAAGGCTTTACATGCAAAGTACTTCATTATTATTGTGGTACACAATGGAAGCATTCTTTACATCAGCCTTGATTGATGCAATTTTATTTTATGAAGGTGTTTAGGAGAAGTTTGTGTTCAACATTTGTGTGGTTTTATGAAATGCAATTAATTAGAATTGCTAGATTTGGGAAGGTGATCTGTGTTCGTATTTGTTGTAAGTAACCAGAGATGAAAGGATTTGGTTTGATACGTAGTTGGAGGCTTCCATTTTCATAAGAGAATTATGTAAAAATTTCTTGCTCTAAATATCCTTATTTCCTTTTGATTTAAGACCTTCATTAATTTTTTCCAACAGAAATATGGTATAAGGACGAGAGGGCGTGCAGTTGAAATTTTTAGTACATTGGCAAATCTAATTTGCATGATGGGAGAATACAATAGAAATTTAGCCAAAACATTACTTTACCCAACTTTACCGGCCTTTACTCAAGCGCTTATCAAAGGGTTACAGACCCCAGATGGTTTTACTTCAGATTCAGGTCTCAAGAAAGAAATTCTTAGTGGTATGTATCTGCTACAATTTTCTTAAGTACACAAAATGTGAATATGTAAATCTGCAGATAAATTGGTTGTCTAGAATAAACTATCAGTTACATAATGCACATGAAGGATAAATTGGTTTTCTAGAATAAATTTGAGCAACAAGTGTTTTGAGGGAAATCTAGATGTTTTACAAGTGATTTTTGATAGAGAATAATGTTGCCACTTATGCTTACACTGCATGTGATGTGTGAGGTACTTAGTCAAATGGCTCTTGGTGCTTAAGATCAAATGTAAAAATGTTTGGATATTATCAGACATTCTTTTGTAGGTTTGGGATTTTTGACAAATTGTAGTTGAGAGCCTGGCCAAGCATCTGACACTACCATGAAAGTTTATAGACATTACAGTGAGGACTTGGAACATGTTTCACATTTGTAAGATTGTTTCATGTTGGGAGTCAGGTATCTGGGTGAAAATTTTGCTGGTTTCATAAAGTTTAGAGACTTAAAGCTTATCCTCAGGCAAACAAAAGTGCGCTAATGCTATATTGTAAAATACTAGACAGTACTAATACTTTACCTATATCTTATAACAATTTTGCAGTGTTTTGAATACCAAGATGTCAGTATACAGTAACAAGTGAAGCATTTACACCTTGGCATTTAAGTACAATAGTTGCCAAAATCAAGATTGGTTGATTAATTATAATGAAAATAAAATTTAATCTGAACCTTAAGTCAAATGAAAAGTTAATTATTATTCTCTGGTTGTACGTCATTTGGTGGTACAGATTTTGCCCTTCATGAGAGAGTAACGTTAATTGATTGATGAAATTGGGTTGATTGCATCATCCAGCTCGTAAATTGCATTTGATTGTGGTGTGGGTTAATTACAATACTTAATACTGTTCAAGGGATGACACGGTTGGGAGAGTGGGTGGAAAAATTCTCTGAAGCTTCATAGGCAGTAGTTTTTAAATAGGATCTTTCAGTAAGAATAAAGCTCATGTTCTGAATTTTCCAAACTTTTAATTTCAGCTCTTACAATTTTAATGAAGAATGTGCCAAAACAGATGGGACAGTATTTGGGAGAAGTTTTGGGTCCAGTATGGCAAACCTTAACCACAAGTGCCGATACTTACGTCAACACTACCGTAAATGCTAGAGAGGATGCAGATGATCCTGTAGATTCAGATGGTAAGTAATCTTGATAAATGTGGGAAATATCCTTTTATATGAACATGGAAGATTTTTAACAGGTTAATAAACTAAAACTTTAGTAACTATTATAGACTGTGCAAATTTTTTTGCAGTCAATAAGTGTAGAGACTAAGATGACAATCAAGTTGGTAAAGGTAATTCTTGATGTTGTAGTACATTCTGACAAATTGTGTTAATTTTTTGTTTCAGGTGAAGTTCTTGGTTTTGAGAATCTAGTTTTTACAATATTCGAGTTCGTCCACGCCCTTGTTGAAACCAGCAAGCACAAGCAGATGATAAAGCAAGGCATTGCTGATCTTATATACTACATTCTTCTCTATATGCAAATCACAGAGGATCAGGTAATGAGTAAACTTGTGAAGTAAATGGAAATATCTGGAAAAATTTTTATCTAGAAAAGTTGAGGCTTTTAATTTAGTTGTTTATCCATATACTGTGTTGGAACCTGGCATAAAAAGTTTTGTTGAAGACTGTCACCTGGGTTAATAATTTACAAATTACTTGTTTGCAGATTGAAACCTGGAGTAATAATCCTGATGCCTTTGTGGAAGATGAGGATGAAGATAGCTTTGCATACTCCGTTCGCATTTCTGCTCAGGATCTTCTGTTGGTAAGTCCGATTGCTTGGTATGACCCTGACTGTCTCACTTGCAGTCTTTTAGTTTTTAATCTGTGCCCTTGGAATTACAAGAGAGTTTCAGGAAAATAAGGCACAAAATTTAATCCCGTTACCTTGAATTCCAGCTTACAAATGTATCCAGAATTATTGTTATTAAAGGAGTCATATGCTACCAAATGGAGTATTTGGGAAAATACTTCATGGTATTGAAAATCCAGGTGTAGCTAGGCTTTCAGTTGAAGGGGTTATGTAAAAGTTTATGTAGGTAATTAAAAAGGTCTTCAAACATCTCGCTCTGAAAGCGCTACTCCAGTACCAAAAAGATGAATAGTGGAAACTAGTGTTTTTTGCAGTGAATATAATTATGTGGGTTCACAAATCACTTGGTATATAGGGACACTAAACCAGTTACTGTTACGGTACTAGAGAAATTTTTGTGGATTTGATCTTGTTAGTGGGTCCATTCACTGCTATAATCTCGCTGTGACATTTTGTATTGATCATGTGGACATTTAATGTTGAAATATTTTGAATGAGCAACTACTCTTATTCTTTAAACTTCTCAAGCTAGGAGTAGATTAAAGTAACTTGAAACTTAGAGAAACCACCAGTAATCCCTTTTATACCTCAGTGCAGGGGATGACGGTTATGTATTGCAGTTCTGAGGTGTCACTTTTGTACATCACTTTTCCCAGTTGTAAGATAAAAGAGGTTCAGGTTATTGTTGGACTTGCTTAGTTTAGGGAAATCAAGTGGAAAGTGTTGTCCAAATAGTTGAATAGTATGTATATAGAACTTCGTCATGATATCTTATTAGTATATAGTAATAAAGTAATTTTACTAACTTATAGTACTGTGAATATTATAAGTATATGAGCATCATTTGAAGTGTGTGGTGAAATTATAATTTTCTTTTAGGCACTGTGTCAGGAGCTTGCTGAAGAATGTGGGCAAGGTTTGATTATTGCTGTTGGAAGACATTTGGAAAGGGCAGCAAACCAGAGAAGTAGTGGAGATCCAGCCTGGTGGAAAACTCACGAAGCAGTCATGTTAGCATTAGGTTCCGTCCGCGATCTTGTCTTGGATCAGGTGGCCAAAGGACAATTGCAGTTCGATCTCACAAATTTCATCCAGTCTGTGGTCTTATCGGATCTTGATCCAAATTGTAAGTATATCATTAAGGAACATGACATTGATACCCTCATACAACTAACATTAACATTGATTTTGCTTGGCGTATTTAAAGAAAAGTTGTCAGCTGCCTGCAGTAAACAAACAATGTCACTTCCTTGGCTTAGGAGTGTGAGAACATTTTCAAGTGATCATTTTATGGTCAGATAAGTTTCCAGTCACAGTTTATTCTTTGTATTGGTCATAATTGAACAGTTGTCATCAGTCATATATGGGTTGCAGAAGGTTAAAATGTGGTATGAAGAGTTTTATGTGCCCTGAGAATAAAAAAGATAATTTGGGAAGTAATATGCTGTTAAATATAAAGCTTCAGAAGAAGATAAGTACCACTGCAGAATATAATGAAAAAAATACATAGTGTAATAAAACAAAGTGGAGCAAAGTGAGTAGCAGAAAAGGTAGAGAGGACAAGAGAAATGCATAAAAAATTTCAGAAGATGGGTGTAAAGGTAGTAAGAGGTGATAGTCAGAAATGTTGCAATTACATTAAAGACTTGGGCTTGGGACCAGGTTGGAATAAAGGCCATTATGATAAAACAAGTAGATAAGAGGACATTAGAAGTAAAGATTATAATGGATATCCTAGAGGGATGGGAAAAGAGTGCATGCCCTCACCTTTCTACCACAGTGCCTCCTGAAATGGTTAATAGCTGAATAACCAGGCACAGCTGATGCAGTACATGGCATTTGTGGAAACAGTCTCCATCTACAGGGAAAGAAACTTCATTATAATTTTGTTTTTCTAAAAGAGTACAATTGAATGCAATATGTCGGTGGACTCCTTAAAGTAGGAAAGAGGTTAAAAAATCCTCATTACAGTAGCAGGACATAAGAAAGTGGTTTAGTGGTGGGAATGGAGAAATAAAGTGATTGATAAAAAGTTAAGTTCTCCAGGTTTTTGCAAATTTGGCTTTGTTTTTGGATGTTTGTTGATGCTGTATGTTGGTAATGCTAGCTTTGGTTTAGTATTTTTGAGTATTGTACCAACATAGGGGTGGTTGTCATATTTATTACAAGAAATTTGGTAAATAATAAATTGACAATCAGATGTGTTGGTTTGCAGATGTATAAGTGTAATTGAGAAGAAAATAAGAGTACAGTATTATGTTCTTGAAAAGTGGTGTAGGAAACAATAGTGCCAGTACAGTAATATTACATCCATTAACTAGACATTACAGTAGCTGCATGCAAGGGGGCAACTGAATAGTAAAAAGATTGAGTGCATGCAGACCTGGGCTTTGGACCTGGTAAAGGTTAGAAGGAAGGTCAATGCAACATTAACTTAAATAGCTTTTAGTAGTAACAAAATTTAGGCAATAGTAATGTAAAAGGACCAGATGCAGTAAACAGAATTATACTATTTAGCATTACTCCATTACAACGATTGCTTTTATTACCTTTAAGGGTATGAATGAGCATATAAAGAAATATACATGTATAAGTAGTTTAAATGTAACTAAAAGTTTAAATGTGACTAAAAGCAACCAGGAATGCAAACTTGAAATAGGCAATTTGTATTTAATTATAAGTGTAATCCTTATTAAATGATTAAATAAGCAATAATGTTTACACCTGTTATTGCACCGCTATATTTCAGTTTCCTGGTAAATTATTGTACCAATCATATGTTATTAAGTTGTATGATATAAAATTTTAGCAGAAAGTGCACAGTGGACAGGAAAGTTGAGATAACTGGATTTGTCTTTATACATTCAAGGGAAAACAAAGTTGATTGGTTTTGCATTAATGTTAATCTTTTTGCAATCTGGTTATTTTTGAGATTGGGCGCAAGAATTATGTAGGTATCATGGTTTTCATTTGTTTCATACAACCATGTTAATTTTGCATTTTCTGGAACTGCTAGTTTTGACATATTTTTTGTGTGCGAAAGAGGTGTATCAGATAGCTGAAAATTAGTTGTGTAAATTTTTATTGTAAAATAGACAAAATGGCCATCAAACTGTTATTGTAAGCTATAAAGTTTTATGAATAAAAGTTATAGCATATTCCTACATTTAGTGTGAAGGCCCTATAAGGTCTGATATTTATAACTATTTGCCATTGCTTCCATATGTAGGGGGTTAAAAAATGTGCATATTTAGAATGAGAGGGCTTACTTAAGATGGTTATGCTAGCTTTAGTGGCTAAAATTCACAGAAAAATAATTGCTCAAACCAATTTCAGGTTCGCCATTTTTAGCGGGGCGAGCTCTGTGGTGTGGGAGTAGGTATGGCCAAGCAGCCACTCCTGAGATGCTGGATAGATTTCTTCAAGCAACTGTTTCAGCCTTAAATCATAGTCCAAATCCAATTATTAAAGTTTCTGGTGTTAGGTATGTATGCCAGATAACTTTTAATTCAAAATTGCCCTAAATATAATTTCTTAAGTTTGAATTTAATTGTCTAAATAGTACGTGTAGTGCATGCAAAATTGCTTTGTCAATATTTAATTTTTCATGTTTGATTCACTAGTGAGATAAATTGCAGTTAAAGCTTGGATGATCTTTTTAGAAATTGAGCAAACTTTTGATTAAATTTCAAAGAATAGTTTTACAGTAGTCACTAGTGTTAAATATCTTGGAGAATACATAAAGATTGATGATATCCTCATATAAACCTCTTAATAACAGGTATCTTTGATTTGTGCAGTGAAGTTTCACAGTAAACTCTGCAAAATATATCAGTGGCCTTTATAGGTACAGTTCTGTTGTGTCTCCATACAAGTAAATTTCACTAAGCATTTATTTGAACAAAAGAAGAATACAGGCTTATCTGAGCTAAGAATGTATGAAAAATGAAGTTGATGTGTAGAAGAATACAGGTTTATCTGAAGCCTAGAATGTATCAGAAAATGAGTTGATGTACAGAAGAAGAATTATAGGTTTATTTGAAGCTTAGAATATTAAAAAAATTAGGTTGATGCCTGTCCAAACTCTGATATAACAGCTATATACATATTGAATGCTGTGACAGTTGCATACTGAATACTTTTTCCCAATTTATACATAATAGTTACAAAAGGTGAATTCAGCTAAATCCATGCCCATAGATTTAGGTAAATTGAAGAAGCTTGGTAAAATTTGTAAAGTCTCAGCTCATCATAGAAATAGATAATTAAGTATGTTTAAAGTAAAGTGCATTTTTAATGGAAGTGACACATTCTGTATTGTAAGATAGAGTGAAATGAGGCAAAGGGCTCCATTTTGTAAGAGAAGGTAGATTTAATCTCTTGAGATGTAAACTTAACCGTGTATTTAAATGAAATTGCAAGTAATCCTGTTTATTCAAATTGAGGAGAAGGCAATATATTACAACAGAATGAATGACCTTCCCTTTTTTTTTTTTTAGGAAACACTTCTACAGGAAGAGAAAGAAAATTAATCACACCTGAAGAAATTGAATGATGTTAACTGTTGTAATTTTTTTGTTTCAGGTCTGTATGGGGATTTTGTGAATATTTAAAAGGTAGTGGTAACCCAGCTGCCCTACAGCCTTACCTCCCATCCATTTTAGATGGACTCATAACTCTAGCAACCCAGTCATCATCAGAAGTCTTATCTTTAATCCTTGAAACTTGCTGTATTGTTGTATCTGTAGATTCTAATTTCACGGCAGCCAATGTAGGCAGGATTTCCACATTGTGCTTAGCAGTATTTATAAAAGCCAACAATGACCCTGTACTGGTGGCCTTGGTGCAGGATGTTGTGAGAGAACTCAGCTCGAACCCAGGTTGTACGACAACTTTACAAACTAAATTTATCCCAACTCTTGCCTCGATACTCAACGCATCAACTGATAAGGTTAGTAGTGCTATACTAGTGCATTACTTCTAGCATATTTTCAGAGAAATACTTGCCAGCTGTAATTGTAAGATGTAGAGAAGGTCAAAGTGATCAGCATAAACAAACAAACATGTTTATTGTATCATTGATTAGTGAAATATCTGTCCCTGGAAAGTGTGTACCTTCATTTTCTATAGTCAATTTGCCATTCTCCTCATTCCTGTGCAGTTTCATCTGGATATGTCTCATTTCTTCTCATCACTGATAGAATAGAGGTTGGATGAATTTTGTTGATTTGACCTGTTTCTGATAAGTGTCAGTGTATGTGTCAAGGTTTTCTAGGTAAAGCAAGCTGTTGTTAAATCTGCATGGATTGGAATTTAAACCAGTGGTTCAAGCCCACACAGAAGAGGTCATGTTAACTTAGTGCCACCAACACTCATGCTATCATGTCTTTAAACTCATCAGCCAGTGACAGAGAACCCCTGCCCCACATGCTGTCGTTGCTGGTGAATATGAAAATGTAAAGAAATTTGTTTTAAATGCTTTTATTAAAATGCACTAAAAAGTAAAAAATAATTCTTTGAGAACACCAGGGTTTTCTTACAATTAATCATGTCTACAAAAAGAAAAGCTTGGATGCCAAACATTGAAGGAAATACTACAAGAAAAGAAATATATTTTTTGTTTTTGTAGCATTTCCTTCCATGTTTGGTGCCCACGCTTTTGTTTCTGTAGACATGAATAATTGAGAAAATACATTTTCATGCATTTTGATAAAAGCATGTTTAAAATTTTTTTTTTATATTTTATACTTTTTAGTATTGACAGAAAGTGTAACGGACTTATGATTGTAGCTAACGAAATTGAACGTGATATCCTTTGAGCCAAAGAAGGTTTGAAAAATCTGTAGAGTTATTAACTTATTTTACCGAGTCAAAGGTATGAAAAATCCGAAGATTTTTATACATATCCATATTGGGAGAGGTCACTGCTGAGCTACTGATCTTGTAAGGTTGTACTGTCACTGGGATTGAGTAATGCAAAATTTCAAGTCCATTGGAAGAAGAGAACAGGTTGAAAATTGAGTTACAAAACAGACGCAAAAGTCAAGTTAAAAGTATGTAAAAAGGCACATGATGCATTCAGTAAAGAAGTATCAGTCTCTCACCTAGACAGAAGACAGACTGGACTTCCTGTGCTGCCATTCACCATGAGGCAAGACAATTCATCGTCCTCATGCCCGAGTGATGTACCTTTCCCCCAGCTTTTGAGTTGCCAATCATGCTACTTCCTCCATTGCCATGTCCAGAGCCTCTGGCAGCTGCTTAACTTCTGTTGCTGCCCTCACTACTGCCGTCCAGGGTGTTCCTTCATTTACTCCAGTGTGTACATGCAGTATATAGTGAAGGATTCAGCAGCAAATCATTTGTCAACAGAAGCCAAAATCTGGTGTGCTGTACACCAGACACTGCTGAGGTGCAAGCGGGAATCACTGTCATGGTAGCAGAAGTGATGGGAGTTAGATACTGTACACCAGGGATCAGAAATTTGTTTTTATTTAGCATTTCCCAACTTTTTGTGAGAAGAAAAATTGGAGAAGTTAGAGAGAGAGAGATGGAGTTATTTAGAAAGAAAACAAGGCTCACATGAGTGGTTCGGTTGTTGGAGTTGGTTATCCTCTGGGCTCTCTCTGTCTTTCCTTTTCTGTCAGTGAGTTTTTCGGTTTTTGGGGAAGTCTTGGCAGTTGAGGTCCAACCTTGAAAAAACACAAACTTTTTTTTGGTACCAGCATCCATGGAACAAATGTGTCTCTTCTTTTTTTGTTGGGAAGTTGTTGGTGGAGGGTCGGTTTAAGTTTTTTTCCACTTCAACTTTTGGGAAATTAACAGAATGATACTTCTTGTCCATTCCAGACAATTGAAGATCAGGGGAATTTTTCATTTAGTCCTTAGCAGTGTTGTGTTGTTTGAGCAAGCAGTTATCTTTATAATACAAAAATATTTTTCATACAAGCCGCTGGTATTTCAGCTGCAATTGAGTTTGGTGGCTGGTAGTATGACTGAAGAGAAGGATTTTTATCCCAGTGAGGTTAGAATGGAATGAGTTGAGGGGTGAGAATGCAGATTGAGTCAGTTGGAGGAGATCCATGCTAAGAAGTGCAAAAGAAGAAATGAAAGGGTAGATGAAAGGGATTAGAAGAGAGAATGGAAGAGAGGGTGTGATTAATCAGTTGAAAATGAACATTATTGGAAGAAATGATGATTTGTTTGTGTACAGTGTTTTTTTAGAAGTGATGCTGTTGGAGGCAGGTTCTCTGGAATGTGTGAAGTTGCATTAGATAGAAAGAAAAGGAGGAAGAAGTGAATGGACACCACCGTGAGTGATGAAAGTGATATCATAAATGTGAAGTAAGTTTCCTGCGAGGGAATGAGAGGCAGGGTCTCAAAACTGAATGACAATTCAACATTACAGAAGGAACAGAGGGAAAGTAAGGATATGTTTCAGGGGAAGATCAGGGAAGATTTAGGGAAAGGTAAAGTATTCAGATGTGCTAGTGGGTAACCTTTGAAGTGGGTGGTTTTTGGAAAATTGAAGGGAGAGAAATCATCTCAGTTAGTGATAGTGAGGTGGATTTGGTTGTTTTTAAATAAAAAATTAATGGAAGATTAAGTCCAAAATGAATGTAGACTCTTCCAGAGTAGTTTCTTTTTAGGGATTTATCTTGAAAGGAAGTGGAATATTCTGTAGAGTGAGAGTGAAAATGCAAAGGTGAGAAAGGCTTGGATCTTGGAAAATGTGAAAACTGAAATATCTATAGTAGGGATGTCATGATTTCTTTAGGGGTATGAAAGGTTTTGTCAGATAAGTATGGGGAAAACTTCAGCATTGTTTATCTGTGGGCACGAGAGTTTAGGAGAGTATTTGACTGGGTTTTAGTTGATATGTATAGGGTTATTAATGAGTTCAGAGATGTTGAGTAACCTTTATGAATGGAAGACTAGTTGAAAAGTTGACTGACCTGAGTGAGAAGTATAGGAGGAAAAATGAATTTGATCTGAATTGCCAAGACAGTGGGGAAACTTTCAATATCAAATGCTTGCAAGGGCTTGTTGGCAAGGAACAAAAGAAGTTTGGGGATGATGGGATTCTTGAACTTAAGGAGGAAATTGTTAAGTGCAGAAGTTAGAGTATTTTTGAACTTAAGAAGGAGAAGAAAAGGTGGGACAGTTAAGGTTGGACATGGGGAGAAAGCTGGAAATTGAGAAGATTATGAGCTTGACAGGGTTATAAAGAGAGCAGAAGTATGCAATGTTATTAAAAAAAAAAAAAAGGATTTTATCAAATTAAAATTGCTTTAGGATGCAGTGTTGAGGGGCCCAATGAGAATGGTAAAAATTGTTAAAGAAAAAGAAATTAAGTAATGTGGAAGATTTCAAAGGTAAAGGATGAATGATGGGTTTGTCATAAGAGAACAATCCAAATTGGACGGGTTAGGGATAGTTGAACAAAGGGGAAGGGGTTAGTTTTGTCAACCTAAGTGTTTTAGATTAAGAAGGAAGGACATACAAAAAGAATGGGCTGGTCCCAAGGTGGGCTTTAGAAAGTTTTAACTCACTAGTCAGGTTAAGCTGTTTATTTATTTATAATAATCTTACAAAACAAAGAGTTGAAGTAAGAGAACAGTGAAGCAGGTACTATAATGATTGCCATAGGCAGTGGGTAGTTGGGTGCTAGCAGTTATTCTTCATAATGCATGCTTATGTGGCTTATATCTGTTAGTTGAAGAATGGGCATTTCGAGAATTTGTTCAGAACCTAAAAGGCCACTCTGATGGAACATTGGAATGGAAGGGCATGTATGGTATGATTGTATGTAAGAGCGATAAAAATGTTTGACTAAAAAGTAAAACCAAATAGTACATGTATTATGGGGGTTTAGATAAAAGAAAAATCCTCCAGGATTTTACAGCATATCACCATAGAAATTTGAGGGGCTTTTTGTTGCATGAAGGGCTTTGCTGGAAAGACTTGAAAGTAGTGAAAAATTTGTTTTGATAGCAGTTTATCATTCCACAAATGTAAGAACGTTGCAGCTTTGGAATTTCGTGCAAAAGTTGTGTGATAATTGTTTGTTCTCTTCCAAAATAGAAAGTGATAAATTTTTTGATATTTGAAGGGGATTATAAATAGAATTTTTAGAAAATGCGGGTTTGATATAACAGTAGTTGACTGTAACTTTGAAGGGTTAATAAGTTGAGGTGTTGTTTATTTGTAAAGTCCATTTCTGTCAGTGAAAATCCGATTTTGAAGCATGAATGTTAATAAACTTTTATTGGATAAATGGTCAAAAAGTGAATGGGAGGTTTAGTTGAAGAATTTTCTTGAATTTAGTCATAAACTTTAGGGTAAGATTGATTGTGGATGAAATTGAGAGTGGTAATTTAATAAGAAAATATGAATTGAAGAGAATGGAGGAGAAAATGTAAATCTGAATGTTGCTGGAACTGTAGCTGAGTCTGAGAGAATGATTGGTATAAGATAAATCAAGTAAGAATCATTAGGGAGCATCCATTGATCTTTCGACTACTACTGCTATTTGAAAGACTGTAATTCAATTGTGTTGGATTTCAGGAAATGCTAAAAGGGGGAGAAATAGATCAGGGATCCAAATTTGTTTTATTTAGCATTTCCCAGCGCTTTCTCCAGCTTCCAGAGAGCAGAGAGAGAGAGTAATGGTCATTTGTTGTTGGAGTTGGTTTTAACAGTTTTCTGTCTGGAGAGTCTGTCGGGACCGGTTTTTGGGGAAGGGATAATTTAGGTCCAACTTTTTGAAAGTGAACAGTTCTTGTTTTTTGGTACCAGCATTAATGGTTCATGTGTTCTTTTTTATAACAATGCTGCATATTTGGTGGAATCTATTTTAAGTTTTTTTGTTTGAAAGCTGTGTGCTGTGATTACTGACCGTGGACCTTATCCATCTCCAGCAACCAGTTATTGTTCAGGGTAAAAAGTTTTAAACTAGTGTTTGTTTGTGGGTAGTTGAATACTGAAGACAACTGTACACCAATGCAATGGCTCAAGGCCTCCCACTTCTCACGTAAGAAAAATTGGGAAGTTATGCCTTGGATGGATGTTATTTAGAAAGAAAACAAGGCTACCACATGACAACCCTTGCATTAGGATATTATCCTCTGGGCACAACTTATTTCCTTTTACTCCAGTGACTCCCCATCCCTTTTGGTCTTGACATAGCTCATTCATATTCCCTTGCAAAAACACAAACTTTAAACTTACACTGCCATCCAGGGAACAAATGCAGCCAATAAACTGAGGAAGTAATGCTTACGGCATTACTTTCTTCCACTTCAACTTTTGGGAAAGTAACAGAATGATACTTCTTGTGGATTAGACAATTGCTGTCTGGGGAATTTTTCATTTATCCCTCCTCAATAGCAGTTTACACGTCTCATCATAAGTGGGTTATAATGAGCAAGCAGTTATCTTTATAATACAAAAATATTTTTCATACAAGCACATTACTCAAGGTCTGTACGTGGATATGCACTACTTACATTCCTACACTTTTTATCCCAGTAGGGTACAATGGAATGAGCTATAGGTGCAATTGGTGGTAGGGAGGCCATCCATGTTGAGTACCTACAGTCTTTTCCAGGGTAATGACTGGGATTATGTGCAGAATGAGGTATCTTGTGATTAATCATTGTGAAAAACTTTGAAACATTATTCCTAGAATGTTGATTTGTTTGTGTACAGCAAATAGATTTTTACCAAGTGATGTTATTTTTCAGGTTCCTCCTGGCATGCAAGCAGTTGCATTAGATATGGTAGAAGTAATGGTACGATCTTCGACACCACCCTTAGGAGAACCTCTCATAAATGTGGCGTTTCCTGCAGTAGTACAACGAACTCTCAACACTGATGACAATTCAACATTACAGAATGGTGGAGAGTGCTTGCGAGCATATGTTTCAGTTGCACCAGATCAGGTTAGATTTAGTTTCAATTTCAGTATAGTATTCAGATGTGCTAGTGGAATAACCTTTGAAGTGGTTTTTGGAAACATTGACTACACGAGAAATCATCTCAGTTCGATATAGCAGGTAATTTGGTTGTTTTTTAAATTACAAATTAATGGTAGATTAAGTCCAAAACTGTCTAGACTCTTCCATAGTAGTTTGCCTAGGGATTTATCTTGGTGAAGTGGAGTATTCTGTAGAGTAGAAAAATGCAAAGGTTCACAAGTTGGATCTTGGAAAATGTAGAACTGAAATATCTATACTTGATGTCTGGTACCAAAGAATTTTGATAGCAGTTAAGCATTACTGAATACTTCAGCATTGTTTATCTGGTACATTGGGGTAAGTTTTACAAGGGATCATTTCTGAAAGTTGCTGTAGTTGTAAATAATTTCTTCAGACATTCGCTTCCTTAACCTTTATGAATATGAATGGAAGCTGGTGAAAAGTTGACTGACCTGATGAGAACTAGGTAGAAAATAAATTGCTGTATCTGAATTGCCAAGACAGTATTCACTTCAATATCAAAAGTGCAAGGGCTTGTTACAAGGAACAAAAGAAGTTAGGTTTCATGAACGAACAAAATTGTTGGCAAACGGTATTTTTCCTCCTAAGAAAGGAAGGTCAATTTAGTTAACTCAGACATGAAAGCTGTCAAGTGAGATAGTTAGAGTAAAAGCCATTTTCTTAAATTTCCCTTTATTATGCAATGTTATTCCTCTATTTTATCAAATTAAAATTGCATAGAATAGGAGGTATGAGAAAAGAGAGAGAGTAAAAATTGTTAAAGAAAAAGAAATTAAGTAAGAAGATTTCAAAGGTAAAGGAGGGTTGATGCTGTCATAACTTGAGTACATCCAAATCTGGACTTTTGAACAAATTTTGGGTTAATTTTGTCAACCTAATTTTTATTAAGAACAATAACAAAATTTTATTGGCTGGTCCCAAGGGAAAAAAAAATTTTAACTCACTAGTCAGGTTAAGCTGTTTATTTATTTATAATAATCTTACAAAACAAAGAGTTGAAGTAAGAGAACAGTCAAAATGAATAATGATTGCCATAAGCAGTGGGTAGTTGGGTGCTAGCAGTTATTCTTCATAATGCATGCTTTTATGGCTTATATCTGTTAGTTGAAGAAAGCTGGAATTTCGAATTTGAGCCCTAAAAGGCCACTCTGATGGAACATTCAGCAGGGAGCCATAAAAATTGGTATGATTGATAGGTAACGTAATAGCTTGGATAAAAATGTTTCCTAAAAAGTAAAACCAAATAGTACATGTATTATGCTCAGTTTTACTAAAAGAAAAAGCCTTGTATATTTTACAGCATATCACCATAGAAATTTGTAGCTTTTAGTAAGCAGAAGGGCTTTAGAAGCTCTTGAAAGTAGTAAAAATTGTGCTGTCTAGCAGTTTATCATTCCACAAATGTATATGAAGTTGCAGCTTTGGCTTTCTGCAAAAGTGTCGGATAATTGTTTGTTCTCTTCCAAAGTAGAAAGGGATATTTTTTTATATTTGTAGGTGTATTATAAAGTGAATTTTTAGAAAATAAGTATGTTCATACAGTAGTCCTCAGTATACTTTGAAGGAATTTAATAAGTGTGTGTTGTTTATTTCTAACTCCATTTCTGTCTGTGAAAAATCCGATTTTGAATATGAAAGGTTAATAAACTTTTTAGTGCGATAAATGGCCAAAAGTGTCCCAGGTTTTGGCTTAGCCTAAATTTCTTGAATTCAGTCATAAACTTTAGTGAAATTGTTCATAAAGCACTGAAAGTTAATTTAATAATTTTTAAAATATGGCATTGAAGAGTTTCTCAAGCAAATTACTTTGCAGCAGTTGACTGTGTTTAACTGTACCTGAAAGTAGGCACAGTGGTATAAGATAAATCAAGGTAAGAATCATTAGGCATTTTCATTGATCTTTCGACTACTACTGCTACTACCACTAGACTGTAATTCAATTGTGTTTCCCTTGGATTTCAGGTTATTGCATACAGGGATGCAGAAGGTAGATCATTTGTTTTTCATTGTTTTATATAGCATCACAGCTGAATTTTCTCCAGCTTCCAGTAAAAATAATCCATTCGCCTAACATTTGTTGGTCGACTAATAACAGTTTTAATAAGGAGAGCTGGTGACCATCTAGGGGATAATTTAGATCTACTTTTGCGAGCAGTTCTTAGCAAATTACAAGTGAGTATTTTGAATTCCCAGAATTGTTTTTATATAACAATGCTGCATATTTAAAAATGGAATCTATTTTCCATGTAAGTTTGAAAGCTATCAAGTTACTGTAGTTGGCTTATGTAGTTTTGACAGTTATTGTTCAGTGGTAAAAAAAATTTTAAACTAGTGTTTGTATGCATTAGTTGAAGTAAGGGAAGACAAGATTAAGCCACATGGGGAATGCCCTGTAGTTCTGCACTTGCTGATGTAATTGGAAATAGTTTAAATGAGGTTCTTCATTGAATAGACATCATTTTCTAGGTGTGTGTTAACTTACATTCAAATTCATTGTTTTCAAAATAAATAAAGATTTTTTTTTGTGGTGCAGAATCTGGTTTTTTTTGCTCAGTTTTCAGGGCTGGATCTTAGTCCTGACCTTCCACCATAAAACCAGGGCCATCTGGGCAGTCAGCTTTGAACGTTTTGGCATAAAATTTATAGTTTTGCTGAATTTTAAATAATTCTTTTTGGTGCTTATGAAGGAAAGGTGAGATTCTTTTTCAATGAAGTAGTGATTTGAGTAACTTGTAAAGATTTTTATTTAAGTACTGTATTTAAATGAAGTCATACAAAGAATGGTAAAGCAATGCGAGCTTTTGTAGCAATATTTTCAGGACAAGAAAATATAAGGAAATCTAGAGAAGAATTGAGCAAATACAGTTGTGTTTTAAATATTGGTTAATAAGTGCTGCTTATTGACTCACTAGCAGTCATCATTCTTAGATATGTCATACATCATTAAAAAGGATTAAGTAGAATTTGTTAGTTTTATCCAGTTTTCTGATTTCCCCAAAAAATCAGTTTTTGGGGTGCTGGATTACAATGTTTGTTTTCTGTAAGATTTGTTTTTAAGTATGAAGGTGTAGAGATTAAAAAAACTAGACCTAAATCTTCACATAGTTGGTAGTTATTAATTGAAAGAAAATTGACCTTCCATTCTTTATGAATTATGGAAATGTACATAAATTGAATATGAATTATGGAAATGTACATTAACCCTTTAATGCTGAAGCCCTATTTACAAAAACGTCTCCCGTATGCCGGCGTTCGGTGAGTTAGCGCCGAAACGGAAAAAAGTTGTTTTCAAAAATCACAGCACGCTTAGTTTTTAAGATTAAGAGTTCATTTTTGGCTCATTTTTTTGTCATTGCCTGAAGTTTAGTATGCAACCATCAGAAATGAAAAAATATCATTATCATATATAAATATTGGAATATATGACAGCGAAAAAAAAAAACTCGTATATAATTGTATACAAATCGCTGTAAGCAAACGGTTAAAGCTAATGAGTTAATTTTTTTAGTTGTATTGTACATTAAATTGCGATGATTTTGGTATATAATAAATTTTTAAAACGATCAAAGCAACACAGAGAAAATATTATCACAAAATGATGCATGAATTCGTAACGCGTGGACGTAAAAAAATGTTTTTTTAAAAATTCACCATAAATCGAAATATTGTGCTAGAGACTTCCCGTTTGTTGAAAAATGAAGCTAATTGATTGAATATTAATAGACTGTAAGTGTTTTAGCTTACAATTGCAGTTTTGACCATTTCGTCGAGTTAAATTTGACGAAAGTCAAATTTTTTCTATTTATCGTGATTTATATGGAAATATTTCAAAACTGATAAAAGCTACAACCATGAGTTATTTTTTGTTGTATTGTACATGAAATTGCGCACATTTTCATATATAAAACTTTATGTAACGACTAATATAAAAGCGGTGCAAATATTACAACAACGAGACGAAAGAATTTCTGAGATGTTCGGCCGAAAGTTACCGTGCAGACGTAAAGGAAAATGTTTTTTAAAAATTCACCATAAATCGAAATATTGTGCTAGAGACTTCCAATTTATTGCAAAATGAAGTTAAACGATTGAATATTACTAGAATGTAAGAGTTTTAGCTTACAATTGCATTTTTTTTACCATTTCGGTCGAGTTAAAGTTGACCAAAGCTTGAAATTTTGGCAGTTATCGTGATTTATGTGAAAATATTTCAAATCTGATAAAAGCTACAACCATGAGCTATTTTCTGTTGTATTTTACATGAAATTGCGCATATTTTCATATATAAAAGTTTTATGTAACGACTAATGTAAAACGATGCAAACATTACGACAACATGACGAAAGAATTTCTGAGATGTTCGGCCGAGTTACGCATGCAGACGTAAGGAAAAAATTTTTTTCAGAAATTCACCATAAATCGAAATATTGTGCTAGAGACTTCCAGTTTGTTGCAAAATGAAGGTACATGATTGAATATTACTAGAATGTAAGAGTTTTAGCTTATGATTGCGTTTTTGACCATTTCGGTCGAGTTAAAGTTGACGAAGCTTGAAATTTTGGCAGTTATCGTGATTTATATGAAAATATTTCAAAACTGATAAAAGCTACAACCATGAGTTATTTTCTGTTGTATTCTACATGAAATTGCACACATTTCCATATATAAAACTTTATGTAACAACTAATATAAAACAGTGCAAACATCACGACAACGTGATGAAAGAATTTCTGCGCGGACGTAAGGAAAAAGTTTTTTCAAAAATTCACCATAAATCGAAATATTGTGCTAGAGACTTCCAATTGGTTGCAAAATGAAGGTAAATGATTGAACATTACTAGATCGTAAGAGTTTTAGCTTAAAATTGCATTTTTTACCATTTCGTCGAGTCAAAGTTGACCGAAGGTTGAAATTTTGGCAATTATCGTGGTTTATATGAAAATATTTCCAAACTTATAAAAGTTACAACCATGGGTTGTATTTTGCTGTATTGTACATGAAATTGCGCACATTTTCATATATAAAACTTTATGTAACGGCTAATATAGAACAGTGCAAAAATTACGACAAAATGACGAAAAGAATTTATGAAATTTTCAGCTGAGTTACCTCCCGTGCGTAAGAAAAAGTTTTTTTAAAAAATTCACCATAAATCGAAATATTGTGCTAGAGACTTCCAACTTGTTGCAAAATGAAGGTACATGATTGAATATTACTAGAATGTAAGAGTTTTAGCTTACAATTGCGTTTTTCTACCATTTCGGTCTAGTCAAAGTTGACCGAAGGTTGAAATTTTTTGTAGTCGACGTACAGTACGTCCACTCGGCACCCAACAGACAATTTTAGTCGACGTATGATACGTCCAATAGGCGTTTAAGGGTTAATTGAATATGAATTATGGAAATGTACATAGTTTGAACTGGACCTTGGCAATATGGTATTTTAATTCCTTTATTGTATGGGAACTCAAGTAAAACAAAGCCTTATAGATAAATTGTTTCGTTTTCAGGTCAGTGCTGTAGCATTAGCAAAACTTTTGGAGCATGGAGTAACTGCTAATGATGCCAGACTTCAAGATATTATTGTTCAAGGAGATCAGGTAAGAAGGTTACACCTTCCATTAGGGTTTACTATCTACAGTATTCCTTTTGAAATGCATTTTAGACGCTAACCAAGTTATTCCTATGGCATTCTTCATTCTTAGCTGCTTGGTACTAGTGACCCTGGAATTTGTAACTAGACAACCTGCAGTCGCTCATCCATAGTTGCATTAATTCTATTCCTTTGTTCTCCTCCCATCAGATTGTTTAACCTCAAATTTTTTCATTGTTGCAGAAATAGCCTTAAAACCACATGAGTAAAATTTGAATTTTAATCAAGTAATAGTAAGTTACTGTTATTAAATATGCATTAGGGTGCTCAGATTGTTGTTGTATGTGCACACTGATATTTATAGACCCTTGATCATACATGATTTATACAGCTGTTAAGACCTGTTGTATTGTTTCCTTAGAAGAACAACATTTGTATGGAATTTTTTAATGTCAAAAGTATATCCTGACAAAGTGCTAGAATCTTTTAAAGATGGTTGCACGCTGTTTAGTAGCTGAATTTCACAAATTTTAGAGGATTTGATAAGTTAGATCTTCATTAACCAAGACTGACAGCAGATCGGAATGGCTGGCCTCTAATCCCAACATCCTCGTCTGGTTTCTTGGTTACAGTTGATTTGTAAGATGAAAAATTTAAACCTATGATTGGAATCTTCTGATGGGTGATGTTCTTAAATACTTACAAGTGATTGCTTTTACACGAATACTGCTGTAATTTTTTCATGTGTGAATTAACAGGGAAACATTTTGGCATGCTATATTCTTTTTTTCAGATTTCTGTGCATGGTAAGCTGTATGCATGTACTGAAGAAATGCTAACAAAATACTGTCTGTTTTTCAATATAGATATTTAAGTTTTAATAATAATATTGTGGTGTGTCATTTGACAGTGCCTGTAAGAAGTTACTCTTAATTGGCTCTTTCATCACCCAGGTATTTTCGCCTGATACTAGAATAAGAACCCGTTCTCAGCGAGCATCCCGTCCCGAACAATGGACCCAAGTTCCTGTATTAGTCAAAATCTTCAAACTACTTATCAACGAACTGGCGAATGCTATAGACTCAAACATGGCAAAAGATGATGATGATGTGAGTTGCTGTTCTGTTCACTCGCCAGATTTTGGCTTATTTTAATGAATGGCGTTGCAAATTTTGCTTTATTGTAAAACTATTATTTGGGATGAATCTTACCTAATGTTGAAGATAAATTTTATTGTGAAAATGTATGAAATTCTGTAATGTTGTTCTTGTTGGGATTGTAAAAGGTGAAAATAGTAAACCTGTAACTTCTGGTTTGGTAGTAATCTGTGGTGAATCTTGTACAGCAGGAATCTGAGGATGAGTGTTGGGAAGATGAGGAGGAGGAAGGTCAGGCTAATGGAGACAATACTTTGACATCAATGTTTGCCCCATCAAGTAGTTTTCCAGGTTATGATACTGATACTGTGGATGATGACGATGATCCTGATGCTGTAAGTAAAGTAACCTGTACTTTGATAGTATGTTGTTAGTTTTGAATGGCATTATTTTAGCACTTCTAAATTTAGAACAGTAATATTCATGTTTGTGGCATTTGTTCATTAAGATAACACACACACACTGATAATTCATTTTAGTTGAACAAGTTCTGTACTATGATATAAAGCAGTGATATATGTTAACACAAGGAAGTGCTTGAGTTTGTTAGTTATCATGTATCACCAAGTAAAGCATGTATGTTTCCTAGGTGATACCACTCTATGTACTTTGTACTTCACACTGTAAAGTAAGGCAAAATCTTACCCAAACATCTTCCTTATAGCAGTAATATTTTGTCCAATGTTTCTTTGGTGCATTAGTAAATTTAGTCTTTATTATGTTATGCTGTTGTATGGATTTTTTTCTATATAGAGATCTTACAATGTTTTTTCTTTGTAGGTTAGTGATCCCATGTACACATTGGACTTGCAGCAGTACCTGACAACGTTCATCAGCACATTCACACAGCACCCAGCGTTTCCTGTATTTGTGCCTCATTTAAATCCCCATGAAAGAGAAGTGCTACAGGGAATTGGTGTGCAGTGCTGAGATAGGGGAAATGGCATTATGGTTTGAATGTGGAAGCATTGCGTTGGTTTCAGTCGTTCACCTGTCACGTGTCATCACTTGTGCTTGGAATTGGATAATGCTGCTAGACAGTATTCTCCATTGCTAAGTATCATTATCTGAAAGTGCTCAATCTGGTTCCAATGAGTGGCGTATGATTATAGCTATAACCTATGCAACTGTGAAAAAATAACGCTAAAATGTTAACATTAATGGTAATTGACAATTTTGTCACCTTACTGTGACTACATGTTAACCAATGGGAAATTACCATATTATAATTTGAAGCAGTATAATGGACATAATGTATCATATAATAATATTTGAGGGAAATGAAGAGTTGCTGAAGGAAAGAGAAATAGAAATAAAAAGAGGACTTCACCGATGCCTAGTTTTTACAATTTTATAAATATTTTTTTAAGGAAAAATTTGTGATGAATGCATTTAGAAAACTTTGGTTTCTTTTATGAAGGTATGTAAGGGTTTTAACAGTTTAACGAGTGTATATAATTTGCCTTAGACTAGAAACCCGTGACACATTGAGAGGTACATTCATTCCAGAAAAAAGTCTCATGTGGCATGATTTTATACAGATGCTGTCCATTCCTTTATATGTTTCTCCCTTTTATGCCCTTGGGGCAAACCCTTAGTTAGCTTTACTGATAAAAGGAACTAAAGGTATGATCTGATATCCTGCCTATTTATTTAGGGTACTTGATTATTTTTGCTCATGACATATTATTCCACAGGAAAAGATAACGGCATTTTTTCTCTTGAATGTTAGTGTACTGTACTGAATTCTGTGATCTTAGTAGTGTTAGAGAAGATTATAGCTGCGGTAATGTCAGTTTTTCATCTTTGCCAACAGTTTTGTTTTATTTTGTTGTTTTGAGTCGTGTGATACCCATGCAGGTTTTGCAGAATCTCAAAGAAAAATGCACAACTGGAATAGGTATACATGACTTTAAATATTTAAATTCATATCTGAAGTTTTTGAACTTTTAAAAGTTCTGTTTCAGACACCATCAGTTAACAGTTTGAACTTGTTAATCTTGCCATGTAGGTTATACACTTAGTTTTTCATGAGTTCTATGAAGAAAACTCAAGGAAAAATCAACAGTATATCAGATGAAATATTCACCCTTAAAATGCTAAAAGTGCCTGCTATAGCCCATGTCTAGTGTCAAATTATGCTTCTATTGCATGTGCATATTATTTTGGGGGAAGCGAGAAGAAAAGACATGTTGTGTTCTTTTGTGCACAGCTCTTGAGTCCTACAAAGTTTTGAGAGGCCCACAGGGAACTCCATTAAGTTGTATATTTAATTTTTTTTTTTTTTTTTCAGCATTAATAAATACAGTCGAGGACCATCAGGTTTTTGCAGATAGCTCATGTTTGTTATATGCAGCATATTGTTGTATATTTTTTAAAGAAAATGATCAAACGAGGAGGGTTTATTGGAGATTAATTTTCATAATTCTGTGGTTGTTTTGGATCCTGGAGATTTTAGTAGTTTATTGTTGAACTGAATTTCTCTCGTAAGGTGCCACTTCCAGTGATTTGATGCTTTAAAATTTGAGTTTTCTCTTTTATTTGAAGAGGTGTTGTAGGTTTATTGAAAATTGATTTATATTTTTTGAATTTTATATTTGAGATGGTTGATCAGAGAGATAGGTAAATAATCGGCTTCGTTGGAGCTTCAAATTAAATATTGATATTGCTACAGAGAGGAGTGTATTTTTGTATTATGCATGTTAACTTCTAAAGCCTTTGTTATTCAAGTGCAATACTTGTAACACGGGGAATGGGAGTTTTATTTGTATGAAAAATTTTAATTACAAGTTAATAGCATTGATATTTGCATGTTGTCATTGTCCTTCATCAGTGTTGCAGGTTTAACCACATAATTCCCTAAGTTGAGGTACCGAGTGATTTTGTGATTGTTGAATCAAGAGGAAAAAATGGCATTTGTTGTGATGAATACATATGAATTATATATGCAAAAAAGTGAGCTCTTAAGTTTATTGGAAATATATTTTTGAATTTGTTGAAGAATCTGGGTGTTACAAAGTTTTAGTTGTGGGTGAATCACTGTGCAAGGCAGGAAAAACAGATGCATCAAATGGAAAAAATACACTGTCTGATACAGAGCAGTTACCAGCAGGTTGCTGGTGTCAATATTTGAAAATTGCAATATGAGTATTGCAGTATGCAATGCACCAAAGGTTGGTGTCTCCAAAGAGATAAGAAATTTTTTTTACAGACTTGCAAATTTGTTGATTAAACACCAAAGATATGAAAATTATTGGTGAAGTGAATGCAAGTGTTTGTAAGAATAGGGAAGGTATGGGGAATGTAATGGGCAAGTAAGGACTGGGGGAGACTGCAAATGTCAGTGGCTGCAATTTATTATTTAGTACAACAAAAAATGTGGTGATGTTAGGTACTCTACTATGAAAAGGACACTGTGAATACACTTGGACTTCTCCCTAAGGCAGTCAGAAAGCAAATAGGTCATGTAGCCATTAATTGAGAGAGAAAAATAACATCAAGGAATGGCAGGAATAAAAGATGATGGCATAATCACCAACTTGTCATTGCCACTAAGTTAAAATTAAAAACGCTATACAAAAGTTGACAGGTTAATCCAGTAAACCCTCTGGGAAGACGGGCATCAAGAGGCCTTTACAATTTAATGTATTTTTGCATATTGGGATGCATCCACACGAGTGAACTTCGTTCAATGTGACATCAGAAAAGGAGAAACTGACAAAGTTCTGTATATGTTTTGTATGATTATCTAAGTAACAAGGCTTTGCTTGTTGCTAGTTAAGATTGGTGGATGGGTTTAGAGAAGTTGTTGTCTGACATAGGAAGTTACGTGTTCGTCAGTGTTATTCCCTACCATTAAACATGTCCTAGATTTGCTGTTCTCGTGGGTTACCTTTGAGCTTGATAGACTTACATCATCAACATCCATGCCTTTGGGATGTGAGAAGTGATGTATATAACGGTCCATTTTCACATACATCAATCACTCTTGCTGCCGTCAACACCTGGCTCTCACTGCTCAACTGTCATCATTAGGACATCAGCATAAAAACCTTTACTGATGTTTGCTTGATAAGAAGCAAGTTCGATTGTGTGGACGCAGCCTTAGAACCCTTATCTAGGGAGGAGCAGACCATGAATAAGGGTAGGGTTGATACCAAGAAATAGTCAGTGTGGTGGGAAAAAAATTTTAGAGGGTAATGAAACCGAAACCTCTGATGTCGGTTGCGACTTGTGATATAATCAAGAACAGAGGAGCAAAAAGTATATACACAAATGTCAGGAAGATTAATGCAAAGTAGAACATATTAAGCACTCAGGTCTTGATAGTTAAACCAAGATGAAGAGGCAAGAGAATACTCTGACAAACAGGCTGGTGAGTGGGACTAGTGAAGTTTAGCCCTGGTAATTGTTATTGACATATCCATGGGTGAAAAGGAAAGTACATGTCATAATGAAGGATGGATCATAAATATAAGACTACAAGGCTGTTTGGAACACTTTTATGAGGTGCATGAGAGATATGAGGGGGATAATTTAATTTAGCTGGAGTTCCAGAGGTAGTCAATAATAGAGAGATTAGAAATGACAGGTTATGATGGATTCACAGGAGATAATTTTAGCTGGAACTGAAATAACACTTTGTTTTCTAATTAGATATACCCCTGCAGGGGGTTAGTGCCATCAGTGCACCTCACTCGGTGCACTGTAGGCATTACTTAAGGTTCTTTGCAGCGTCCCTGTGACCCCTAGCTGCAACCCCTTTCATTCCTTTTACTGTACCTCCATTCATATTCTCTCTTCCATCTTGTTATCCACCCGCTCCTGAAAAAGGTTTCATATTGCAACTGCGAGGATTTCTTCCTGTTACACCTTTCAAACCTTTCTACTCGCAATTTCCTTTTCAGCGTTGAATGACCTCATAGGTTTCAGTGCTTGGCCTTCTGCCTCAATTCTGTATTCCATTCCATTCCACTAATTAGATACTTGCAGAACACTGAATGAGGAAAACAGCCTGAAGATTGGGAATTGGAAGTTATAGAAGGGTATTTTAGAAAGGCAACTTGACGATTGGTAACTACAGAAGTACTGCACTTTTGTTTGGCATCATGAGAATACAGTATTCTCAGTAGTCTGGGGAACTGAACTGATGAAAAGCGTACAGATGAACAAGCTGGTTTGAGCAAAGGCAGAAATTACGCGGATCAAATATGTGTGAAACGTATTGTGCAGCAGTATGAAATTTTAAAAAATCCCATTTTGATGGCTTTTGATTGTGAGAAGCCATCTGATAGCTTTCACAAGCATGTTAGGGAGGTCTTGGATCATTAAATTTGGTTAAGTATGTCAGGCTCATTGAAACTATCCATGTACGCAATAGATACAATGTTAATGATGATGAGATCATCTTGGGTGAATTTGTAGAAAATGGTTGTGTGTACTGTACAGGGGGAATGTTTCGCTTTTGTTGTTTGTCCTTTTCAGATTTTATAAAAAAAGGTTTAGAGTAACCAAACAAAGTAGAATGACTTAGAAAACAGAGATGGTGTTGTTTTAATAAGCAAAACAACCAAATTTACAAAGATTGATGAACAGCAGGCTCCAAATAAATTGAAGGAAAACAGAAATGTTGTAATGATGACAGTATGCACAAAGGGGTGGAATAACACTGGGTATGATCTAAATTGCTATGTGAACATGAATTGTTATGGCCATGAAGCAATATCTAAATGATGTTGTCGATTTGAAAATAAAGCTATAGGGAGAATATTAGGCATCAGATGCAAGATTGAATGAGAAATTGTAGTATATGGGCTTTGAGGACCTAAACTCTTACATACGATTACTCGACTTGCATCTGGCCAGTTGCAACCAGGTTTTGAAGTGTAAGTTATGATGTTTTCTCAGTTTTGGTTTGGTTTTAAGATTTATGCAAAGTAATGAAGTGCAGTTCCTCGTAGAGACACCGCCTGTAAGGTATCTTGTGCTGCTCGTTGTTGGTAATGTTTAAGGTGCTTTAGGAACAATTGGAAAAGGAAGGTAAAATGAAAAGGCTTCAAAGGGAGATCTTACAAATCAAGAAGAAGAAAGTATGGAGTAGTAAACAGGAGAAAGTTAACGAAGAGTTAAAAGGAAAATAAATTGAGGGGAGAAACGCTAGGCCTAGTAGGATATCCAAATAGAAGACTTTAAGACAGTCTTTAGGCAACCCCTGATGCACTGTATTCAGATTTATAATTTTTGTCCATTCCCTTAGTTTAAACTTTACTAAGGGCACTGCAGGCATTACTAAAGGGTGTTTGCAGCATTCTGTTAGTCCCTTGCTATAACCACTTTTCAGCCGTTTACTTGACCTCCATTCCCACCTCCTGTCTTCCACCGTGCTGTCCTCAGAATACTTTTCTTATTTTTTAGAGCAGTTGGAGATTTTAATGCACATACTGTAGAAATTTTGGATTACGACTGTCACTGTAATTTCCGCTCTTACGACCAATATAGATATCACGTCAGTTTATGATATACTATATAACTCCATTGACTGTTCAAGACGAATTACTTAGAAAATTCTTTAAGCTACTCAAGGAAATGATCGCGCAATACGTACTCCAATATATTCTTACATTTCTTTACTTATCAGTCACAAGGGATAATTTATTCATAATTATTCCATTCATTTACGTTTTTTCTTGTTGCATATTACTTTTTTCCAAGTAATGAAGTCTCTCCGCAACGAAGACGCTTCCTGACCTTCATTTGACTTCAGTCGACCTGCAGTCTACAGCCCTGTTTCCCTCCATTTGCTTAAACTCAGTCTTGGAGCTCTCGGTCGCGCAGAGCCGGTGCAGTTTTCGTTATTTTTTTTTCTGTGCGTTCGCGGGTTTGTACGTGTGATTGTACGTTATACCAAAGGACATGACAGGCATATATTTCCACAAGTGTTGATAAATCCGTTCTAAGAGGTTTAAATTACGGAAGCTACGGTTTAGACTAAACCTAAGTGTTACTTACGAACGGAAGAAGGGGACTCTGTAAGGTAAGTACTGATTTCCAACCTGTGGTTTTTGCATGATCTTTCTATTGGGTATGAATTCAGGACGGAGGGCAATGCATAATTCGCGTACGACAATTAAACATCGTAACTTACCTTTCCTGACTTGGCCAAGTGGTGAAAAATAACAGGTGGATTAGACCTAGGCCTAGGCCGAGGGGTTGTGAAGCAGTAACCGAAGGCACGATCTTTATGCGTGGGCATAATTAATGTAATCTGTGAGCTAAACGAGTAAAAAATAATGTAATCTGTGAGAAAACTGAGCGAAAATTATAAATGAGGGAATAGGGCCATTCGAAGTGAGAGCCTTTGGAAGCCACATTCTTAATGGCATGCGGTATCTTGTATAGGTTTTGAATACGGTTATAATTTTGTAAGGCAAGATGAATTCAAATTTTGTTTTACACCAAACCAAGTTCCAGTTGCCATGAACAATTTGATCACGGCACGAGTAGTTCATAAAATTGGGTCAGTGAATCGTAGTTGGGTGACGAGAGTGTTAGTATGCAAGATAATTTTTTTGGTTAGGCCTATAGGATTCTTATCAAGCCATGTCTAGTCTTCCCTAACTGTAAATTATAAGAGCATGTAGACATAAGGTGCCTCGGTCTAGTTCTGATAAAGTCAAGGTAAATAAGAGCTTATTGACATTCGATTGTTCAAACTAATGGTACCTCGGCCTAGTTTTGGTAAGTCTAGGCAAAGATGATCATGATATTCACCTGTCCTTAGTAGGCGATGGGTACCTTCGAGAACGATCAATAAATAGTAAGTCATCTGGCGGAGGCGGGTCATATGTACGGTGTTCACTTTCAAGCACGTGCAGGTTGTTCAAGCTGTTGGTATGGTGTTGAATATTAATTAGATTCCAATATCGTACGTAGTTTTTTGTAGATCCAAGTAATGAGCTTTGAGGTTTCCTCAGGGCGTAGTCTGGTGATGCATGTAATCTGATGTATGTCGTTAATGTAATTCCAAGTTACGAGATCTTTGATAGCTAATGATTTGTATTTGTTGACTAACGGTTATAGTGTAAGAATTTATTTTTTTAGCTTCTAAAGCGTTGTAAAATAATTTAGGAAAACGTCACCTTGCTATAGTAGATGTAATAATAAATCATCCGGGAACAATTAACCTTCCCTTAATCTACCTTAATCTTGGGCTCCGTGCCCTGACCTCTTATAGTACTACGGTTTTCCATACATTTCATTTATCATTGATCTATACTTTACGGTAGAGGTTTCTCGTACAGAGAAAAAGCGTTGCGGTTTATGTTAATTCTAAGATATTGTATGTTTTTTTGGTTTGCTGATGTCTGTTTATTTGCAATTTAATAATAATTGTAATAAGTTCATTTGGTGGCTTAGCAGTAATAAAAGATAAAAAGTCTAGGAGAGCTTCATTGGTATTTCAAGACGGTAAGTAGAATGAGGTGTTTAGGACACGGGGACCTATGATGGTTAGCATCAATAGGCCGATGATTAATTCAAGTTAAATGGAGGTCTAAAATCAACAATAATTAACAAAGGGGTCGGCCTCCTTTTCAAATGTTTACGTCCTCAAATTACAGGCAGCCCAGAATTTTTAATAGCAATGGTAATTTTGCAGGAGAATTACTGGCGGGATGGAGTAACAAAGGAGAGGCAATGACATGAAAGATCGAAAAACTCTCTTCAAACAGAATGCAGCGAATGCGAGTTATTATTATTATTATTATTATTATTATTATTATTATTATTATTATTATTATTATTATTATTATTATTATTATTATTATATACTATACGTTGTCTTGTATCTTTACCGTGGCCCCGTTTGCGTCTACATTCTTAGACGTGTATAAAGCCCTGTACAGAACTGTGTTATTATTATTATTTGGTATTATATTATTATTGTTATTTCATTTCTACTTTATGCCAGGTTACTGTAAATTTCCAGGAGTAAACTAGACCACTTGTTCCGTGTTCCGTAATGGTCTGCGTAACTAGGTTCGCTGTTAATTTCTTCAGAATTCGAGCAGGATATAAGAATACACACTGTTGCCGGGTATTTTTTCCTTATTACTCTGTTGACCCTCGTGTCCACTGTGGTCCATTGCGGCTAATACAAAATTGTTAAGGTTCGCGACAAGTTTTCGGTAAAGCTTTTTTTCACAGCTAGAAATTCGATGGGATTTAAAGATAAATATTTTGTTGGTATGCATGTTTTTGGAACGTGTAAAATGTAAAATTGTGGATAGAATGAATCCCGTATATCTAAAATAACATGACGATCTTGTATTTCGTAATAAGTCCGTAGGCTTTTAGCAATGGTTACTCAATCACTTCTCGCACTCGTTCCACGTTCACTTATTATTAGTTCCTAAAACATTGATGGGACCGAAATAAGGCGCCAGCCTAAGTAATACCCTTAGTAAAGTTCTTTATTTATTTTTGCCTCAGTACACAAACTATGACTATTAATGAAAAAGCATTTCCCAGATTAGGCGTCATTTGATGACACTTGAGTCGTAGCCGGCAGATTTTTTGAAGTGGCAGCGCATGACTGTATGTATGAACTTCAGGTCAACCTTTGTGCTCGCGCAAGCAAACACGCCTTTAGTTTTAAAAAATCAGCGTCATCTGTGGTATCATTCAGACCCACGTTCTGCTTTTCGCTAACGCCCTCAATGCTGCCACGTGCCATTTAACTAATGACAGTTTTTCACAGAGGGACATGAAATATGAGATAATAGAAAAATTCAGAGAGAGAGAGAGGTTTAAGACAAGGGATGGGTTATCAAGTGTCGCTTTTTCACCTCTAGTCATGATTTTAACTTTCTTTGTTTATCATCGTGATGTTGAATTCTAGCTGTGATGCTTTCTTGCCCTTTACCTTCCCTCGGTTTCCATTGGTCTCTTGCCACCTGGTCGTTCAACTAATTTAACTTGGCCTTGATTACGTTTTCTCCATCTCGAATTTTTCCTTTCTTAAAGTTAAACGTATAATTTCTGGACCAGTAACTCGATCTAGATCTTCAGAGTCTGGAACTGTAGACATGTAATTAGACTGACTGGTTAAATAACAGTATTAATGATGATGATAATAACGATACTGATATTAGATGGTTTCTGTTACTGTAGCTAAACTGGCCAGGAGCCAGCATACAATAGGTTCTTGTTGCAGTACATTCATGATTTACGTTTCGCTGTTTCAAAGGAAAGGTAGTGCAATTTAAGTAGTTTAAAGCACTAACGTCCGCTAACTCCAAGGAAACTAAACTGAGTATTCTATAATAAAACTGACTATTCAAAAGTGAATGGTAGACGAAGAGTGATATTCTGAATAAATCTTCAAACAATGGCATTATTTTTAAAACCTAGACTCATACCAGTACAACATCAGTTCTTTATTTCTGTTCATTAATAACAGAGAAATTTTGTGGCCGGTTAGGTAGATTTTCAGTGATAGCGGAAAGGGGTAAGAAAAACCATTGATAATGGTAGTTTTCAGTTATTCCTGGAAAGGGTTGGCTTAGACGAACCGGTCTTTGTTTGATGAGGTGGAAGAGTCTAGAGGTCCACATCAGGACTTTTGTTCTTTTCAACACCTCACCACACTGACGGGCAAGGGCATGCGCTGGCACTAAGCCAACTTCATCTTAACCAACCTAGAAGTATTGCTAAAATGGGTTATTACTGAAAACGCCACCTGTACTGAAGTACGACCAGGAGTTTTGGTTACATCTGTGTTCAGTCGAAAGGTCAGTCACCTAACCCACTGAAGCTTATATTTATCCCACCTTAAGGTTAGGCCTTTATTTTTATTTGAGTTAGGACGACGAAGAACGATTTATTCAAGAAAACATATAGACTTCAACATCGTTAAAGGTGCTCACACGGTAGACCAAATCAGGGCCGTTTTTGGGGCGGAGTGGATGAAAGTTGTCAGGTCCGCCTCGTTCTTCACAAGCAGACCATTTTTTTTTTTTTTTTTTTTGTCTTTTCGCTGGTTTCCATCAAGGCTGGACTAGATGAGGACACCAGGTAGATGGCTCTATTTTTAATAGACTGTAGCTCTTAGTAGCGGTAAGGACAACTCTGTTCCCCACCTGTTCTTGAATAGACCACCTTTGGCTACGCAGAAACCGTACGTAAATGTTGAATGTGAAAAATAAAGGGATAATATTCTTATCATTTATTACAGGAGTCTGTCTCGTTGATAATGCCATTATTCACTCACAAAAGCATACAACCACTGCCTGAGTTATCATTAGATAAAAATAAATTCATTGCCTGTTCTCTGGTCTTAGAATGTGTCTAAAAAGTTGTGCCCTAAATAAAAGTGTCATTAATTCTCAGGACCATTAAAAGATCACAATTTTTTCCATTCCAACTTCTCAGAAATCCATTCCCCTGTACAAGGAAACTGGTTCAGCCATCGTAGGCGTCAAGGAAGGAGAATCGTTGGAGTGCTGGTGGAAAGCTCTCTGGCCTGGTCTATTTGATAGCTCGTGCTCGGGACCGCCGCCCCCACGCTTCGACTTCAGCACGACCAACTCGTTCATGGAAGACGTAACGTCCATCAGGCGATGAACCGACTGTTTCAGTTGGATGATTTCCCGTTTCAGTTCTTCCACTTCGCTGACCTGAAATTATTTATTTATATATTTTTGGAAAGTACTTGAATGACCTAGTACTTGGTCTGCTTTTGGGGGTTTGTTCAAGTTCAAGGTCATGAGAGAGAGAGAGAGAGAGAGAGAGAGAGAGAGAGAGAGAGAGAGAGAGAGAGAGCGCCACTTAGTTGAAAGAAACATTCATATAAACTTAAAATGCTCTCGCTGATTTAATACTCACCAGACAGTCCTCCTGCTCAAACTTCAGGTCGGGTATTCCCCAAACTTTTTTGACCCACTTTTAAGTAAAGAGTGTAAATCCAGGTCCTGCGTATACTGAATTGTGTAACACGATGCATGAACCAAGGTTTGACAGAGGGAATAAAACGATTTGAAAACTTCGGTTTTCCAAAGAGGGAATTTAAGGCTAAAGACAGAGGTGGAAGGTAAAGGTAAAGGCTGACTGAATATGTAACACTGGCAGGTAATGGTTCTCTTCACGCTGCTTAACTTGAACATATTTACCGGATAGTAAAACAGTAAGTGGAGGGCGGGAGAGTGGCCGCCACTCATCGAAATGGCGCATCCAAACCCGCCTGAGAAACTCAGTAACTCGAGGGGGTTTCTGTTTTATATTCCTGAGGATTAAGCAATAGCTTTCTGACTACTGAATATACACTAAGGCTGGGTTGGGCTGCTGCATTTTGTTGCCAAGGAAACCTTTCCTAGAGGGCAGAATCTGTGTAATACTCACTTTTTGGACAATAGTTACTATGAAAATATGAGGTTATGAGGCTGTAATAGGTTTAGGACTACTTGAGTGATTCTGAAATGATGTCCAAGTTCCCCTCTTTAGTGGGCAAGAAGCTCATGTTTTCTCTCCCTCATATGCAAGCTTATCTTTTGAAGCCGAATTAATGATGATCCAACTAAAACTTAACTCGAGCTTCATTAAACGAGGAAATAATGGGAGATGGTCGTACTTCACAATTCGTTTCTTATTTCATGTTCCTATTTCTTTCCCTTGAAGTAATTACCGTGAGCAAGATGACTGGTTTACAGATTGCGTCTTTAATTATGAAAGACTGTTCCCCTCTTCCTTACCTCTATCTCTCTTATCCCTGATTAGCACTTCAATATTACTTCATCTTTCTTGTTAAGAAACGAGTTATTAACAAGACTCATCTTAGACTTCAAGTTAGCGCTGGCTCTTAGCAAAATTCTGCAGTCGCTCTACTAGGCTTTTGAGTTAGTTTTCCGCCCTAGGTCTACTTCACTCCTTTCCTTGTCAAGAAACGCTCTTGTAACAACACAACAGGACCTAGCCTATCAGCGGCTTATATTAGCAATTATCACCCTGTACAAGACGAATGAACATGCCTTTTAACTCTGGGTTAACAATTTCGAAACCACAGTCCACGGTACTTACCTCTTTCCCCTGTTGGTACGCAATCTTGCTCAGAAGTGTATTAAGAATCCCGTGGTTTTGGCCTTGCACGACCTTCATCTCCTTCAAGATGTATTTTCGCTTTATGAAGTCCGGAATCACCATCTCGATGTCAAGCACCAGCTGGAATTGAAAGTGTCGGCTATACGTCATTCTCCTCCTCATCATCATCATCATCATCCTTGTTTGGTTTACAGAGGCCCTTCTCTCTGGTTCATTTGACGGGGCCCATTTGTTTGTTAAATTATTTTTGGCTTTAATTTGTTCGTCCATGACATAACAGCTTTTTGATGGATGTCTAATTTCGTGAATGTCATAACGGGTTTAAACAGTTTGGTTAAATATAATAATAATAATTATTACTGACAACGAAGCTGCAACCCTACTTTCAAAAGCAGAACGCTGTAAGCAAGACCTAAAGAAGAGCCCAAGGGTTACAACAGGGTAAACAGCCAAGTGCAGAAAGAAATAGTTATAGATGTATATATTGTCATCTAGAATTCTTAAAAGAAATAATTTCAGAATTTACGTACACAATTATGCTGTATAATTGTGCCAAGCCAGACATTGCCAAAAATGCAAGAACATAATATGAAATTTTCCTTGCCGTAGACGTTTATACGTACGTGTTTTTCCTGTACTTACAACAGGCGTAACAACGTTAAGGGTTAGTGATGGAAATAACTGGGAGTTACAGAAAGTATTTGTTGCGCGTATTTTTTTATTTAATGAAAATAACTACTTCCGGAAGAAGTAAAAGAAACTTTTATTATTTATGAAATACGAGACATTTTCATTCAAAATCAATGTACAGAAATAAGTGACTAGAGAAGAGAAGTAACTGGATAAGAGCATTTGCTTGAGAGAGAGAGAGAGAGAGAGAGAGAGAGAGAGAGAGAGAGAGAGAGAGAGAGAGAGACTTAGTCCACATGTTTCCTATTTAGTATTCCTCAATTTGACAAATCACTTACTTCCGTCTGCATGGCCAATTTCTGCAACATGGCCTGTTCTTGCACAGCCTTGATGTCATCTACGGCCAAGCCCACTAGCAGGTTCATGATGAGAATCGACATGAAGATCAGGAATGCCGTCAGCAGAATGTAGGTGATCTCTGGGTACTGTCATGAGAAAGGACGGCAGTTAGTGGAATGCACGTGACCTCTGGGTATTGGAGTAAGAACGGAAAGGGAATGCAGTTGGTGACCTGTGGGAACTGGAATGAGAAAGGAAAGCAACAGGTGGAATGTATGTGACCTAAAAGAATGTAGTTAGTTAATTGTAAGTGACCTTTAGGATACTGGAGTGAGAAAGGAATGTAGTTAGTGGAATGGCCCCTGGGTGCAGGGTTGAGAAAGGAAGGTACGTAAACTCTGGGTAATGGAATAAGAAAGGAATAGGGAAGCAGTTGGTGGAATGTACGCGACCTCTGGGTACTGTAATGAGAGAGGAATTTAGTTAGTGGAATGTCTGTATACTGTTACTATAGCTTATATTTATATTTTCTAGGCCTACTAGGTAATGTGGATTCGGAGCCATTCGCGTCACTGGGAACCAGAAAAATTAAAACAAATATGCTCACGCACAATAATTTAAAGTGTTCACAGTTTATTAAGGGGTCGTGGTAGGGCGGCCGGGGCGGCGGCGGGGTTGGTATTCCTTCAGAATTAAGCTTGATAAAAAGATTCTACAGAAATAATATACTCCTTTCTAACAGCTACATAAAATTAATTCTGATGCTTTTTTTGGTTAAACTTTTATACATTTCTTTTACGCTAAATGAATAAAATGTTATATTGTGAATGTAGCACGCAAGCCTGAACTTAATGGCTCGTAGAAAAGAATAGGAATAATAATATCGTAGGATTTTTAGACTTGAAGAGCTTGTGCGTGTCTCTGACCTTGTTCAGGCCTTTCAAAACTGCGAAATAGCGGAGTGGTCATTACCCTAAGCTCCGGTAGGGGGGTAGTGATGTCAGTGTACCTCATGCGGTGCACTGTAGGCATCACTTAAGGTTCTTTGCAGCGTCCCTTCGACCCTAGCTGCAACCATTTTAATTCCTCTTACTGTACCTCTGTTCATATTCTCTTCCATCTTACTTTCCACCCTCTCCTGACAATTGTTTCATAGTGCAACTGGGAGGCTCTCCTCCTGTTACATCTTTCAAACCCTTTTACTCTCAATTTCCCTTTCAGCGCTGAATGACCTCATAGGTCCCAGCGCTTGGCCTTTGGCCTATTCCATATTCTATGCTATTCTATTCCATGAAATTCAATCATAGCAAGACCTCGTTCTACCGTTGATATCCAAACTAGAATTGAATATGAAGTGAAAGAGTAATAAGAAAGTAATAAAATACAGGAAGCTGAACTCAACAATTACAGACCTCGAGAGGATCATTCGGGTTGTTGAAAACGTCTTCGAAGCTAATCTCACCAATCATCATGACCGAAGTTCGCAGAAGTGAAAAAGCTGGTGTTCGGAAGCCATAGTTGCCGCTAAGCACCTGTCAGTACAAAAAATAAATTAACGGTTGTGTGTAAGTTTAGAAGACCGATATTGGCTACGCTATTTCACTGAGACATGAAGTTCTGGTACTTTAGTTGGAGGAATATGGTTAGACTCAAGTTTTGAAGTTCTGGATTTCGGTTTTGATAACTATGGTTCGACATGAAGTTTTGTGCTAAGGCTTGATGGCCAGGTTTAGGCCAGTATGTTATGGGTAGGTTTGGTCTTCATTTGACGAAAGTTCTGGGTTTTAAGTTTAGTTGGATGGTTAGAAATCGTGTTCTAAGTTTAGGTTTAGAAATCCACGGTCAAAAATAAAGATCTTAGCCTGCGTCTGGATAATGAAGATTTGGTCTTAGGTTTACGTAGCTGGTCAGGCATAAGTTCTGGGTTTAGGCAGTTAGGCAGAAGCTTAAAGTTGAGAGCTCAAAACGAATGCTTTAAGGTAGAAGCTTAAACGTTTGCTGTATGCGATCTGAAGACAAACGTTTCCCTGTAAATCTTTAAGGCAAACTTTAATCCCAACCATATAATAGGTTAAGCATTTATCTTGAGGTAGATGCTTACCTTTGTAATAATCAGGCCATACGCTGACCATGTAGAATCTGCAGGCGATTTCCAAGCCGTATGCTTACCACGTAGAGTCTTCAGGTAAATGTTTACCATGTATAAGCTTAAGGCAAATCCTTACCTTGTAATAGCTTAAGATAAATGTTTACCATTTAAAATCTCAAGTCAGATGCTTACTCTATATATAAGGGTCAGTTAGTCAAATGCTTACATCATGAAATGGATTTCCTAGATAGTGACCCCAGCAAAGTTCGGAGGTCGTTATCTAGGACTAATATTTCTTTGGGGTCATTATCTTTCTGATATTTGCCGTCTTTTGTTTATGTTTTTACGGTCTTCTCCAATAGGCATGCACTAACACGCCGCAAACGTGGATACATACCGGTTTAAAACCCTTGAGGGTCACTATCTAGGAAAGATCCACAAGCACAATCTGAAGGCAAATGCCTACCGTGTAAAAGCTTAAGGCAAACGCAATGATGAAGAAGAAGAACAGGAGGAAAAAGCTGCAGAAGGACTTGAGAACCTCCGTGAACATGATGACGTAAATGCCAAAGAACGGGAAGACGCGGATGAAGAGTAGCAGGTTTATCCACGAGAGGAAGATGGAAGTAGCTCCCAGCTGCCATTGCCATTCCTGCAGAAGTAGATTTACTTCATTATGGGATATAAGGCTTCGGAATATTTACTTCGGTATGGATGGAAGAAGAAGAAAATTGACTTCAGTATGGAAAAGAAGGAGAATAAAAATTGGCCTTAATGTCGAATTGAAGACTTGAGAAAAGGGATATAGTAGTGGAATGGAAGACTTGATAAAATTGACTTATGTCATGAAAAAGGAAGAAAAATTGAAGAAGAATTGATTTTTATGTGGAATGGAAGGTTTGGTCAAACTGACTTCTGTAAGGAACAGAAGAGGGAAAAAATTGACTTCAGTAGGGAATGGAAGAATTTAGAAAATTTATTGTTATGAAATGGAAGTCAGAAAATTTGCTTTCTCGCAAAATGGAAGAATTCTCAATATAGAGCGGAAAATTAGAAAAATTTGTTTAATTATGGAACTAAAACGTGTAAAACTTACTTCATTATGAAACTGAAGCTTTATGAAAACCGAATTTGTTATGGAACCGAAGATTAAGAAAATTTACCTTATTATAGATTGAGAAAGTATTAAATTTACTTGATTCTGGAATGGAAGAACGAGACAATTCACTGCAGTATTGAATTGAGGAGTAACATCATTCAGTATTTTATTTTGGAATGGTAGAGTAGTATGGTATCTGTTTCACGTTGAAAACCAGCAACTGGCGGTATTAACCCGGTATTTATCCACCTACGTGTCACCTCCGAGGTGCTAGTACTAAACATGGCGAAAGCTCGATGGGGCGCCGTATTTAGTACTAGCCCCTTGGGGACCAAAGATATCGTTTATCATACAGAAATATATAGAAATGGGTATATATAATACTTTGATCACCGAGGTGCTAGTACTAAACATGGCGTCCCATTGAGCTTCCGCCATGTTTAGAACTACCCCTTCGGAGATGACGCGTAGGTGGATACATCCGGGTTAATACCCAACGAGCTACATATATTGCAAGTAATTATTAACTCAATCCCACCCAGATTATGGTTGTTCCTGCCTTTTTTGTTATGATATACACCAAAGCCCAAAGAAATTTTCTTTGGAATACCAAGGTCCAAAAGATAGGAATGGCTATCTCGCTGAACCAACGTTCAGCTCTGACGTCACAAATTATCTCTCCCAACGCCTGGCTCAACCCCAATTTATCTGCGCGTGGGCAGACCTCCCCCACCTTTTTTTGCACGTTGATATATACTAGTTTTAAGCAGGATCCTTGGTTTTAAGTATAGTCGAAGGTCATTCGGTGAGCAAACTGTTCACCCAACCTACTGTACCTCCTTGAACGGACAGCTGTGAAAATCCAGAATGAAGAGTCCTGCGCAGACGTAGCAAGTCCACTCGACTAGGTTTTCCAGTCCGAGATATGCACATCTAGCCTGCGAGAAATTATTTCAGAGAAATTATTTCAGAGGTATATATAATATATACATATATATATATAATATATATATATATATATATATATATATATATATATATATATATACATATATATATATATATATATATATATATATATATATATATATATATATATATATATACATATACATATATGTATATATACATATATATATATATATATATATATATATATATATATATATATATATATATATATATATATATATATATGTACTGTATATATCATAGTGGACCAAATTGTCCGATTTGATAAGTAACAGGCATTCTTTAGCATTTACCTATGGTTGGTAATCATAGTTTGTTGTGAGACTAAATGATTTTAACATACGCATGCTTTTACATACATAAAAATTATATATATATATATATATATATATATATATATATATATATATATATATATATATATATATATATATATATATATATATGTGTTACAAAAGATACCCACTGAATAAAACTGGGAGATCTCTTTGATCATCTCCAGGCAGGCAATGGCTCCGACCGCATATTTGCAGAATGTCAGGAGCAAATAAACTTTAACGTCATCCCAGTCTATGATTTCCTCGCAGGAATCCGCGTTCCGGTAATTGGCGACTTTGTCTGTTAAGTTGGCGTCTATCCAGTTCAGGTCTCTGATAGAAAAAATGTAAATAACGTAAAAATCTTTTTATAGAAACTAGTTCTCCAATATAAGCACAAAGGTAAAATAGTTGCATCACGACTTTTTGTTTAAAATCTGGAGGTACAAATGAAAGTCACTGAATATTAATTATATATATCTTTTAAGTTGAATTATGTTTTTAGTTTCAAGTGAAATTCGTTAACGCATGCAATTACCAGGTGTCTTACTTGGTAGCGATGACGTAAGTGGTGAGGGAGAGTAAGAAGATCAGGTACAGAGTAAAGTTACCGTAGTAAACCCATCTGTTGGAAGAGGGATCATAAAAATCATTAGACTATAGTTCCCCATGAATATGGGGATCGATTTTATATGCATATACTTATTATTCCAAGTAGCAAAAAAAAAAAAAAAATTGCCCTAAAGTATTTAAGCAAAATTTCTTCATTCGGCTGCTCTGCTCCATGAGCGTATACCCGTTCTGGAACAAGGCCATCTTAATCTAAAACTTTATCAATAACCCTTAGTGACTGAATGGCAACATCGACTTTTATTTTAAAAATTCTACCTGCCGTGCTGTTAGATGTCTTTGCATATGATGAAATTCAGGTTTACAGCATTTTATAAATTAAATTTTGCAGTAATTTTACCTCTGGTTGATTACTAAAAAAATCAATTACAGCACGTTAGCCAATGGATTTTGTAATCGTTATGTTACACTCGTTATTTTTCTTTCCTTTGACACGCTACGTTACACCAACATCATTTTAAGTTAAGGTTACTTCATATCTGTGGTAGCCTATGCAAGACACCTGTTTATTCAAGACCGGTTCATTAGGTATTTAAGTTCGGAATATAGAATGTAGAATTTGGGCAAGAGACCAAGTGCTGGAACCTATGAGGTCATTCGGCACTGAAATGGAAATTGACAGATAAAAGGTCTGAAAGGTGTAACAGGAAGAAAACCTCGCAGTTGCACTATGAAACAATTGTTAGGAGAGGGTGGGAAACAAGATGGAAGACAGAGAATACGTAAAAGGAACGAAAGGGGTTGCAGCTAGGGGCCGAAGGCAAGCTGCAAAGAACCTATGTCATGCCTACAGTGCACCGCATGAGGTGCACTGACGGCACTACCCCCACCCCCTACGGGATGGTATCTAAGTTTGGTTGCTATGTTGCATTTGTGCAGGTTCATGTTTAAGTTACAGAACCCGTAAGCAAGGGCACGTTTAAAATATCAGGTTACCTAGTGTCCGAATGCACAAGATAGAAATGTAAAAATAAGGAAAATAACATTACCTTTTAATGGTAAATTGTTCACATTTTCGTCATGTAATTTTACCCGTCACCTTACAGTGAATCTAACCTACGTTTGTCACAACCTTTAACCATGTTATCTAACGTAAAATAGGGTACGTGCTTTCATGACAAAATGTTTACAGATTGAGGTAAATAGGAATAAGTTATTTCGCTGCACGACTATTACTAATCATCATATGGTAAACAAGGATGAACGCTTTCGTCTCACAATTTTTACTAGATAATTTAACAGCAAATCTGTAAATAGGCAGATAGATTTCCGTCATCTCATCAAACATCTTAGAAAAAGTCCTGCAATCTTTCGACTCGCCAGTTTTATCGTTCATTAAAGGTAAATAAGGGTTACAATCCCATGGACCCCGTAGGGGGGTGGTGCAGTCCGTGCACCTCATGCGGTGCACTGTAGGCATTACTCAAGATTCTTCGCAGCATCCCTTCGGCCCCTAGCTGCAGCCTTTTCCATTCCTTTAACTGTGCCTCCGTTTCACATTCTCTTTCTTCCATCTTACTTTCCACCCTTTCTTAACAGTTGTTTCATAGTGCAACTGCGAGGTTTTCCTTCTGTTAGACCTTTCAAACCTTTTACTGTCAATTTCTGTTTCAGCGCTGAATGACCTCAGAGGTCCCAATACTTGGCCACTGGCCTAAATTCTATATTTTATTCAATTCTAAAATCCTCAAGGTGCGACCACTTCAGTAAAATTTGACCTAAACACAATTCGGCATCCGATCGCACAGACATCACAAACAGGCCTAAAAACCAGTCAACACAGAACGAGTCTTTGGCCTGTGCTGGATAATTGTGCGAAGTACTGGTTAGGATCACCAATGTGTCGTTGACTTGTATTCAGCCTGTTTGTGATGTGTATGCGATCAGTCACTGAAATGTTTATAACATGTTTATTGTACTGTTTCCACCGTTCCAGGCACAAATTGAGGATCAGCGATGTCTGTAATATCATGACAAAGATATCCGGTCCTCAGCATTCCTGATAACGTAAGAAAATGTATTTAGGAAGAAAACGCCTTAGGACCAACACAAGAGAATGTATTTAGGAAGAAAACGTCTTAAAACCAACATAAGAGAATGTATTTAGGAAGAAAACGCCTCAGGACCCACCTTCCACACGTATCCCACTTGTGCCTGATTAAAGCTACACAGACGGGATGCGACAACAACGAAGGTAGCTTGTGCTTGATCATGAGCATGAGTGGATGGTTCTTCTTCACCTTGCGGGCATTTCTGTCGTAGCGAGTCGCTAGGGTTGTGAGTCTCCCGCTGGCGTCGAAGCAGTCGACGCCCTGCACTGAGCTGTTGTAAGTGTCGTCCAGGTACTCGAATGTGATCGTTTGATCTGCTCCTGCCGTGTTGATTGAAGGAGGGTTTGTTTTGATACACCTGTGGGGAAATACTTGTGAATGTATTAATATTAGCTTCATCTTTTTACTGCAATAAATCGAATAACCCTTTACAGAAATAGCTAGTACAGACAGACTTCTGTGACTTGGCAATAACAATAAAGTTACTTATAACATGTTAAAAAGTCTAAATTTACCACTAATTTTTTGTGTGAAGCAAATTTTAGTAATACCGGTATCAGGCTCGATATTTCTTAATCAGAACTCAGGCAAAATTCTCCTCCTAATCACAAGCTTATTCAAAACTTTTCATTCCAATCGACAATTAAGGCAAAACTCTCTAAACAGGAATTACGGCAAAGCAGTTTCTCTAACCATGATATCTGGGAATCTTCTTTATCATAACCAAAAGCTTAAAACTATTCTTCCTATCCAAAAGCTGAGGCAATTTTTTTTTCATGACCACAAGCTAAGATAAAGGTTTTTCTCCTGACAGAAGCTATTTCTCTCTACCAAAAGCTAAGTTAAAGCTATTTATCAACCAAAAGCAATCACCAAAGATTTCCCACCTGAGCAGTGCAGTGGCTAAGGTTAAGGGTTTTTTCTTTCGTGACCAGAACCTGAGGAAAGGGTTATCTTCCCATCCAGAAGTTGTGAAGCTTTTTTTTTCTACTGATCAGGAGGTGAGGAAACCCATTTCTCCTACCAAGAAGTCTAATCACAAACCGAGGCAAAGCTATTACTCCTAACCAGAAGACGAGGCAAAACCATTTTCTAAAATCAGAAGCTTAGGTAAAACATATTTCCTGTCAGTCAGAATTTGAGGAAAAGCTATTACTTATAACCAGAGGAGCAAGAGCACAACTTTCTTCTTACCAGAAACTGAGCTATTAGTTGACTAGAGAGAGAGAGAGAGAGAGAGAGAGAGAGAGAGAGAGAGAGAGAGAGAGAGAGAGAGAGAGAGAGAGAGAGAAAGAAAGAAAGAAAGAAAGAAATACCTATTGAGGACTTCCTCTGCTGCTTTGGGTAGTTTTTCGATCATTCTCCTGAAGGGCGTGACTCTGTATCCTCTGTAGTCGTCTGAAATATGTTTCATGCCTTCCTCCCAACCCTTGGACTGGATAATGGTGAGCGCAATATCACTGGAAAAAGAAGGAATATTCTTTGAACATTGTAAATCTACATTTGTAATTATATATATATATATATATATATATATATATATATATATATATATATATATATATATATATATATATATAAAGATAAATAGAGATATATTTTGCATTTGAAGGAGTGGCTGAGTATGCAATTATTAAACTACTCTATTCAGTGTTTGCATTTGAAGGACCTGAAATTATTTGCTCCAATCATTAAACTACCATCTATTGCTCTCAAGTAGTAAAATGAATTCATCTCAAACTTATTTGCTCCAAGTACAGCACCATCTATTGCTCTCAATTGTGCAAATATACTCAAGACTGCACGTGTGTAGAGCATTTATGCAAAAATACTTGAGGGCAGGGGTTGTTCCCCTTTGTCTGAAAACAAAATGGTCATTATATTTTCGAGAATGACGTGCCTTTTGCCTGCATCCACGGCGACTTCCAAAGCATTCATATTTGATTTCGAAGCTGCGGCCAAGGAGGCGCGATGGTCAAGTAACAGTCGCGTCACCCCGACGTGACCCTCCAGAACTGCCAAGATTAACGGGGTCTTGTTTTCCTACAGCGAAAGATATCAGTGGTTATGACGACATTGTTGATAAGTGGAAAATAATAAGATTTTCATATCACAACTTAAAAATGGAAAGTTTGTTGCCTTTCATCATTCAAGTTCTTCAGACTGTTTCGTGTGAAGCCATAACAATACGCAATCAATCAGACCTTATTAAATATATCAGTAGGGGCAGCTGAGTCTAGAAGCAAATGGCAACAACCAACGTGGCCCTTGAAAGCTGCTAGATGCAGTGGAGTGGAGGATGAGGAATTGGTGGCTTTGACGTCGGCGCCAGCTTCCAGCAGTAGCCTGACAACCTCTTCGTGGCCCCACTTACACGCCAAGTGCAGGGGAGTGTCCAGGTCTTCGTTCTCAGCATTCAGCATTGTGCAGGAGTAAGGCAATAGAGCCTGGACCATGCTATATGGGTTAGAATACGCCCCATCAGTGCTTAATACTTTTAAAAAAAGCTTTGAAGTGATTGAACCATTCATTACCAGATCTTCGTAATAGCTAAGGTATTTTAGCGAAAATTTGTAGTTTAAATTCCAGAAAGAGCGAAAATCAAAAGGAATTTGCGATGCAAAGTTAGACCCATCATATGATTCAGGAGACCTTAATGACTCTGTTATACAACTCCAAATTGTTTTATTGCCAAATTACTGTTGACTACTGAATGACACACTGCCGGATAACATACTAGCCTTCTCATCTTCAGAAACTAACACATCACAAGAAAGGCGCCGTTTGAATTTTGCCTTACCAAACATAGCCTCTCTTAGAAGCTATATGAAGCACCGTATTCTGCTCTTCATTCTTGGTGTCTGGAACAGCTCCGTGATTAAGCAGGAATGTCATGGTGTCCATATGACCCTTCATGACCGCAGCATGGAGTGGAGGCTGCCCATAGCAGTCCACTTCGTCAATTAACAAAAAAGGGAATAACTTGCTTTCGAACAGAACCTGTTGGGAATAGCTTATTTAAGAGTGAATGGTGCTAATTTGACTTATCTACGCGTCAACTACTCCGAGGTGCTAGTACTAAACATGGAGGATGCTTCTTGGGACGCCATGTTTAGTGCTCTGGGATCAAAGTATTATATACACCCATTTCTATATTGTGTGGTCGACAAATTAAATTGATAAACGATGTCTTCGTACGGCTGTCTACTTGACATTTACCATGCGGTGTTTAGTACTAGCACCTCCGAGTACTGTAGGTGACGCGTAGATAACAAGCCAAAGCAGCACCGAGCGAATTCTGTCTGGGCTGGCTCGCTTTTGAACATACTGTAATTTGTTCGGAATAGCTTTTGAATAAAACTTGTTGGGATGGCTTTTAATAAAAACTTGTTGGATACCGTCTTTGATCAAAATCTAGCAGTTTTTATACAAAGCCTGTTGGCATTTTGGCTTTTAAACAAAACCAACTGGGGTTAGCATTTCAACAAAAATTTGTTTTAAGTTAACTTATAGTCGACTCTGTTTGGGCTTTGCTTCCTTATGCTCGAAAGCTGTTGGGTACTGTTTTTTTATGAGCAAAACCGGATGGGAATAGCATTTACGCAAAACATAAATTATGAGGAGACTTTGAAATAAATCCTGTTAAGAATATATTTTAAGAAAAAAACTACCGGAAACTTCTTTTGAACGACGTCTAGAAATGCATTCTGAAAAATACCTGTTTGGAAAATCCTTTGAACAAAATCTGTCGGAAATTGCTTATTTTTGGACTCACTTATTCGTGTTAACTACTGATAACACTTCACCGCTAAAGCTTTGATATTATAAACAAACTAGGTGTGTTTTTATTGCAAATGATTTTTTTTCAAAAGACTGCAAAATACCTATTAAGTGACGTTGAAAAACATAGACTAAATGATGTAGCGGGGAATGAATTTGGCCTTTTGTCCCTTGGCATAAGCTTCAGTGTACTGAAAGACAATAAAGAATATTCATGAAACTTTCATGTAGAAGGATACTTACCTCAAGGGCATCAGTTTTTCCCTGTTCAGCACAGTGATATATTGCAGATCTGTCAAATTTATCAACAGCTTTTGGGTTTGCTCCCCTCTCCAGCAAGATCTGCAGAGCAGAAGCGTGGCCGTTCTGGGCAGCAATCAGCAGTGGCGTTGCTTGGTTCCTGGATATATTGTAAGGTTATTGCATAACGTCTGAGCACAAAAAGGAAGCCAGCGCTGGGGCACTTTCGGCCATGCTTTTTATCTTTCCTGTGTGGATATTCGTATTTACATCTCTGATCATCATTTAGTAAGGAGGTAAGATATTGTCTGGAAAACTGGAAAGTGTCTTTGGTATACTTACATGTCTGTCTGTCTGATATTTGCTCGTTTGTTAAGCAGCAGTTTGATGGCTTCTGTGTGGTTGCCGGCAACTGCATTCATTAGCGGGGTTCGCTGGAAAATGTCTTGTACGTCCCAGTACACATTTTGCTACAAAGGATTAGTTTCTTTGTTAGAGTTAAATGCCCTCTCGATGCTCTCATATTTGAAAAAAACTTGTGATTTCTCAACCTCTCTCCATGAAATCTCATCACGAAATATGCACATATTTTATACGTAGATTGTAAGGGAGGAGAATTTGCACAAATACTTATCAAACACAAGTCTGAGAGGAAAAATAGCTAGGAAAGGTAAAGAATAAGAAAGAACGAGAGAAACAGAGCAGGCCAGTGAACAATTTAATACAGAGATGATTAACTTCGACAGTGTTCACTGGAAGTTTACCCGAATAGGCTAGGGCATTACTTAAAGTTCTTTGCAGCGTCCCTTCGGCCCATAGCTGCACCCCTTTTCATTCCTATTGCTGTATCTCCGTTCATGTTCTTTCTCTTTTACTTTCCATGTTCTCCTAACAATTGATTCATAGTGCAACTGCGTGGTTTTTCTGTTACACCTTTCAAACCTTTTTACTGTCAGTTTCAGTTTGAGCGCTGAATAACCTCATAGGTCCCAGAGCTTGGTCTTTGGCCTAAATTCTATATTCTAATCTAATCTAGAGGTAGTCTGGTGAAGATTACAGATGCAAGTGACGAAAAGATTGGTGAAAGAAACGAGCCTTTTCTTGCTTAGTAAGGAGAGCAGTGTTGTTAAGCAGTGAAGAGAGGTATTTCCCGAGTTGAAGAATAACATCTCAAGTAGGCAGTTTTGTCTGCATCCAGAGCATCACGGACGAAGATCCTTGAATCCCAAAGTGAGATAAGGAAGGCAGACCACATCGTATATCATTCTTTAAAGAAAGCTTTAGTTTGAGAAAATGGAAATCGACTTGAGCTTCACCTGTTTAATGAAGGTTAGAGTGGTCAATTTTTTTCTTTCTTTCAGAAAATGCTAAATTAAATGTACCAAACAGGAAAGAAGGCAATGATTATGCATTTATACTTTACTCAGGGTTTCACAAGTCTGAAATGTGATTTCTGTGATCAAGTTATAGGAGAGGAGGGAATCTCCTTTGATGTATCTTTTTGCAGCAGTTAAATCTGCACAAAGCTGTTTCAAATGTCATAGAATTTATATACATACCGTGAAAAAAAAATTAACATAATAGAGGAAATTTCTTGTATATACCAGACTGTGTTTTGTTGATAGATCGCTGGACGAATTCCTTGGAAGTAAAATCTACTCCTGAGATGTTGGAGTCATTAACATAAAATTGTGTGTCATATATATATATATATATATATATATTATATATATATATATATATATACATACATACACATACACATACATACATACATACATACATACATATAAATACCTTCGCACACGCGTCAGTGATTAAGGTAATAATATCAACATTGCCGACGCTAGCAGCAGCGTGTAGAGGGGTCGCCATGGTGACGGTTTCAGCCTTTACATTTGCCCCCGCTGTCAAGAGAAGAGACACCACCTGGGGGAGGAAGCGAGTAAAGCACTGCGTAATTAGGCGGCCCCTGTTGGTTGGTGGAAGGCGAAATGTAATTCTCTCATGTAGTTGAGTAACCGAAGTCAAGTCTTAAGCCAGGGGATGTTTTTAGATTATTAAGTGTAATTCATATATTTTTCTTTGAGGGGAAGGTGCATATGGAAATTATATAGGAAAAGTGAGGCCAATTTGTATTTATTTCAGCAGAAGGGGGTGGGGGTGGGGGTGTGTGTGGGGAGGAGGTGAAATGTTATGTTAAAGGCTTTTAATATTTTTTGAATGTAGAATGTATGTTCCAGTATTCTAAATTAATAAGAGCAAAATACATGTTTTTTTTTTTTTGTTGAGAATAAGAATAAGTGGTTATGGAAAGTATTTGGGAACAGCAAGAGTAAATGATATTTTTTCTTATTAGGAAGGAAAAAATTATGCCAATGAGCCATTAATTCTATATATTTTAGAAGGAGTGAACATGTAAAATATTGATAAATATCAGAAGCTGAATTTTTTGGTTTTTGAGTAGGAAGAAAATCCTCATATTTTGACCTCTGGGTTGCAATATAGCACCATTTAGGAAATCATTATATAGTCCTTAATTTTCGCACTGTGAAAGCTAATGAAGTAACCAGGTGTTAGGAGCTAAATAGGAGAAAACTGTCCCTTTATCACTAACTTGTTTTCACGACGTTCGAAATTTCAAGACACAGGACCTGTGTGTGTGTGTGTCCGTTACCAGCAGAACTTACTTTCACGTGTCCGTTACCAGCAGAACTTACTTTCACGTGTCCTTTACCAGCAGAACTTACTTTCACGCGTCCGTTACCAGCAGAACTTACTTTCACGTGTCCGTTACCAGCAGAACTTACTTTCACGTGTCCGTTACCAGCAGAACTTACTTTCACGTGTCCGTTACCAGCGGCGTGGTACAAGGGCGTCTTCCGCTTGGTGTCTTGTCCTTCGAGGAAGTCTTTGAAGTAAGCCAACCCTTCTGTCTTGTCTAACAGGAATTCCACCACGCTCTGATGCAGGAATATAGAAAATGTTTATCATTTTCGACAAATTGACGGAAGGGTTTAATTATTTATTAGTCAGTAGAGTTAAGAGATTATTATTGCTACTACTGCATTTGTTCAGTCAAACATATACGGGTGTAATGCTCCCCATCATTTATAATAAGATACTTCAATACATGCAGTGACAGGTAAATTGTACATAACCTTCTTGAGCTTAACGGTCAGTGATACTTTTTTTTTATTTATTTATTTATGTAGATCTTGGAATAATGAAAAAGAGCCTAACGGTCAGTGATTCTTTTTTTATTTATGTAGATCTTGGAATAATGAAAACATACATATCAGCATCGCATAAGTCATTTTTGTGCAAGACGACAAAGAAGCCCATTTAAAATGTTTGCTTCAGTGTGAGATGAATCCCCTTAGGGCAGAATGCAAGCTCGTAGTTAAATATACATTCTATACATGATACTCGTCTAAATGAATATTCACCTTTTGACCTCTTGTGGCGGTGTGTTTGAAATGTACAATCATCATCTAATAATACTCATCTCGATAAATACAAAGTAACCTCATTTACCATCATGTGAAGCAAAATACACAGCACCTATTAAAACTCGTCCAGGTTAATACTCACATCGTGACCACCTTTAGCCGCGTGGTGCAAAGCCGTTTGCTTCGAAGCATCTGATTGGCGGAAATCCACACTGATGACCTCGAGGAATAAACTGACGATTTCCAAGTGTCCGTGTGACGCCGCTACGATGAGTGGAGTCATGTTTTGGGCGTCTTCTATCTGCAAGACGTAATGTTTTGGTTGTCTTCTGTTGAAGTTTGTATTCTCTGTTTACTGAAGACTGGTCTTTGCATTTGTTTGAGGGTACGGCGTTCTTTGCGTTATTCGGCGCAGATTTTGGCGAATTCGGAATTCTACTTTGTTTGTGGATTCTGAGATATTTTGTCATTTTAAGTTCGATTCTTACTTTCAAGCTTATTAAGAAGTACCGATGATGAAATTTATAATAAGGAAATTTCTAATCTACTTCTCATATTTGTCATTATATCTGCCGGGCATATGCAGATTTTACGGTCGGCATTTACTAAAGTTAGACTGATTTCATACCATAAACCGGCGTCACAAAACCATTAAAAGTATTTTAGGGTGGTTGGGTGACAAAGATAATTTTCCAGAACAGAAACTAGTCTCCGTCTTAACTGCTTCAGTCAAGCTGCTCTCCAATTTCCCTGATGTTTATTTGACCCCTCCTGTTGATTATGGTATATTTCTACCTTTTTAGTTGCTGTTTTTATATGCAAGTTTCAGGTTCGTGTACAAGTAGAAGTAGTTCAGTAACAGTAATGATAATTTATAAGCATTTAATAAAAGTTAATGAACCTTGAATCCATTTCATAACAAATGCAGATGACGTTAATAATGTAGACTACAGAAGTGTTAATTGAAATGAATAAGATGTGGAAACGAGGCATCAACTGTAAGGTTTGATTTTATATCATGAATAAGTTTTTATGCAACTGCAGAAAAAAGATGCAGAGAAAAAAAGTTATCAAAATCAAGCTTTGCTTTGGCATTTATTATGGCGAATATCTCCTCCAAGAAACTATTCATTACAGGTTTGCAAGTCAATTGATCCTGCATTGCAGTACAAACCCGGTTACCAGAGAGCTTGAACTGCAACAAACATTGGTATACTGGTACAAGCTGCAATGGACCATAATGAAAGCACTAGAGCAAGTCCAGTAAGATGTGGACGGGTGATCTATTTCGAATTTTTAAAGCCAGTTTTGTCGTCCACTATAAAAGGCTATGAATTGGATCCGTACTTATTATGGTCACAACTCAAGATATATCTTAAGGGTTAAGGTATCTTAAGGATTTATCTTACAAACTGATGGTTTATTCCTGGCTTCAGGACCTGTAAAGTTCACCTATTCTTGTAAAACAGCGCTATAACAGTGCCAGATATAATAAGATTTTTCGACTTTAATATGCCTTCCATATTTGACAAACTTGGGGAGATTCTTTCAGCACGACAGAATACCCCTGTGATCACTGCCATAACATTATCTAATCCATCATGCTATTTCCTATTTTTCAAGCACTTAAAGCCGTGACCACTGCTGACCTGCAGTTAATATTCTGCCTTACCTGTACTTACCTGCACTTGCGCCCCGCATGTCACTACTAAATCTTTAGCGGCCGACATGTTGCCTATCATGGCTGCAAAATGGAGTGGGGTTTGTCCATATTTGTCCTGAGCGTTGACATCTGCTCCTTTATTTTTCAACAGGATGATCATCGACTCGCTGACGGGTTTGTACTCTGTTCCTTGAAAAAAAAAAAAAAAAGCCTTGACAGAATGAGTTTGATTGATTTTTTTGCTCTTCAAGAAAAACGATCTCTGTATGTCACTGACTTTTAAGGTCCTTTTAGACATATGAAGTGTCACTGAGAAGGGCATTTTTCATGTTTTTGGACAATGGAGAATAGTAAGTTCTGTCATGCAGATTTTGCTGACCACAGTAAAACCTTCCCTGATGGGTTGGATGGGTGACCTTCACAGGCTCGCCAGCTCACCTGTTGTGGACGAGACTGTAGGTCCAGCAACCTTAGCCCATGTTTGCTGGGAAGTTTTAAGGGGTTAAGTCTGCCAGACACCTTTTAAAACAATATTAAACCTCATTCCAGAACTCTACCAACCCCCTCCCATCCATCCAGGGTCTTTTTTTTTTCCAGCCTGACTGAACTGGAAAAGGTAGCTACTGGGAAATGGCGGTTAGCCACAATAAAGAGGGTTTTTGATGATAATATTAAGAGTGGAAGATAGAGCCATTAACTTGAAATTTACTTTCTGTAAATTAGGAAGTTATCAGTGTATCATTATTTGTTATCTTTAATTTGTTTTAACTTTTCTCAGTGCGGTTTACCCTCGTATTTTATTACTTAATTACCGTATTTCATTATTTTCCTTTGTGAAATTTTTTATTTATTCAAGTGAAATAAAAATGGAAACAGTTTTGAAACCAGTATCATGAATTTCAATAATTCCTCATAACGTTTATTTACGACAGTATTGGGACGCTATTTTGACAGTACAAGAGTGAATCTTAAGGCAGAAATTGTGAATGAAAAGTGTCTGGCCCATGAAGAGTTTACCTGATTAACTTGACGACTTTGCTTTAACCCTACCTTAAGTAACCAAGTGTTAATAATATATATATATATATATATATATATATATATATATATATATATATATATATATATATATATATATATATATATATATATACATATATATATAACATATACAAACATATATGTATATGTATATACACAAATATTAAGCTACAAATGTATAATATACAATTCGCTCTACTTAGGGAATATCACCGAAGGGGAATTATGATTGATAAATAATTCAGTACCTGGGAGACTCGAACGCCCTACAGTGCGTATCAACCACTTTCAGTTGACATGCTAATCACTCTTGACAATCGAGTGGTTAGCACGTCGAGTCTCCCAGGTACTGAATCATTTATCAGTTATAACCCCTTCAGTGATATTCCCGAAGTAGGGCGAACTGGATATTCAAGGACATTTGTAGCTTAATATTTGTGTATATAAAATGTCAAGGTGATGTGATAAAAATTCAAGAATATATATATATATATATATATATATATATATATATTATATAATTATATATATATATATATATATATATATATATATATATATATATATATATATATCTATAACAAGTTATATTTTGCTTATACACACCAAAACATCTCACGCATAAATGCTTACTATATACACATTTTTATGAATAAATTCCACAACGACCTGAAAAAATTCCGATATATATGCATGCGACTCTCGGAAATATTCGATTGTTGATTGATTGATTGTTTTATGTAATCTGGCGTCATAAAATTCCTCGAGTCTTTACTCACCAGTCTGAATCTGGCTCGCTTCTTGTCTCAGCTGCTGTCGAGATCTGTTGAAACGTAGATTCAGTTTTACTGCCATTGTCATTATTAGCATACATTTATTATTTGATATGGGTTGCATTTGATTAACAGATTGGCATTTATATAGTTTCCGATTTAGTGGAGAGAGAGAGAGAGAGAGAGAGAGAGAGAGAGAGAGAGAGAGAGAGAGAGAGAGAGAGAGAGAGATGTTCACACTGAATTGGCATAGTTTACTATTATACATTATTGAATGTAATCCAGTCCAGTTCAGGTTCGTACAGGTCAAGCCCGAGTTCACTAGGCAACACCTTTCCATCACCTCTGTATCATTGTGCAAGGTCTAGTGTTGGCCTAAAGCTAGTTTAATCTGTGCTTAATCTTGCTAACTTAAGATGCCTCTGTTAAAACTGGATCGGTAACCCATTAGTAGGTGTAAGCCTAATCTAGACTTGCTCAGTGTGTTGGTCGTGTCCAGAGGTCAACACCTTACCATTACCTCTGAGCAGTCTTTGTGCAAGGTCCAGAGATGGCTTAAACCGGCTTAATCTATCTTATCTTGTTTCTTCAAGATACTAATACTGAAACTGGATCTTCAGTTTTATAAGCTTCCTGGAAAAAAGTCGGGCAAATATAATCATATCTAGCTAATGTTCGCTAAGGTATTTCATCATCAGGCAGAAACTTGACCGGTTATTGTGCTTTAACTATCAATTAGTGTCTAATTACTAAAGGTGTTCAGACGTCCTTGTTTATTTACCTGACGGCATAGTGCAGGGGCGTCCTCTCGTCCTGCCCTTTGATGTTCACGTCGGCGCCGTACTCTAGCAGTAGCCTGACTGCTTCTGCGTGGTTGTAGCGAGCGGCGTAGTGCAAGGGTGCTAGCTGGTCTCCATCTAACTTGTTGGGGCAAAAGCCTTCTTTCAGTTTGATGCGCACGGTGTCCGTCTTACCCAGTTCTGCCAGCTATTTGGAATTGGGACGTTATTGATCTATTTAGATTTATAGAAAATGCACTTAGTTGATAAATGTGGTATTTTTTTTTTTTTTTGCAAATGTACAACATACATAGCGGAGCAGAAAACGTGGCAAATGAAGTGAAGCGGAAATTGTGGCCATCTCTTTACAAATGAATGTTATATAAATTGGAGTAGAGAATGTGGTCTCTCTTTGGAATGTATTGGATTCTTATTAAAGTAAGGCATATTAGGTGTAGTAAGGCGATATCAGAGAAGTTTCTTGAACGATGCTGTTAATAATAATAATAATAATAATAATAATAATAATAATAATAATAATAATAATAATAAAAACTGAGAAACATGAAGAACTATATGACAATACTTTCATAAAGTTTCAGTAACGATAAGAAATTTATGGATAGGGGTGTGTGTGTGTGTGTATGTGTGTGTGTGAATCAAGTGGCCAGGTTTTGGTGTACTGCCCTTAGGAACGTGTGTATACTAATTAAGGAAAAGGCTGGAATGAAGTACGGAACAATCTTGGAGGTCATAGTCGACTGACAAAACGAATAGTTGTGAAACCCTAATTATATTTTTAGCAAATAAAAAAAACTCTAGAAATGGAGGGCACAAGTTACAAGGAAATGAGAAACTGTATATTTGCATCATTTAACATCACCCTTCTAACGATGAAAATCCATGGCGTAATCTGTGCCTCAAATGCAGTTCCTCTTGGCGTTTGTATGCCTTAACAAATCAAAAGTACTTCCTTCATATCATATAAAAACTGAGATATCCGCTCATTATTGTTATTTCTTAGATAAAGTCTTCTTTCTCGAATGCTCCTGCACTGCTATGAGAATTTTTCAGTGAAAATTTCAATAGTTCAATAGGATTTATGCCTTTATACTTGTCCATGGTTAAAGCAAGAATTCACTGGTCCCTATTGCAAGTGCCCCGTAGCGGGGTAGTGCCGTCAATGCACGTCATGAGGTGCACTGTAGGCATAATTGAGGTTTTTGGCAGCGTGCCTTCGGCCCCTAGCTGCAACCCCTTACGTTCCCTTTACTGTATATCCTTTCATATTCTCTTTCTTCCATCTTGCTTTCCACCCTCTCTTAATAATTGATTCACAGTGCAACTGCGAGGTTTTCCTCCTGTTACACCTTTCAAACGTTTTAGTGTCAATTTCCGTTTCAGCGCTGAGAGACCTCATAGGTCCCAGTCTAAATTCAATTCAATTTAATCCTATTGCAAGTGAAACGAGAGGCCACTTATCAGTCTGTCAATTAGAGAATATAATTAAGGCATATACGACTAGTGAAGATAAAAACCAACCTGATACACAAATAATATCTGTGTGACTTGATCAAGTTTATCACTACGAAGTCAGAGATTGAGAAACTGAGGACTGGTAGCTTACCTGGTGTAACGATTGATTCAGGTCACGCTGCACGCAATAATTCTCGCTCAGAATATTGACCTTGCATAACCTCTCCTGACTCTCTTTTGTGAGAGGCCTTGTGCGCAGAGGAAAATGAAGATTAATCATCACGCACATTACAATGGTAATGAGAATATTTGCAAGATAAAAACAATTAGATAAACAAAAACACATCTTTGTTTTGCTTAGTAGAAGATTTGATAAAGTCTCTAAGTTTAATCAGCCAAGCCCAAAACATTTGATAGGGTCACTAAGCCTAATGTTAGGGTAGATGATTTAGGCTAACCTAACCTTCCCTAACTAACCTAAATAATCTAATATCTCGCCTAACCTAACCTAGCCCCCTTATGCCTTGCCTTGCCTTGCCTTACCTAACCTTACCTAACTAATCTTTTCGTGAAAAAAGGAGCTTCATTTTGAATTCATTAATGCACCCAATAAGAGAACTTTACTCACGCGTATGCATCTTGATCAGACTCGTTGTGAGGAATCACTACAATGTCGGCTGAAAAGAAAACTTTAGTTCTCTCTCTCTCTCTCTCTCTCTCTCTCTCTCTCTCTCTCTCTCTCTCTCTCTCTCTATATATATATATATATATATATATATATATATATAGAGAGAGAGATATATATATCAGACAGACACATACACAGATATATATATATATATACATATATACAGGCTGAATAAGGTTTGGAAATGGGAAATGACATGGACTGAAGTTCTGTACGAAAGTAAAATTATACAGTACATAAGTTTAATGCAGTCTGCATTGTTGTACAGTCACTAATAATGCTATAACAATGAAACTTTATCTGAAGGATTCTGTCGATCAGAGAACAAAGCTTGGAGTACAATATTACGAGTAAAATAACAGGTTAGAGTTAGAAATGATACCGTAAGGAAGGAAATTACGGAAGTTCCGTAAGTAGGCGAGATGATAATGAAGGGGGAGGTGGAAAAGGACTGCACATGTAATTCGCGCTAATCCTGGATACTGATATATGACAGTGTTATCCAAGGTTAGCTGGATTCCTGTGGGCAACAAACTGGTTGGAAGACCCAGTCGTACTTGTATAAGAACTATGTGAGGGGAGACTGGAGATCAGTGGGGATTGAGGAAGAGAAAGACGGGAAAGGAAGAGAAGGCACTGGAAAATGAGAGAGAGAGAGAGAGAGAGAGAGAGAGAGAGAGAGAGAGAGAGAGAGAGAGAGAGAGAGAGAGAGAGAGAAACAACGATTTTCGTACCATCTCTCTTTTTCTGTTCCGAAGCTGCCTGCCCCATCGACCTGCAATAAAAATATGGAATTAGTCTTTCTGGCAGAGCATCAGTAAAATGACGCTTCAGAACAGGATTATAAAAACCTTTGGCATCAGAACAGATAACTACCCACGAGTCATCTAATGAAATTCATTATGCAATACTCACCATATAGACACTTGGAAAAGAAAGGATTTAAGGACGTGTGCGCAGAGGCAGGAAAGTATTATAAAACTCATTTAAAACAGGCACTCAAAAGTACAATGCATTGGTTACCGATGTGCAGAGTTTAACTTTGGGAAGGGGCGTGGAGGGGTATGGGGGTGGTGGGTTGTCGGGTGCCACGAGCCTGCTGCGCAACTCGGTGACATATCTTGTCTGGATCTCTTTTTAGGCATACAACTTGTCAAAGTAATAGCAAATAGTAAAGCAAGTAAATTTCAAGGAGTATATAAACGATTATTTAATGGTCACGAATCTTTGCATATTATTGAATCGTTGCATATTATTGCAGCCTAGCACGTGATTGGTCGCTGATGGTGATCGAGTCTAGGTGAAAGTAAATCTTCGCCCTAAAGATTAGGAAAAGAGCAACTCCCTAGCAGTCATGAAATGATGATAGGTTTAGATCTGATTAAAGCGGTTTTTTTTTTTACATAGCTAATGGATGGTATTTGTCATGTTCTAAACTTATCTGAAACTGTGTGCTAGCCGGACGAGTGACGACGTTTTTTTTTAATACTACTGAGGTACTTGCATAATTTTATGCATTGTTAAGGGAAGTTTAATGGAAGTGTATTTCAGCAACAATGGGTCTGGTCAGTTCCTGGATGGTGACCGATAATGAGAAACAGGCGTCGTCGGCCTATAAAACTCCCATGACACCATCTGTAGGACAAGGGACTTAAAAACTGGCAAACAGCTCTTGGGAATAAAGTGTGAACGACCATGAGTTACAATGAGGCCAGCCGAGTGAAGCTCTTACAAGCGGGTGGAGCAAATATAAAAATATATATAAAAATTGTGAATTTGCGTTTTTTAGTTCTATTTTTCAGCTGAAATCTTAAAATCTACGTGAAAGAGGTTTCAGTTGAATGTTTAAGTTTGTTCCATATTTATAAGTCAGGAAGTTGTCACCTGTACCAAATAACACGCAGTACAGGGTCGTCCAAGTTGTTTAGGCTAAGGGCCACTCATGAGAAAACAAAAAAGTCATGATGGCCACCTGTGTATATGTGTATTTATATAAAAAAAGATAAATATACTTTTACTTATTTTTCTCTTGCGGGCCACTTTCAAAATCTAACAGGTCACTTTTGGCCGACGGGCGTGTGGTTGGACGGCTCTGACGTAGTATTGGAAATGCAATTAATTCCAACAGTTTTGCCTTTTAACTACTGTATGTGAGGTTCAGCAACTCAGTTTCGTAGAAATTTTTGTTGCTACAGAATCGTGGCACGTACGATCTTCCTGAAAATGTCGCCGAACCGCCGGAACTTGAGAAGTTCAGACTTGGTGCAAATGTTTTTTTTTTTTTATGTTGATCAGGCTGACATGAGCCTCACTTCATAGTTATTTTATTTATGTTATTTACTTTTTCAAATACTATTTTGTTCTCCTTTGTTTATCTTTTAAAGTTTTTTCTTCTAAATTTCTTTTTCCGTTCTGGGCTATTTTGTGGAAACTTTTCACAGAACAGAGTAGTGGGAAGGATTAGAGAACTATAGAATATATATATATATATATATATATATATATATATATATATATATATATATATATATATATATATATATATATATATATACTATATAGCCAATACGATATATCAATAAACAAGATATCAATTATCCAACAGTACACTCGTACGCACGTTATCTAAATCCACGGAAAATTAATATATATCTATGTACAACTGTACTAACAACCTAACACATTTATCTTTTCATTTCGTCCGTTTATCAGACACGAAATACTTCAGGGATCAAGATCTCAAGATAAAGGAAGAATGAAAGAGCCCTTTCAATATTCGTGTTAATTTCAGAATCTTGAAAGGAAAAGTCGTTTGTCATTCATTTGATTAGGAAATGATAAGATATTTTTATTAGTAATTAAACGTAAAAAATGCGCAGAGTTTTTCTGCGCAATCGAGTTTTCTGTATAGCTGCTACAGCGTATGATCAAGGCCACCGAAAATAGATCTATCTTTCGGTGGTCTCGGTATAATGCTGTATGAGCCATGGCCCATGAAATTTTAACCAAGGCCCGGTGGTGGTCTATCCTATATCGTTGCCAGAAGCACGATTATGGCTAACTTTAACTTTAAATAAAATAAAAACTACTGAGGCTAGAGGGCTGCAATTAGGTATGTTTGATAACTGGAGGGTGGATGATCAGCATACCAATTTGCAGCCCTCTAACCTCAGTAGTTTTTAAGATCTGAGGGCGGACAGAAAAAAGTGCGGACGGGCAGACAAAGCCGGCACAATAGTTTTCTTTTACAGAAAACTAAAAAAGAACTTAAGTGTACCAAGTTCTGTTTCAAATATAGATATTTAGGGATTGTAAGCCTATTTTATAAAAGACATGAGAATCGTTGTGAGAAAAAACATTCAGGTTCAAAGACTTCGTAGCTTCGCACGAAACGTGAAAGGCTTAGGGAATACAAGTTTCTAAGCATAGTCGCATGTAAAATAATAAATCCGTGAACAATTACCGAAAGTGTAAGGTTAACTGCAAACAAAACCTGAATTTTAAAAGTGTACATGTGCGCTTATGATTTAAAAAATTTAAGACGGTGCATATTACATTTACAAGCAAACCGTTAGAGTTCAAACGCGATTTGACTGCGTTAATGTCCTTAAGATATCACGCAACCACAAGAGCACGAGTCCCACGAATCACCCATTCCCAGCAAAATCGAAATTAACGAATACAGAGATAATCTGAATGTGAAACAAATAGTCTTTCCAGCCCCGTCAGCTGCAGGCTTGTAGTTCACAAAAGGATTATAGAGACTTCAAACACTCTTGCCATATCTAATGTGACATTAGTTCACCAAACGAAGCTTGTGGTACAGCAAACGAATTGAAGGTTCCTTTGCTACAAATATTACACCTGCACGAAATAGATAGTTTGATTACTCAAAATGAGCCAAATAAAGGCTTGTTGTACACCAGATTGCTTGCAGAACAGAGGCTAGTAGTAAACTAGAGGATTCTCAAAGTCTTGGAACAAAAGGACAGAAAAAAATCAACGCGTAAACCAGACGACTTAAACAAGCTAGTCAAATCGAGGCTTGTAGGTCACCAAACGGATTGCCTAAAGACGATTTTTAGGAAACTAATAGAAGAAACTTACTCTGAAAAATGCTTTTGTAGTTCTGTATCTAAAAATAAAATCCTAAAATCCTTTCTTTCTCTCTGGCGAGCGAGGGACAGAACCTTGGACCAGTCACTGGATATAAAAGACTGATAAGATAGGAGTCAAATGTGACAATAGCGACCTTACCGAGCAAGAGAGTAATCTCTCGATAATGTATAGCTGCTCTGAATTCTTAATTACTCTTATCGCAATGCCTCCGTCAGATTGTGCTGTCGTAAAGGGTTTCATGTGTATGTGGTGTGGAGGCTCGAAAGATTTCGTATGCAGTTTTTTTCGTTATCAAATATAGAGTTGAGGTTACATAGACCTAGGTAGGAACAATTCACCTGATGTTCAGTTCATGCCTATGAAGCCTGGAAGTTAAATACCTGTATGATTATATACCGTAAACATAAGAGCTTATAATATATATATATATATATATATATATATATATATATATATATATATATATATATATATATATATATATATATATGAACTACTCGATAATGTTGCCGTATTTTGTGGCATATGGCAACAACTTCGTTACGTAGCCAACAAGTACAGTTTATGACGTCACCGACAGCCAACCATAGTACAGCAAATTTCCGGCCACTTGAAAGGTTTGTAGGTGCTACAGTGCTGGGTCGAAATGGGTCCCCCTTCTCCTCACCCGGCTTTTTTAAGAAAAAAAAAAAAAAAAAAAAGGAACACTTGTGCCGCTTTGTCTGTCCGTCCGCACTTTATTCTGTCCGCCCTCAGATCTTAAAAACTACTGAGGCTAGAGGGCTGCAAATTGGTATGTTGATTATCCACCGTCCAATCATCAAACATATCAAATTGCAGCCCTCTAGCCTTAGTAGTTTTAATTTTATTCAAGGTTAAAGTTAGCCATAATCGTGCTTCTGGCAACGGTATAGGATTGGCCACCACCGGGCGGCGGTTAAAGTTTCATGCGGCGCGGCTCGTACGGCATTATACCGAGACCACCGAAAGAGAGATCTATTTTCGGTGGCCTTGATTATACGCTGTAGCGGCTGTACAGAAAACCCGATTGCGCCGAAGAAACTAAGGCGCATTTTTTACTAGTTGTTATTACTGATAAATCGGTCAAAAGGATCACTTCTCTCGAAAGAAATACTTCGCGAAGGCGGTTGTTAAAGGCTAAATTACTTAATTCTACAGGTGATTTTGTTAAAAGCTAGGTATTATTATCATCATCATCATCATTATTATTTATTAACTCTTGGCCATTCACTCGCTAATGAAGGTTCTAAACAGCAACATGCTAATGTGGGAAAACCCAATAGGCACATAAACATCAATGTATATACCTGTATATATGTGTGTATGTATATAATAAATGAATGTGTATCTATATGTTTGTGTATGTAAATGTATAAATGTATATATATATATATATATATATATATATATATATATATATATATATATATATATATATATATATATATATGAGAAATTTATCGTCTTTTGTTCATTTTAGTTTTCTGTAAAAGAAAACTACTGAGATGGATAATTGGCTGTCCATCCGCACTTTTTCTGTACGTTCTCAGATCTTAAAAACTACTGAGGCTAGAGGGCTACAAATTGGTACGTTGATCATCCACCCTCCAATCATCAAACACACCAAATCAGCAGTTTTATTTATTTAAGGTTAAAGTTAGCCATGATCGTTCGTCTGGCACCGCTATTGGTGCTAACACCACAGGCCACTACCGGGTCGTGGCTGAAAGTTTCATAGGCCGCGGCTGAGAGTTTCATACAGCATTATACGCTGTACAGAAAACTCGATTGCGCCGAAGAAACTTTGGCGCAATTTTAACTTTGATGCCGTAAATGTTTTAGTCGTGGCATGCGTTACGAACGTTTTTATTAGTCACCCAGAAATATTCATAAGTTTTCTTTAGCGGCATAATGTTCGTTTTCTATGACAAGTTCAACATACAAATTTTAAGGGTAACTTGCAAATGGAGCTTGAGAAAAAGCCAGTGTATTATAAGTTTTTTTTTATATATATAAATGACCCTTCTTGGGTTACGCTTTAATGGGTTTCAGTTTGCCGTTGGTAAAAACACGAAAAGAATCATATTTGAATAACACTACTTTTTATCGCTTTTAAGCCATTAATTGCCTTACTCTGTTGCTACTACTTTTCATAAGGAGAGAGAGAGAGAGAGAGAGAGAGAGAGAGAGAGAGAGAGAGAGAGAGAGAGAGAGAGAGAGTGAGGAAACGATTTTATCAAAAGATTTCATAATCTAGGCCATGACTAGATGAGTTTGTATTAATATTAATTATAACATCCAGGCATCATTGGCTATTGGCATTATGGCTTTTGCCAGAGAAAATAATTTTTTATCGTAATATATATATATATATATATATATATATATATATATATATATATATATATATATATATATATATATATTATATATATATATATATTAACTTTTAGTGGTGCTATATTTATTTCGTCGGCACATAATTTTTCCTACAAAGCATAAACCATTTTCTTTTGTTAATACATGGCTTTGTTGTAAAATATGCCATTATCTATGTTATGGAATATGCTATTATTTATCTTATATAATGGAACAGGCTATTTTTATGTTAAGGAATATGCTGATGTTTCTCTGTTCTTCTGACAATTCTACGTTATGGCATGATCATTAAGTCAATAATGTTTTCCCATTGCTAATTCTTGTTTACTAATGGGTCGTTGTGATTATACAATTCAACTTAGTAAGGACGTATTGTTCCAGCATTCAGTCATAAGAACTGCAACGCTCATATATTGTGCATGTAGGCTTTGCTATGTTCAAATCCAGGCCTACTAATTGAATTACAATTAACAAATGGAACAAATCGACAATTGATAGGTTAGAGAAGTATGGAATTATTTTCTGAATGAAAGGCTTCACATAGATTTATTATTATTATTATTATTATTATTATTATTATTATTATTATTATTATTATTATTAATCACAATGCTGTTTAATTATTATTATTATTATTATTATTATTATTATTATTATTATTATTATTATTATTATTATTATTAATCACAATGCTGTTTATTGCTTGACGCGGCTTCTACGTTACACAGTAGGTTGTGAACGCGTGTGATCATTAACCTCGTTAATTAGGATCCGCGTCTGTGACCCCGCATTCATGGATTTTTTTGTGTATATAACTAATGATTTGTACACCTTTCAAAAAGAGCAGTCCACGATTTACTAAGTATTTTAATCTATTTGCAAATTCTTGACGTCATCGTTTTGAGATTCAATTGATTCCTGGTTTCAAATTAGATCTTTCAAAGATCAATCATTTATTGGCCTAATCGTTTGTGGTGCTACTTTGGCTTGTTATCCACGCGTCACCTACTCCGAGGTGCTAGTACTAAACATGGCAGAAGCTCAACGGGACGCCGTGGTTGGTACTAGCCACTCGGTGGTCGAAGATATCGTTTATTAATATATAGAAATACACAGAAATGGGTGTACATAATACTTTGATCCCATTGAGCTTCCGCCATGCTTGTGTTTCATTTTGTAAATAATCGTAAACTTAAAGGTGCTTAGTAGTAGCATTACCGATAATTTTCGTTTCAGTATTTAGTGAACACTTGTAACCCCAATAACCCTTCATCTTATTACTCACAGATCACGTGGCGAAGGCAAAATTTACCAGTTGAGAGAGAGAGAGAGAGAGAGAGAGAGAGAGAGAGAGAGAGAGAGAGAGAGGATCATCAGGAAGATCAACACCCGTAGCTTTCATTTCTTTTCTTTACTAAACGTAATCCTTTCTCCTGATGCCACGGCACACACAACCATATACACTCTCAGGCCTCACTTTGACCCATCCTTAACCGCCAGCAAGTGCAAAGCGTTCGATCGGGTGAACATGGGATTTGTATTTATAATCTTAAGTAAATGTGGGATACCAAATGAGTTTGTGGAAATTGTAAAATGCTTTATATAACGGTTGTAAGAGTATGGTAATTATAGGGGGCTAACAATGGGAACCTTTCGATGTTCCAGGATCTGTCAGACAAGGTTGTCCCCTTGTCAGTGTTAATGTACTGTGTATTTCAGGAACCTCTGTATAGGGCGATAATATCAAATAATAATATTAAAGGGTTAACAATACCAAACAATAAGGAATTGAAACTGCAAGGGTTTACCGACGACACGAGTATTATTATGACATCAGAAGCTTCTTTACTTTATTGTTACAGGGAAATTCAAGCTTTTGAGGAAGCAACTGGTTCGAAACTAAATAAACAGAAAACAAAAATTATGGGTATTGGTGAATGGACTAGTAAGAGCTCTTGAACACTTTCGTGGTTACATTCGGTGGACGAACTCAAAGTATTGGGTATAAAATTTTTTAATGACTACACAGGCACATGGACATACAATTGGAATATAATATCACAGAAAATAGAGACGACAGTGAATCTATTAACTGTAAGAAAACTGAGCTTTTTCAAAAAGCAATAATCATAAATACAATGGTACTTTCAAAACTTTGGTATATAGCACGTACCATACCGCCATCAAAAGTACATAAAAATAAATACAAATATTTTTCATTATATCTGGAAGGGATGTTACAACCCAGTTTGCAGGAATAGATTATGTCTACATAAGACCGGGGGGAGGATTAGGTGTAATAAATGTCTACTACAAGACCTTGGGAAGTTTTCAACTCAGGTATTAAAGATTTTTTAAAGGGATTCGGAGTTTGCTCTTATTGGTGGCAAATGAGATTGAGTTATTCACTTCCCTCTAAACATTAGGAAACTATGGCTTATCTTACTCCAAGTTTCTACTCTGTCGTCATTGAGATGTGTAGAAGGGTTTACAAAAGACTGTTATATCAAGACTAACAACCAAATTGCTGTGGACATAAAGCACTACTTCCAGATTGTAGACCAAAAGTTGAAAGTTCCTTTCCGTTGCTAAACTGGAAAATAATTTGGGAAAATGTCAGCTTACCTTTTATTAATCATAACGAACATGACCTGATAATATTCAGATATATACATGAGATTTTAACAACAAATGAAAGACTTAGAATTCTCAGACTGAAGGAGGATGGTTTGTGTTCACATTGTAAAATGACAGAAACGATACTTCACGTTTTATTTCTGTCCCCGAGTAGTAATAATAGTTAATTATATGAAAAGTGTTATTCAGTGTCTCAAACATAAATAAGGAGAGATTTCTGAATATACTGTGTTTGACATCCAGTCTAAGTCAAAGAGGGACAGAAATGCAGCAGTTATAATCATCACAAGATACATATATATGGGATTTGGATGGCTAGATATAAAAAAATTAATGAGACCAGTGAATATATTAAAGGGAATAGAACCATGATAAATGGTTAATAAAAAGATATGGGAGTAATTTTTGTAATTTTTTTCTAGCAAAATATATTTTCTATACTTTCTAATGTAATTAACAGCACAGTTATTATGGTGTTTTAGTATGTTATATAATCAACTGATACTGAACACAGTTCTGATTGAGTGAGAAGGTGGAAATGGCAACCGTTGGCTTATGTGAAAAAAAAAATTATTATTGTTGATGTAAGTCTTGTTTTGAATGGCTTGTACTGTGAAATGTATCAGTATAATCAGTATATTTATGTGATTAGTCAGTAAAATTATGTACCTGGCTGAGAGGATGAAACTGTTTTCTCCATCCTTGACTGGAACTAGCTCTGTTTTTGTATTCTTTGGAAATAGCATAACAGCAGCTACGAATTTTTTTGTGTACATAGTGCTACTTTTTGTGTACCATGCGCCAGCATTTGGATGAATTTGTACATAACTGTAATACTTGAAAGTTATTAAAATTCCTGTATGTACACATATGAAAAAACTACCAAATGACTTGCTTAACTTTGTAATAGTTGTTAGTGCTATTGAGATTGTGTAATATTGTATAATTGTGTATACAGATACTGTTGTTTTTATAATAAAAGATAACAAAAAGTACTAGCACCTCGGAGGTGACCCTTAGGTGGATACATCCCGGGTTAATACCAGTTCACTGCTTCCGGGACGACTTTGATTGTTTGTTTACTCTTCATATTATTTTGTTCTTTACAAAAATATATTCCTAGCGACAATGACCGTGGTATTTGCGACTCCAGCTTACATAAACCAATCACCCAGTTATATAATATTTTTTTTTTAGCCTCTCAAACAACAACGTCATTATAAAATTCCAGTACCCTTGCTGACGTCATGAATGCTGGAACGAAAGAGAGGGAAAAACTAAGCGACCCCAAATAATTGCTTAACGGTTCTTTCTAAACAACTGTTGTACTTTTCTCTCCGAAAATGAAAGAATGGATAAAAAAAAACTCATACTCATTTTTTTTTATCATCGAATGGACAAAAATCTTCACGTGACTATACCACAGAATCAGGCTGACAGCTTTACGTCTATTGATTGCTCCGTCCTTCTGGCGTTTTGGGTTTCAGGCTGAAAAGTCCCGAATTCTCCCTGTGGTTTTTCGTGGAGAGTGATTGTCCGGGGGTGGGTCAGGGACCTGTTTCGCTGGGTGTGGGTTGGGTCTTCGATTGCTCCTTTTTCTGTCACAGTTTTCGCTTTCTGAGAATTATTTGAAGAATGGTTTCTTCATCTGTAATAATAATAATAATAATAATAATAATAATAATAATAATAATAATAATAATAATAATAATAATAGTTGCTCGAGATTGATTCCTAAGGAATCTGATCTTCATCAGGAAGAGCCAAGCAAGCGCTATGGTCAACATTATTCCACTGGGACGTTGGTAGATGATACTATTTTAATTTTTGAGAAAGAACACCAGGCTGATTGTTTTCTTCACTACCTAAATAGCAAACATGAGAATATAAAATTTACTTTAGATGGGGAGGTGAATAGTAAAATGCCATTTTTAGATATTTTCATTGACAATTTCGAGAATTCATTCTCTGTTGACAGGAAACCCACTTTTTCAGGATTAGGTGTGAGTTTTTTCAGTCACTGTTCAAACATTTTCAAATTAAATGCAATTGATACTTTAGTCTACAGGGCTTACAATTTATGCTCCAATTTCACTTTATTTCATGAAGAGATGGAGTTCTTGTTAAAATTTTTCGCAAATAATGGTTACCGAACCAACTAGGTCTTGAAACATATTAAATTAGTTTTTTACCTTAAATTGGCTTACATTGGTAAATCAATTAAGCACCCTGAGAGGGAATTGAAATACTGTTTTGATAGTAATGATTTTACAATAAAAAGCCTACTACCTTTCAAAGATAAACTGCCTGTTTTATTGCGTTCTGGTATTTGTTTGCTGTTACACATGTCCCAACTGCCAAGTGGGGTATTTGGGTAGTTTCATAAAAGCGCTCAAAACGACATACTGCCAGCATGCAGGGATCAGTGACAAGACAGGTAGAGACTTAGCAATCAAGCAGCAGTCTTCCATCCGCTAGCACTGCAGTGGATACACTCAGGCGAGACTAAGAATTGTAGATTCTTGTTCAAAATGGTCTAATTCAAGGATTTTAGAATTATATATATTCTCAAACTTGAGCCACAACTCAATCAAGATCAGTCTTCCACACCGTTATCTATAATCTACTGATTTTCTATGCGTTCTCGCTTTCCAGTCATTAGGCTAATTTATCTATTGTGTAATTTTTCTTTTCGTGGTTTTTTTTTTTTAATGTTTCTTAGTCCTGTGTTTTATTTGATGACTTTTATTTCTTTCGTCTAGAGTTTTTTTTTTTAGTTTGGCTATTTTAATTCACCGAATTGTATTAGCTTTGTCACTATGTTTTCTTTTCTGAGTAGTGTGTTTTTTTATGGTAACGTAGTTTATAAAAAATCATTCTCGAGTGTGACCGTTCTTTGATTTGTATTTTACTAGTATAAAATTTTATGTTTTGGTGTTCTGCATCTATTTTAGGTCGAAAATGGCTTAAGTGTGTTAAAGCCGAAACGTCCCAATGGAATAAAAATGTTGACTGTACCGCTTGTTTGGCTGTTCCTGACGATAATACAAGTATAATCAACAACAACAACAACAACAACAACAACAACAACAACAACAACAACAACAACAACAACAACAACAATAATAATAATAATAATAATAATAATAATAATAATAATAATAATAATAATAATAATAAAAGTATAATCAGTATTACCAACTACACTGACAACAACAACAACAAACAACAACAACACCACAGCAATTTAAATGCAAATGTTTTCAAATCATTAATTTGGTTGAGATACCAAAACGATGTCTTCAATATTTTTAAAAGCAATTCTAGAAATTTTGATGACTTTTTTCCTTAGAAATGCCAACAGGATGTTACCCTCCATTTAATTTACCGCTGAATATGTAATAGATAATAAAGCTGACGTATATAGAAGTTTTGGTTTATCTTGAACCCAAATGTGTCTCGTGTTAAATTTACCTCCATTCACTTTTATGCTCGGAATATTGAAGAGGTCAAAACCAATGTTTTAGTTAATTGTGCTCTAAGAGCGTTCAAAATACTTAACATAGTTTACTGATGATGAGCTTGAGCATATAAAAGAAGTGTTCTTGAAACTCTTATCCTGTACATTTCATTGCTAAGGCTTTTAATGAAGCAAAGCAGATTTTCGCCTGTTAGGCCCCTTGTGATCAAATTAAAAATGAATCTAATATTGCCCTGTCAGCCATTTTACCATAGTTTTATGTACAAAAACGCTAAGAACTACACTGACGAGGCATATATTGTTTTCAACTATGACACAATCAAATATCTTCAGTCATCATAGCAGGTCCTGTAATGACGGTTACAAGATATCGGTGTGTATGAAATATTGTGCGCTGAATGTGATATGAAATGCTGTAGAGAAAGTGGAAGAGGGTTGCCCATAAGAACTTTTGGGAACAGAGGGTCATATATCTCAAATGCTAGAAATAATGCCCTTGGCAACGTAATTGGGACAACCATCGAACCATCTAGAACGACGACTTGTCATATTTAACAGCAAAGTTATAAGAGGCAAGGGATTGGTAGAAGCAAGGCCAAGAGAGACAAGGTCTGCTCACTTCGCCCAAATCCCCCACGTAGGCGGAGTCTTTGTCTACCTAGCCCCTTGATTGCATCAGCAGGTGAATTGCCTGTGAAATGAGCAGGTACCTCTAAGATACGTCATCGCCTAGCCACGTAGTTACCCCAGGTGGGAGGCGACTCCACCCAACTGGGTAGACCTCGTCTCTCTTGGCCTTCTTGGCCTTGGTTAGAAGGAACTATCTATTGATAATAATAAAATTCGAGTAGATCGTTCTTGTTTGTCCGCCCCGGTTGGGGGCGGGGTAGGCAGGGGACGGAAGGGTTGGGGAGACAGGACACATCCACCCTCCTCTCGCAAACCATATAATCATTTATTTAATGGCGTTATTTTCATTGCGCAATTGTGCGTTTAAACGGGGAGAGTCCTTCAACTGCCCTCCTGCCCCACGTAGCGTAGCGCGCGCCATGTCGCTAGTTATAAATAACGGTCGTTCCAATTTAAGGTAAATATTTCTAACATGAGGATCAATTCACTATTGACTTGATCTGTAGAAAGCAAATTGAATATTACGATAAGACAGTCTCACATAATACAGCTGACAGTTCTTTAGCCACTTCAGATGCTACCGTTGCCTTTTCCCCTTCCGTTCAGGTAGCACTGTTGCACTCGGCAGCCAAAGTGCTCAGGAGCCAAAGCTCTTTAGGATAATCATCGGTGAGACCTGATGGACGAATCACCACTTGAATGTTCCAGAGTTTAGCTGGAATTACCTGAAATAGCAAAATACCTACTAACGAATAGGGACAGGTTTTCCTTTTGTAAACAATTCCTTTTGAACTAACGCTTTCGTTATGTATATATATATTTTTTAAAAATATATATTTACATTTATATTTAAATTAACTTACTTAAAATACTTGCATAATGAATTACCTGAATTAACAAATTATCCACTTACGAATGGGGACAGGTTTTCCTTTTGTAAACAATTCCTTTTGAACTAACGCTTTCGCAGTATATATTTTTAAATATATATTTACATTTAAATTATATTCGTATTAAAAATACTTACAAAATTCTAAGGTTCTACGAAAATTACTAGAAAATATGACTGCTGATAAAATGAATTTAGGTTTTAAAGAACTACTGAATTCAGCAGCTAATTTGGCTGCAAAATATTTGATTTAAGTCTTGTAAAATCTATTTTTTTTTGTATCCGAGGAAAAGGCGTTCTGAACAGAGCTTTTCCTAGCTTTTAGCTTTTCATAGCTTACCCCAGCTTTAAGCTTTTCATAATTTCTAGCATTTCTTATTTTTATTATAGCTTTATTAGCTTTCAGTATTTTTGTTACCCATAGTCTTTAGCTGTTAATAACTTTCTAGATTCTCTCCCCTTTCAGTCTTCCTTTTTATTTGATTTTCTTAGCTTTTCTAAACCATATATGTGCTTTTTCCTTTAGCTTTCCTTTGTCTTTGATTTTTTTTCACCATTCTATTACTTTTTTGTCATGAGATCATAAGCCGTTGAAAGTCCATCATAATCTGCAATGATTCCGATCTTATTCAATCAGACAACCAATGCTTCTCTGAAGAACGTTTTCATTTTTTTTGTGATAATTATCTTATCATTTTATGGTTCCTTATTTCCATTCTAACTATTCCTTAAGATTTATTTATCATTGAAAGTTAACGCACGAGAGAAAACAAATGGAATCAAGTCTGTACGAATAGAAAGGAATAGAGAGAGAAATATAATAATTCATATAAAATTTTTCTGTTATAGACGAGCTAGTTTTAGGTAGTTATCTCTGTTAGGCTTCCAGAGAGAGAGAGAGAGAGAGAGAGAGAGAGAGAGAGAGAGAGAGAGAGAGAGAGAGAGAGAGAGAGAGAGAGAGAGAGAGCTAAAAGGCCCCTCCAATTTGATATAGTTTGACAGATAATTGATCACTCATAGTCTGTTAATTTTTCTGTATCATCACCACCACCATTCTCTCTCTCTCTCTCTCTCTCTCTCTCTCTCTCTCTCTCTCACGATTAGCAAATACATCACTGTTCCATCTCTAAGAATCGTTCTTGAAAACTGCAGGCCTTATTGTCAAGTTGACTCAGCACACAGATTAATATATACTGTACATACCTAAAGACCAGCATACTGTAAGTGATGAAATAGTGGTGATGACTTGATTTGTCTGATAACTTTTTCGTGCTTGGCAGTGTTGGAAAGAACTGGAGAAAGTGGAACACTTACACTTCCTCAGTAGCATTTTGTAGCTCCTAAAGAAAGAAAATAATAAGGAAAAAGATATCATAGTCATCTGAATATTTGGATAACATTATGGATATTTCTTAGAGACCCCAAAAGTGTTTTAACCCGGTATGTATCCACCTTTGCGGCGTGATTAGTACAAGCTCGTTGGGGATTGCCGTAAAAACACAAACAAAAGCCTGTAAATATCATAGAGATAATGACCCCCAAGAAATATTAGTCCTAGATAACGACCCCCGAAAATTCTTGGGGGGTCACTATCTACGAAAGATTGTTTATAGAAACACTGATTCTATCGCAAGGTTAAAATTCAAACGTAATTGTCAAAACTTTGTTAGTTTGAATAGTGTCATACTTCTTGTTTTGATTGTTCTTAATAGAAACTTGTCTATTGCCAGTAATACTACACTGTTTACCACGTATGATCACAGCTTTGAACGTCATCCATGAGTAAATGTAGCATGCAAATATTAATGAATAACTTGTGGTTGCATCAAACATTATTTAATCTCAAATGATAGTTACCACAAGCGTTTATCACCGCTGCTGAAAATAGACATGATTGAGGCCTTCTTAGTTGGAACCTTTTCCTTCTGGCTTAAAACATAGTTTTGAATGGTGAGATTCCCGTAATATTTTCTTCCCAGTGAGAAAAAAGTAATTAAAAAATGTAAAAAAAATTAGATTTTGCTCAGACGTTCCCATATGGTATTTTGCCTTCGAAAGACAGGCTTAGACTTCGGTTCGAATTCTTTGCATGTGCTCACACACACACACACACACACACACACACACACACACACACACACACACACACACAGAAATACAGAGGCTAATAATTAATTCTTTGCTTACCGCGCTTGGCTTGGTATACAGATATTGTCTAAAGTTTGTGGCGTTACAATATTACTGTAAAGCTCCATGCATCATTATCTTTTTTCGTCTTACTTTTATTGTTTGATAATGTGTGAGTTGATGTATCTTAAGTCCTTGGCTCTGTTTTTCTTTGTCAAAAATAAGATTTAAATGTGTGGAAATTTGTTTTGCAGTGTAACGGATTTCAAGCGTAGTCTATTTGGATTTCTACATAATAATAATAATAATAATAATAATAATAATAATAATAATAATAATAATAATAATAATAATAATAATAATAATAATACAATTGCAGGGTGGATCAATTTTCATGGGACGTATACATATCGAAGGTCAAAAAGTCTAATGAAAGGTTAAATTAGGCGAGGAAAGGTTAATTAAGCAGGTACATTACATGGTAAGCTCGCAAACCAAATATACCCCATTCCAACCTCCCCTCCCCCTCCGCCCAAAATTCCAGGACCAAGTGCTTCGATTTTGCTGCACTTCCGGTCACAACAGGAAGTGCCGTCTACGTAATGTCTTTCTCAATTATTTGGAATCCTTGCGCGTGGCCGGGATCATTGTTCTTATCACAGAAAACAATTATGGAATTGCAACGACCTTGCAAGATCCCTGTATTTCTAAAAGGGCCAAAAGTAGCCATTTTTGTGTGTGTACATCTTATGTGAATGGCGTCCTCGACCGGAAGTCAAAATTCGTATGTGAATGGTGTCCTTGGCCGGAAGTCAAAATTCATACGGGAATGGTGTCCTTGACCGGAAGTCAAAATTCGTACGGGAGGGGTGTCCTTGATCGGAAGTCAAAATTCGTATGTGAATGGTGTCCTTGACCGGAAGTCAAAATTCTCAAAATTCGCATGTGAATGGTGTCCTTGACCGGAAGTCAAAATTCTCAAAATTCGCTTGTGAATGGTGTCCTTGACCGGAAGTCAAAATTCTCAAAATTCGCATGTGAATGGTGTCCTTGACCGGAAGTCAACATTCGTATGTGAATGGTGTCTTTGACCGGAAGTCAAAATTCGTATGTGAATGGTGTCCTTGACCGGAAGTCAAAATTCTCATGTGAATGGTGTCCTTGACCGGAAGTAAAAATTCGTATGCGACGGGTGTCCTTGACTGGAAATCAAAATTCGAATGTGAATGGTGTCCTTGACCGGAAGTAAAAATTCTTATGCGAATGGTGTCCTTGACCCAACACTCGTAAGTGAGGGGTGTCCTTGACCGGAAATCAAAATCATTTTCATTAACTATCTCATATCAAGATTCACCTTTACCGAACCTGTTAATCTCTCTGGTGATAATTTGTTCTCGTTATTACCTCACATATTATTAATATATGTCTTCCCGATGACGTATATTGCTCTAGCATAGTGTGACGAAACGGACTAGATATTCTAGAAAAGAACCGAATTGATTAATTTTGAGTATATAATTGGCGTCGCAACTACCGAAGTCAGCGGAGTCTCATCAAAAGAAATGGAAATAACTATTTTGGTTTGCGTAAAGTAACTGTATTTTCCAGAAGAGGGTGATAATTGGTTGATTTTAGCTATAAAATGACGTCACAATGACTAAGGTTGCATACAATATAAAAAAATGGAGAAGGAAGGAAGATGACTGATTTTATGCAATAAAAGCCATCGCAGTCACCGAGGTCTTCATTCGCTAAGCAATATGCACCCATACCGGCGACCACAACATGAGCCTGAAGCTCTTTGCAACCTTCATCTGAGCGTGCTTGTTGGTTGGATGGAGTCCGGAATTCCTCACCAGGCCTCTTATCCTATTAATCTAAATACCCAACGACTTCATGGTGAAGGTAGTCTATACTCAAAGCAAATCCAAGATTTATTGGAGGTATTATTTCCGTACAAGGGCTCCCTTCATGATTAAGGTATGTTTTTTTGTCAATTGTTCATGCGTCAGTGGGTATGATCGACATCAGCGCATATTCAAGCTCCCGGAGGATAGATTGTCTTAAACATGAGACAGTTGTCTTCGTTTTTGCAATGGAGCACATAAAATTATGGAAGTATATTCAACTCTTTTATACAGAATTCACAGAAACCCCTTCACGAATATAAAACCCTTTAACGATGTTAAACGTTTTCCGCACACTTTGTTCAAGCTATGAAGTAATCATAGGCCTCTTTTGTAAAGAATTTAAATGTTTTGGATTCTAAGAACGCAAATAAGAATTTTACTCTGACTGTAAGACTTATAATCTCCTCTCGCCTCATTCAAGCATACGATATAACGTTTTTAATTTTCACTGTATTCTTGAATGGATTTTCAAAGCTGCACGAATTGTGCAATTTCCTCTAGATACTGGTTTACCACTTTTGGCCTTCGAGAGTCCGCTACAGCGTTGGCGTTTGCTGTTGTGTCGCAATGTCTTCTGCCAGAAAGTTAATCAATGAATTCTCAAGGTCACGTTGGATGACTGACTTCCATGTCGCTGAGGTTTTCTTCATGAAACACTTAGACGGATTTTATATTCTCCCGTCAATGTAGGGATCAGCAAATATAACAAATACATTAAAAAAAAAACCGGTCTCTTTAAGGACTTTCCACATCCAGGTATTAAGAGATCAGATTATTTTCGTCAAAATTTCAGTGTGCGAAGATAACTTCACCTGAAGATATTATTAAAAGGTCACATCTTTTACCCGAATCTTAAAGACGAAAAAGATCTCCAACAACAGAGCTTATTATATAGTCAGATCTTTTTATCTAAAACTTACTACGTAACTTCAACTTTTCGGGTTTGCAAAGAACGTCTGCAAAGAACGTTCAAAAAACAAGTCCTGTTATGAAGTTCCAGGTTTTATTTCAGGAATACTCTTTTGACGTCTACTGTGGCATTAGGTTTTAATGGGAACACGCATCACGTAGTAATTTAACCTTTGGAACGTGCTAAACTAAGCGCTGTTTTTTTAATTATCAAGATGTACTCCATTACATACAGATTTAAATTTCTATTTCCTTTTCTTCTGTTATGCTGTTGTTACTAAATTTATACATTATCTAGAGTAAAATCTGAACTGGAGATTTATTTCAAAGCTCTATAGGTGTCAGCGATTTATCTTAGAGTATATTGGTGGTGACAAAACTGTAATTTTGCTCCTAAATAAGGATTTACCTAACCGGACTTGGTTGATAACGATGAAGAAAATGCAAGATAAAAGCAGCTGCTGCTACTACTACTACTACTACTACATATGGCCGTCGCTGTTAAGCGGAGACCTGTGGGGCACACTGCTTCCTGCACGGATCAAGTTTAGGCGCCCCCAAAAAAAAAAAAAGAATGTTGGTTTAACTCCGAAAAAGGGGAAAGGCAGACCAAAGACGCTGATGCCAGTAAATCAAAAGATCCGTCAATGACGAAATAATTTTCGCTTGAATTCGGCCCCTAGTTGCTACAACCGCTTTCATTCCTTTTACTGTACTTCCGTTCATATTCTCTTTCTTCCATCTTCCTTTCCACCCTCTCCAAACAATTGATTCATAGTGCAACTGCCAGGTTTTCCTCCTGCTACACCTTTCAAACCTTTTTGCTGTCAATTTCCGTTCCAGCGCTGAATGACCTCATAGGTCCCAAACACTTGGCCTTTGGCCTAAATCCCATATTCTACTCTGTTATCGCATGAAAGTTCTGCATCGAGAAGTAAGAAGCCCAAACACCAGAGTGCATATTCGTTCCAACAGCTCTATTGCTTGCTTCGACTTTCTTGGTCTCCGAAGGGCGCTGAATTATTCAAAAGCATAACGTTGCTCCCCAAGTGGAGAAAAGTGCGTACTGTTGACCTAAGGTGAAATTCTGGTCTAACTCCAACAAGGCAGTGTTTACATTTTTTCTAAAGATCTTTTCGTTTGCCGTCGCTGATTAGGGAAATCTTCGAGTGAATGCAGATGGTATTACGAATGTCGGTGGCTTGCGGAGATAATCGTGACCACCGATGTTGTGACGCCAGCCAGTATAAGTTATATTAACAGATCAGTAAGTCTTACTAGTTCAGTAAGTCTTACTAGTTTCTCGGACTGGCTTCTTGAAGTAACAGTCCGAAGAAACCAGACTTTTTCCCTATTTAATAAATAATAAACAGCGCTTTAGTTACTAGTTTATAACGGGGATTTGCGACAGGATTTAAAAACCTTGCAAAGGCCAGGAAATGGGTCACAATGTCGCCTGCGAAACCAATAGCGTGAGCGATAATGCTCGCATGAACCGTCCATACACACAAACACACACACACACACACACACACACACACACACACACAGAGAGAGAGAGAGAGAGAGAGAGAGAGAGAGAGAAAATTTTCTTAAAATGCCTTCCAACAAGAGCAGCCATAAAGATGGAGGAATATTACTGGGTTTACAGTTCCTTTGTGAGTAATGAAGCCATGTCATTGCTGCAATATGACATTTCCAAATGTTTTTTCCCCTCCGCGATTTCGAATTACTGGAAGGATGACGTTGTCAAACACGCGGGGGCGGGCACGCGCGCGCGCGCACACACACACACACACACACACACACAAATACGCTACATGTAATGCTCGTGTATTTCCACTTAAGGTTTACATTGCAAGTTGTTTAATTTTACTCTGTCTGAGGATACGATGACATACAAGATCTGTTTCGTTTTATCTCTTGCAGCAGTGTTCCATCATTTATTCAATGCTCATTATCTGTCTTATATTCACCATGTGATTAATTCACTTAATCTGCACGCCAGCGCGCGCGCACACAAGCTTATACACACATGCTTACACACACATATATATATTATATATATTTATATTTATATAGTTTATTAATTATGTCTGCAGTAGAGGGCGTTTATGTGTAAACTTTTCTACGCTTACTGACGTTGCATGAAATATTGATTTCACAGCTTTCCTGAAATTATTTGCACGTTGGCAGTCATCCACTTAAACTAAAATACTGAATGGCTGAACAACATAAAAGAAAAAAAAGATGGCACCTCGGTCGAAGGAAAGAGTAATTTCAAAATATCATTTTGACTACAGTCAGAAGACTGTTGAAAATCGAAAAGTTAAACGAAAGCACTTAAGTGCAGTCAAACAGTCAAAGTTCGTGTAATCTGCATGTAAAATACCACAAGGAATTCGCTTGTTTACAACTTGATGTTTTCGAGATTTACTTGGGTAACAGGCATATGGGCGTAGTCGGACGCAAAGCTTGTGAAGGGGTGGGTTACACAAGATTATATTTACACATGTTAATCACGCAGATAAAGCACTTTTAATACTTTGTCAGTGGTATTGAATTACAGAAAAAAAATGTTAAAAGTTACTTCAGGAAGCCACCTGACTTAAAAAAAATTAAATAATCAGTTTACTGGCCCACCTGACTCATAAATCATTTGTGGCAACTCGTTTCAAAATCATTTCGTTACAGGCAAAATAATTTTTAAAATTTCATTGAGGTTACAGGCTGACTGGCAAAATTCATGCGAATTTGCAAGGTTACAGGGACACCGGCAAGTAAAAATAACTTTTTTTTACAGACAGACTTGCGTGATTTCAATAATGTTAAATTGATGCAAATAATCTAAAGCGTTTGATGATGCTAAAATGATTCATCCAAAGATGTTAAGGTTAAACAAGGAGCTTTTCATAGTCTCTGTATTTTCTTTTCATTCCTGCTGTGTTCTCTTTTTATTCCTTCACATATCACGCCAGCTTTAATTATCCGTCATTTATCATGAAATTCACATGACCTCCAGCTCAGTAAACCGTGACAAGAAAGTTGAAGGAAAAATAAGTGAGCAGGACGGAGAATTCTAATTGTATTTGCCTCGAACAAAAGGAATGTTGAGCACCTTGATTTGGGCACTAACAAACATCAATAAAAGGTTAAAGTTATTAATGAACAGAACTCTGTAGCAAAAAAGATTGACTTGTGACAGGCAAGGACGACGGTGACCGTTAATCATTATTAAGTAGTGTGTTGATGTGCTGGAACGCTCTTGGTACTTTTGTGTCGAGGTGTGCTATTTTTTCAGAATTAATTGTCGAGGTGAACATCAGTGATTTTCAGGCTTTAAGACAATGCTACTTTTTCGAAGATAATTGTCAAGGTACATCAACGATTTTCAGGCATTGAGCCACTGCTACTTTTGCAATGATCAGTTGTCAAGGTACATCAATGATTTTCAGGCTTAAGACAATGCTGCTTTTTCGGAGATAATTGTCAAGGTACATCAATGACTTTCAGGCATTGAGCCACTGCTACTTTTGCGATGATCAATTGTCAAGGTGCATCAATGATTTTCAGGCTTTAAGACATTGCTACTTTTTCGAAGATAATTGTCAAGGTACATCAATGAGTTTCAGGCACTGAGCCACTGCTACTTTTGCAATGATCAATTGTCAAAGTACATCAGTGATTTCCAGGCATTAAGACAATGCTACTTTTTCAAAGATAATTGTCAAGGTGCATCAGTGATTTTCAGGCATTAAGCCACTGCTACTTTTACAAAGATAATTGTCAAGGTACATCAATGATTATCAGGCATTAAGCCACTGCTACTTTTACAAAGATAATTGTCAAGGTACATCAATAATTATCAGGCATTAAGCCACTGCTACTTTTTCAAAGATAATTGTCAAGGTACATCAGTGATTTTCAGGCATTAAGACAATGCTACTTTTTCAAAGATAATTGTCAAAGTACATCAATGATTTTAGAGCAATAAGCCACTGCTACTTTTACAAAGATAATTGTCAGGGTAAACATGAATGATTTTCAGGTTTTAAAACAATACTATTTTTTCAAAGAAAATTGTCAAGGTACATCAGTGATTTTCAGGCTTTAAGACAATGCTATTTTTTCAAAGGTAATTGTCAAAGTGAACATCAGTGATTTTCAGGTTTTAAAACAATGCTACTTTTTTCAAAGATAATGGTCAAGGTAAATCAATGATTTTCGGGCATTAAGACAATGCTACTTTTCAAAAATTATTGTTGAGGTACATCAGTGATTTTCAGGCATTAAACCACTGCTACTTTTACTAAGATAATTGTCAGGGTAAACATTAATGATTTTCAGGCATTAAGCCACTGCTACTTTTTCAAAGATAATTATTAAAGTGAACATCAATGATTTTCAGGCATTAAGCCACTGCTACTTTTTCAAAGATAATTATTAAAGTGAACATCAATGATTTCCAGGCATAAAGCCACTGCTACTTTTTCAAAGATAATTATTAAAGTGAACATTAATGATTTTCAGGCATTAAACCACTACTACTTTTTCAAAGATAACTGTCAAGGTAAACATCAATGATTTTCAGGCATTAAGCCACTGCTACTTTTCCAAAGATAATTATTAAAGTGAACCTCAATGATTTTCAGGCATTAAGCCACTGCTACTTTTCAAATATAATTATCAAGGTAAACATCAATGCTTTTCAGGCATTAAGCCACTGCTATTTTTTCCAAAGATAATTATGAAGGTAAACATCAATGATTTTCAGGCGTTAAGACAAGGCTACTTTTTCACAGATAATTATTATGGTAAATCAGTCATTTTCAGGCATTACGCCACTGTTATATTTTCAAAGATAATTGTCAAGCAATATAAATTATTTTCGGGGATTAAGACAGTGCTACTTTTTTCAAAGATAATTATCAAGGTAAACATCAGTGATTTTTCAGGCATTAAGCCACAACTACCTTTTCAAAGGTAATAACATCAATGATTTTCAGGCATTATGACAATGCTACTTTTTCAAAGATAATTATCAAGGTAAACATAGAAGATTTTCAGGTATTAAGACAATGCTAATTTTTCAAAGATAATTATCAAGGCAAACATCAATTGTTTTCAGGCATTAAGCCACATCTACTTTTTCAGAGATAATTGTCAAGTTGTATCAGTGATTTTCATGGATTAAGACAATGCTACTTTTTCCAGAAATTGTCAAAGCAAACATAAGTGATTTTCAGATTTAAAGTCACTACACAAAACTAAGTTATTCTTTCTTGAAATAAAGTATTCTTAAATATAGTATTTCTTGAAATATTCTTGAATATATATTTTTTTCACCAACACTTAACTCGGCTCCAGTGCCAAGTCATAACACCAACCTTTAATAATTGAAATAAAATCCTATACTTAACCACCGACATTTAACAAAATATGAATCGTTCTGTGTTTGGAAGCTCTGAATAAGAAAAAAAAAAACAGAAAGCTTTTTCAGTTAAGCTTTTAAAGATTATTCAGCATCCTTTTCAAGTGCAAGTTTTTAAGAGTCCATTGTATTTCCAATTTTGGGGATATCTTTCACTTTAAAAGGCGTAATCACTCCAGCATTTTCCACTAAACAATTGAAGACTCAAAATATTTCAGGAAAGAAGAGGAATTTCGTTTCATTTTTTCAATTCCAGCAGATCTAGAATTTGAGCTTTATAGTGTTTTTCAATTCATTATTTCCTTATATTATTATTGCATTATATATCACCCAAAGGCGTTTTACTAAGTTTGGCAATTAAAACGCATCGTTCTAGATTTCACAGATTATACCAGCTATCTCTGCAATTTGCCAAATACTTTTCTCAAGTAGATATCCGATTCTTCTTTTTAAAAATGCCATATTTATCTTTTTGACACATCAATAAGCATCGAATCATGTTAAATCATCAAAATGCAATTTTCCACACATGATTCCTATTTCTTGATAGGAAAGCATTGAGATATGTATAGATTAAACTCATTAAAATGTTCAGAAACTAAAATTTGAAAATTTGAATATCAAGTTCAAGCAAGATACATAGGTAAAACTTGACTTTAGATTCAAGTTAACATGATGAAATAGGATAAAATTAAGTTTGACTTAATGTAGGACAAGTTAAGGTCAGTTTGAAATAGGTGACAAATATTCACTATCCTATATCATGACAACGAGAGATTCCAAAGTCAAATTTGGGCACAGCAATTATATAGCAAATAATTCAAGGGGGTGGGGGGGGGTTTAATAAAAACACCGTTTTTCTGTTTGAATCGTATTTATGTCTACAAACTAGTACATTCTATAATAATTGAATATATGTTATATATGCAAAACACATAATACTAGGTGCACATATTTAAATAATAAATCAATAAATTAAACTTTCAATTTTTTTCTCTTTTTAGAAACTAAACCATCATTTTTTTTGTCTTGCTATAAATCCAACAGAAACTGAAAAAGCTTCTATTGGCAAAAATCAACACTTCACATGGATTGCTGAAAGCAGAACAGGTTCCGCAGGGAGTTTCAGTGAAAAATAACAGGGCCGCCCTCTATCGAAATGTTAAGACCAAGGCACTTAGAAAACAGTGGACGTTTATCAGGCGACCCGTCCGGTAAGTGTGCTGTTGACGACTGCTCTGAGAGAGAAATTTTGGGTGGAAAGTTTGTGCGTTGACCCCCAACCCTTTGCAACGTGGTGCCAGTCCATAGTAAAAAACAGGTGTAAGAGTTAATAACCATGAGCATGGCACCGGTCCATGGCGGTTTAAAAGCAACAACTGCAGCAGGCTTTGGCGCACAGATCCATTTCTCTTTAAATCTACGACTAATTTTACTTCTGAATCCGCAAAGAGGCAATTGGCATTTTGCGCACTTTCAGCAAGGTACTCGCAGGTACCCGTCATGATTCAAGTTGGCTTTCAAAATAAAGGAAAGAAAAAGGTAAAGAAATATCTACAGTGATCAAACGTTTCCTGAATCCTGCCACCAAAGCGGTGAGCACTTGTTGCAGTTGGTAGCCATGGCTTTATGCATCACACCACGGCATTCGCACGTAAAAAGAAAATTATATATATATAAAAAAAAGTTCAACCATGGATGAGGTAGCCAGGGGGAAGAAGCACCGAGTTTAGATGGGGGGGAGGGGGGCAGGGGCCCACAAACTTTATGCTAAATAATTTTGACTTCAGTTTGGTCTTGTGATGCTGCTGTTGCAGATTTTTCTAATCCCCACAGAACCAGTGCTTTGGAAACACCAGAAAGTCTTTTATAGTAAGCAATCCACACTTGAGACTGGCAAGGGTTAGGGCAGGGCGTTTAGGGGGGGCGAGGTGGGGGGTTGTGTCGCAACATTTTGTGGTCTCTGTTGCAAAATGGGGTTGTATGGGGGCGGGGAAGAGAGTTGCTGGTAGTCAAGTGTGAATTGCTCAATATATAATATATATTATTACCCCCCAACACACAATGTTGGGAGGGAACTTGGACATCGATAGCAGCATCAACGTTTACAACAAGCCTGTAGTTGAACTGGGAGAGAACATGTAAACATCAAATCAAACATGGAATAGCTCTTGATTCAATAACTATTGGAAATACTTCAACCACGGTCCCTCCTCCTGCATGGTGGCGCCCGTCGCCTGTCCATTGGACAGCGTGGGGCGCCGGGAGGTGAACCTCATTACAAACTAGCTTCTGGAAGCAAACACTGAACTGTTCTTTTACATTCTAAGGTATGGACTAGACTGGAAAAAAAACATTGGTTTGGTCGCAGCTAACCCGTATGCTTTGTCCAGCGGAGGGGTTAGTAGTAAGTAAGAAAATGAAAACAATAAAAACATTGCAGAATGGAGAGAGGATGTATACAATATAAAAACAGAAGAAGAAATAAAAAACAAGATTATTTTTTTTAAAGAGTCCACGAGAGAAAGAGTTTTATGGAATGCATATAATCACCTTAAACTTTTTTAAATTTGATTTTAAGAAAATATAGCATTAAAAAGATTAAAGTTCACAATCAATAAAGAAACAATCTTCATACAAAAGCATTACTACCCATTTCTAAGGTGCCTAATTTTTTGTTTTGAATTCTCTGGTACGTCTCGCTACTGTTGGCAGCCTGCAGCCATATTGTTTATGCCGTCACCAAGAAAAAAAAAACCATGAAAAAAGGGAGGGAAGGGAGCCAGAAGGGAATTTCCATGCTTGGCATCAAAGTCCGTCTTGGCTTCCTTGGTACAGCGTCGTAGTAACCTTTTCATTTTCATCATCAGCTGCTAAAGCTATGTATATTGTTGACCCACACAAACTAGAGTATGGAATGTAATAAAAACGCCCAATATGGAAGTACCAGACGATTACACAGTTGTACATTTAGCACCAAAGTTTTGGTTTGAAAAGCATTATTATTATTATTTATTATTATTATTATTATTACCATGATGTCATATATATTTATATTTATATATATAAATGTACTGTCTGTGGCATTTTCAGTTATGTATATAAGAGCAAATACAAAAACAAATTCTTTGAAAGGATTGTATAGATGAGCATAATAAATGCGCCAGAGACAATACACTGCCAACTAGTTCTGCATGATCACAACTGTTACTGACAAAGAACACTGAACTCGGACATTGTTGTATAGGCTGCCCACCTCCCATCACCATAATCACCCAGTTACTAACAAGACATGAAATAATTATGTCTTCGCGAGGGAGGAGGTGGACAATCTACGGGAACTACACAAACAAAATTCCACTTGTGACTTCTGCTAACACATTTTGTTTTGACATGATCATATCATCAACTGTTCATGTGTCATTCGGCTTTGTAATTACAAGTTTCCATTTTTTTCCACTTTTTTTTTCTTTTGGCAATGAACAAATTGCATGAGTTGAAATGCTCCGAGACAGATTGACAGCTATCTACATGGCTTTTTTTTTCTCTCTATATAACAGAAACCCCATCATCACCTGTATGTAGGTCTTTTCTTCTTTTAAGTTAAAGTCTGTCGGTAGAGCGGGAAAAAATTGCAATGCGGAGAAGAAAACAATAATAATAAGGAGGCTTTGTGTCAGATCTGAGCTCATCTCGAGATCACTTTTCTTCTTCTTCTTCTGCACTTCTCTATCAAGTCTTTTTTCATCATTTTCCTCTTGCAACACATTTAACAGATTATGCCTTTGGTCCGTCCATCGACGAAACGGGGTGAGTGAGAGACAGAGAGAGAGAGAAAGAGACAGATCGAGAGAAAGATAGACAAGAGAGATTCATCTATTCATTCCTGTGACTAGATCGCACAATAATAACGGGGTATGTGTGTGTGTAACATTTTTCTTCTCGAAGTCAATCCTCAATATTTTTTTTCTTATTTTTTAAGGTTTATGCAACAGACTTACGATTTAACGACCACCACGAAGCAAGGCCACTTTGGTTTGTCTTTTATGCTCTCAGGTAAACTCGCCTAACGCAGGTGGCTGTGTGAGCAAGTGTGAGACTTCTTTTGGGGTATTGCCTTCTTGTGGTGAGAGGAGCAGTAGTAGCAGGAGGAGGAGAGGAGGAGGAGGAGGACGAGGAGGAGGAAGAGGCGGAGGCGTTTGGAGGAGGAGCAGCACAGGTGGAGACGTAGGAGGAGGAGGAGGAGGATGGGTGTGGCATGGGCAGCGGCAGCAGATGAAGAGGAGCATGACGTCACGAAGCCTTCTTCTTCTTCTTTTTGTCTTAACGATGGAGCTACAGTCAGTCACTCGCTCTCTTGATATCTGCCCGTGTATGCCCTGCTCGGTGCCCCGGCCAGCTTAAAACGTGTGCACCGGAGGCTATAGAGACTATTGGAGTTGTTCTGGGCTTTCTTGAAGTTTTACCTTTTTTTTTTTTTGACTTGGTGTGGTTTCACTATTTTTAAAACTTGGTAACTTGGAACCACCATCAACAACTACCCTACATGCATGACTTAGAACTAGGAGCCTTAACGTGAGAATCAAGTGCAAAAAATATATATATAAAATGATCATTTAAAAAAATCAAAATACAACAGATCAAATAAAACTAAATTATACAAGAGCTGGGTAGCTAATAAGTGACTAGGAGACTCTTGCACGTGAGAAAACTCGTCGCTGAACAATTTTTCCACATGGCTTGAGAGAGGTGCAGTGCAGGTCAGTTGGGCGAAGGGTGGAGGGGTGGAGGGGGGTGGGAGAGGAGGAGGAGGAGGAGGAAGGGGAGGGGGCGTGGATTGCCGCCCCCTTCGAGGTGTAGCAGTAGTAGTAGTAGTCATCTTCTTTCCTGCTGGTGGAGCCCAACCTTGTCCCATCTGTGGGTCGCCCTGTGAGAACACTCACAGACTTCTTCTCATGAGCGAGGAGGCGTGGAGAGAGAGGGAGAGAGGTCAGGTCAGGGCCTATGGCGAGCGTCGCCCCACCCCCGAAAAATAACAAGACAAAAGGTGGTTGTGGGGGGTGGTTAGGGGGCTTACATGGCCGCGAGTTCACTATGAATTATCTTTTTCCTTCTTCTCGTTCGGTGAGGGGGAGACAGAACCAACTTAAGGGAGAAACAAAAAAAAAAAAAAATAAAAAAAAATAAAAATAAAAAACCAAGAGACGAAAATAAAAAAAATAAAAAAATGGAGAAAAAACTATATACAAAATCGGGTACAATGGGCTGGAAAGTGTTCTTTCTCTCGTCATTGTTAATGGAAGGCATGAAAAGGCACGAATGCTTTGTCTCAATATATAAATCAAAGGCTATTTATTATTTATAATAACATTTGGACAAAATGTGAGACATGCACCTTTAATATTTGTATCATGATAATAATAAAAAAATGAATGCCCATTTTTTTTTCTCTCTTTCCATGTCATAAGTGTTCCTCCATCATCATCATCATCATCATCATCGCGTTTCTTCGTCATAGCCTTTTCTTTCAACATGTCTTCCTCGTTTTAATAAAATTGTCCAGCCGTAGGCCACACACTCAGTCACTGGGTATTTACAAGAACCTAAGAACAAAATTCTTCTTCTACGACGCGCGCATGTGCGGCAGAGAGGACTCCCAACCACGTGGCAGTGGCAGAACGGGGGTAATTTTTTTTTTTGAATAAAACTTTCATCTGCAGCTATTAACGTGCCCGCCCAGTTGGCGCCGCCGGGCTATCCACTGGGCTCTTCGCTCACCGCTACTCCAACTGTTCTAGAAACGTCGGAGACTTGAAGTACTCGGGCACGGGCTCGTCTAGCCTGGCGATGACCTTGTAGATGGCCTTCTTCCAGGAAGACTCGGCGTCCTTCTGCTCCTGGATCGCCTTGAAGAACTCCTTTAGCGTCTGTTCCACGACGTACCTGAAGTGTTCCGGGATCTGAAGAAGAAGAAGAGGAACGAGCGGAGGGCCCATTAGTCTCATGAGAGCGGTGTTATGGATAAAAACAAAAGCCGAACTCAGTTTTCTATATATATTACTCTGTACACTGACCTAATTGCAAGGTTGTATCTATATGACGCTATTCTATTTTGTGACGCCATTCTATTTTGTGACGTCAGTTTAAAGGACCGGAAATACTCATGGCCCAGTTTCTTTAAATTCTAACGTATTCAAAAAGTTTGTCTGGATTATGACGCATTATGAAATATTTAATATGACACACTGCCAAATAAATACTTTTCAGCACTGCATAAGCGTGTTCAAATTATAGGCGTCCGTAAGAATGAATAAAATCTATGAGTGTGAATACGTTCTGTGATGCACATGTGTAGCGAACGTATATACATGTAATAGCAAGCGACACTTATATTACTAAAGTATATTTTAAGTTGAAGATATAGACTCACCTCAAGGTGATTATTTCTGTTGTAGTGTAAATTGAGTGCTCTCATGATCTCCGCATCCGAGTTAACTAAAATATCTTCGGAGTTCTTAACTCCTTCGCTGAGAGCTTGCCTTGCATACTTCTCCATCTGAATATAATAGAACTCCCTGGGGAAGAAGAAAAGGAAGTGGTTAGTTGAAGTCGAAGCTAATTTTTCATTTAGGCACAAATTTGGGGAACAATCACGTTATTTATACATATACGTTATTTATACATATTTACATTGTATATGTTATATATAATATTAACAAATTAAAATGATTATTATTATTATTATTATTATTATTATTATTATTATTATTATTATTATTATTATTATTATTATTCCAGAAATAAGCGTAGAATTCTGAGGAACAAGAATTACGCTCATTTGCTGGAGATGAATGAAAAGATAATTGTAAATAGATCTAAATAGCTTGAACATTGCCTTAAAACTAAATATATAAAAACTAAAGAAAATGATTCCAGGTAACTTCTATGTCTTTCAACATAATCTGAAATTAACAATGACCTATTTTTTTTTTCCTTGCAGGTGGACAAAGATGCAAGAATACAAACAACGAGCAACCTGACGGGACGCGATCGAGAATCGACTACAAGAATCGATCACCTGAAAGGTAAGGATTTCGCGCAGACTGTTTTTATGCAGGTTATTAATTCATATTTTTCCTACGTGAACAGAAAATTCACTTTTACATTATGATAAATAATTAATTTTTTTTTTATCATTGGCCTTTGCAACTACCGTCCGCAAGCGGGCAATTACAGTAATACATTACGGTGTACTACAGAGCCCCTAACGTTCTGTAGAATATATCGGCTACATGAACAGTTATTCGGTATTCGCTGCCAACACCGATCCCCCGCCCCCGCCACAAGGTCCAGGAGGGAGGGGTAGAGGTGTGTGGGTGGGTTGGGGGGGGTTAAAAGAAATGAGACCAAGGTACCACCGACGTGCAGGCTGATATGCGGGCATTTGATCTACATAAGAGTTGCAGGCGAGATGCAATAACGATATGATTAACATAACGCTGCGTGTCTCAGTATCTTTCATTAAGTCTGTGCTAATGCAATAACGCATTAACACATACGTACACACTGGTAGACATGCGCATACACACGCGTATTTTATATATACATATATAATTATACATATACATATATATATATATATATATATATATATATATATATATATATATATATATATATATATATATATATATATATATATAATGTAAAAACTTGATAAACATGCAGAGAGAGAGAGAGAGAGAGAGAGAGAGAGAGAGAGAGAGAGAGAGAGAGAGAGAGTTGGCAATTAAGCTGAGAGGAACGACGTTACAAGAAAACCCGATAACACTTCACACATAACGGAAAAGGACGAAAGAAGAAATCAAGAGAGAGAGAGAGAGAGAGAGAGAGAGAGAGAGAGAGAGAGAGAGAGAGAGAGAGAGAGAGAGAGAGAGAGAGAGAGAAGGGAACTTTTTAAAAATACCCAAGATGATTAAAGGCTGGGGAGCGTATGCCGATATCCTAAGATGATTAAGAGATAATATGACTGGATTCAATGAAGGGGAAAGAGAGAGAGAGAGAGAGAGAGAGAGAGAGAGAGAGAGAGAGAGAGAGAGAGAGAGAATGGCGGTAATCGCCAACCCGATACTCTAGATGTATCATAAAAGATTTCTTTTCTATCTGAACTACAAAGACGCGCCTATAAGACAGAATCTTAATTACTTGGCGCTTGAGGTCTTGTTAGCATCCTCCGAACTGGGAATACCATAGGCCTGGTCACCTCAGGCCAAATCAGGCTTTCGTCTACAACCTGAGAATATCGAGGAATATCCCAATTCCGTAAATACTTTCAGAAGATATAAGTTTCGTAGCTGAGCCCACGGAAAAAAAAAATATCCCAAACGGAGATGTGAAAGCATTATTTATCAAGTGGATAACACGAAGGCATTATTTATTAAGTGGATAACATTTATTACCGCTTTACGCCCTTTAAAAAAGGTCGATATTCCAATCCCCGTGTATCAATTATTACGTTTCCTTCGTACCCTTTTCTGCAACGAAAAATCGTAATTAAGTTTTGACCGGCGATCAATGGATCTCGGAGACTTAGCGTCAATCGCTAATAAACACACAAGAAAAATGCACACACACACACACACACACACACACACACACACATGCACACGGCATGTTTGGGGCGGGCGTGAGCACGAAAAGAATTGTGTATAATAATAATAATAATAATAATAATAATAATAATAATAATAATAATAATAATAATAATGTACACATGAAATAAAGATTTCCTACCTAAACATAAGCAGAATAATATAGGATTAGTGTGGCTGGAGAGAGAGAGAGAGAGAGAGAGAGAGAGAGAGAGAGAGAGAGAGAGAGAGAGAGAGAGAGAGAGAGGTGAGATGTAGTGCTGAGCCTGAGAGAATGCAGAGTACACAGGAAAATATCGACCAAGACCAGTTTAACAAACAACCCAGCTTCCACTGACACGATTTATAAATTTATGAAGATGCTCTTCCTCTCGCTCTCGCTCTCTCTCTCTTTCTCTCTCTCTCTCGAGTTCGAGGGGGAGGTAGGAGAAGAAGGAGAAGGAGGAAGAGGAGAAATAAATGAGAGAGGAGAGAGAGAGAGAGAGAGAGAGAGAGAGAGAGAGAGAGAGAGAGAGAGAGAGAGAGAGAGATACCCTTATTTTCGATACTTGTGAAACACCAAGATACTCTCCGTACAATAAAAATACTCTGAATTTTTCATATAATAAAATGGCAGTTAATAATAAAATTATTAATATCATCGTCTTAGCTGGCGATGGATACTCCTTACAACAGAAATGTAATTACAAAAATTGTATTTTTACGCTTTGAATAAAATAGCTTAGGGGGATGAATGGATGGAAGGGCCATTGCAACTCTCCTCGTAAGGAAGTGAATTTTAATTTATTGTCGGTTAGACCGCGGCCCATTTACCCCTGAGAGGTTAGATGCCAGGGAAACACACACACACATCTTGTCAGATATTAGGGACAAACTAACAAACGTGCAGACAGAAAGATAATCAGCATAATGGGTGAGGCAATCTTGGATATATTTCATATGCCACAGAATCTTTCATTTTCTATCCCTGCCTCATTCTGGCCTTGTTCCTCTTCTTTATTTATATTTTCATATAATTTCTTTTATATTTTCTCAGTATCCTTCTTGCATTTAATAGATAACCCACTCTCTCTCTCTCTCTCTCTCTGTGCTTGAAAATGAGGATTCAAAATGGTGCCAGAATATGACAACATAATAATCATCTGGGTTTATCACAGTGGCACTTCCGGGAGTGCCACCTGAAAAAATAAACCCCCAAGTTACGCTGTTAAATGCAGGAGCATATTTTTATAAGCTCGAGAAAGAAAATGTAAATGACAGACGTAAGGAGGAGGAAGCAACTAAGCAGCATCGTATTTTAGTTTTCCTTATTTTAAAAAAATGATAAAGGAAGCCCTCCTTTCCTTAAAAAAATTAAAATGCTGCCAACGATCAGCATTTTAATTTTGTTTTAATGAAAAGAGGACCCCCCCTTGATGATTATTTTTTAAATAAGGAAAACTAAATTTTTTACATTTATGGATTGAGGAAAAATATTACACTCCATTAAATAGGCATACAAAAAAGTGACTTACAAAAATGAGACGATGATCTCAGTTACACCTCACTATAAAGACAAAAAAAAGCAAAAATGATAAAGCGTTAGTCTTGCCCTTAACGAGACGAGAACCCCGATTACACATACAAACAACTTAACGGAAGAACAAAAAACTTGAACTGAAAAATGAAAAATGTGTAATCTCTAAGCTTCCGACCCCGACTAGACTGGGTCCATCCCCCTCCCCCTCCCACAAACATTAGCCCCACACACACACACACACACACACACACACAAAAACCCAGAAAACAAATGAGGGTAAGCAGAGAGGCTCTAACTCTAACTCTCTCTCTCTTTCTCTTTCACTCTCGCTCTCTTTTCGAATGCGTTTGTAAACAAGAACAGCAGCAGCAGCAACTTCTAACCTTCTCTCTTCCTCCAACCTCTCTCTCTCTCTCTCTCTCTCTCTCTCTCTCTCTCTCTCTCTCTCTCTCTCTCTCTCGAGTTCGTCAAAAATATGTGTTAATTAACCTAACGAGGCCTCAGATAAGCATTCCGAGATGCCGGGCCCAAACCCCCAAACGACTCCTCGGAGGCCAATTTAGTCCATATAAATCTAATGCCAAGTTGAATGTGAAATGTGGCCAGGCAGCGCTAATGAGGAGTAAGAAATCTCCGAGGTATGATAAGAACAAGAGTTCGGGAGGGGGGCCGGGCCAAGATGGGATTTGTTTCAAGGTTCCAACAGAGATCGGGATGACGATTGTCCTGCTTTTTTTAGTATTTTTTTGAGTGAGCGTTTCGTCTGCTATTCAAATTTAATTCTTGGGGATAGAAAGGGTGGTTAACTCTGAGAGAGAGAGAGAGAGAGAGAGAGAGAGAGAGAGAGAGAGAGAGAATGTTCATATTTATTTCCCCTCATATACGAATGTCTTCCCGGTGATTTAAATTTATTCTTGGTTATCTGACACAGATGTTTTCTAATCTCTCCTTCGCTATTCAGTGTTGGTTATTGGGATTAAATGAAATCGTTATACGAAAGAGAGAGAGAGAGAGAGAGAGAGAGAGAGAGAGAGAGAGAGAGAGAGAGAGAGAGAGAGAGAGAGAGAAATCTGCGGTTAATAATAACCTCATTTCACTATAAGGGTTTTCAAATACCGGTCACATTAAAGTCTTCAGCAATTCAGTGCATTTCGAAAGATCGACTCAGAGAGTTAATATAAAACTTACTGATATTGAATAGATTTTACTTAAGCATCATGAAAAAACCCAAACGTAATGGGGACAATCTAATCCCGTACCCAAAAACTACACTAAAATAAAACCCCCCAAGAAAATTATAGAAAAAAAAAGGTATTACCCAGCGTGAATATACAACTTCAGTCTCTTTGCCCTAATTACCGAACATTCAACTTATATGAAAAGCCGCAACGTCGACTAATCATTGATGGGAAGTTGACGAGGACCGAGCCACCACCACGTCCAAAAAAAAGGAAGAAAAAAAAGAGAAGAAAAACGAATAAAAAAAATCGAAGTTTACCGTAGAGCTTGACAAACGCTAGTAGAAGGGTTGTGAGAAGCAGCGAGCGCCTGCCAGACGCACGATAATGAAGTATAACCTCATTACGGTAGTTGGGTGGGTGTTGGGGTCGGGAAGGGGGAATGGGGAGGGGTGGGGGTGGAGGCGGAGGCATACGTCACATAATTAAAAACGCTGTACTAGATTTACCCATCTCGCGTTTGGTAATGGAATGAGGGTAAAAGATGCAGTCGATCTTTAAGTTGGAAGCAATAAACACGTGTTTTTGTTTGTAGAGTAATTAAGGAGGAAGGAAAAAAAAGACGAGATGAAGTAGGTGAAAGTTCAGTGAAAAAAAAAAAAAAAAAGACGGGAGGAAAAATTTGTGGAATGACATCCGCTATGACAAACCCCTTCAAGGAGATCCCTCAGGAGTGAGAAGGAGGAGGAGGAGGAGGAAGATGGAGAAGGAGGTAGTAGAGTACAAGCTGCGATAAAAGGAGGAGAAATGCAGTTGGGAGAAAGAAACAAAAGGACTGATATATTAAAAAAAAGGAAAACTATCGTCATTATGAGAGGCACAATCATCGTGTATCGCAGTTCACGATTTCATTCAAAAGACATTCGGAACACTTGCCGTCCGGAAAGCGCAAATTTGACAAAGGCACACAGTTCACAAAAGTGGCAAATAAGAATGAAACTCGCACACACACTCACACACACACACACACAGAGAGAGAGAGAGAGAGAGAGAGAGAGAGAGAGAGAGAGAGAGAGAGAGAGAGAGAGAGAAATCAATCTTTCGCTAAGTCTAACTCCACCAACAGATTCTTTTGTGCATCTCGCTACTTCCTCCTCCTCCTCCTCTTCCTCCTACTCCTCCTCCTCCTCCTCCTCCTCGAATCTCAAGGAGAATGCGCTCAGCCTCAAGGGCCCGAGCTTAAGACGCGTGGATCGTCTTCTCGGAGGAGCTCCTGCTTTGCCTCCTCCTCCTTCTCCTACTCCTCCCCCGTCTTCAACGTCCCCTTATTCAACGACTCCTACTCCCCCCCCTCTCTCTCTCTCTCTCTCCCTCTTCCTGCCTTTAACTCTTAAAGCCCTCCAGCTAACTCTTCCACCTTAACCAACTCCGAATCTGTATGTACCAGCCACTGTAAGTGTATGCGTGTTCATTATTTAATAAAATCTCTCTCTCTCTCTATCTCTCTCTCTATATATATATATATGTATATATAATCACATAAAACATATATTATAATAACATCACTAGTTAATCATACGTTTCTTGGGATTTATCAGTTTATAAACATTTCATATTACTGTACTAACGTTTAGAGCAACGGGGTCAATATAATATCGGCAGGGAAAATCTAATACTACCTGGAAACAAAAAAGAAAAAGAACTTAAAATCTTCCAGTTCCACTTAAGAACAAAAAAAAAAAAATTAAAATCTGACATATATAAGCTCCATCAAAGCAGAGTGATGAAAAACACAATAAGCTTAATCCACATGTATAAAAAAATGTCCTCAACCTCTTTCTCCAAACCACTTTCAATGTCAACTCTCCTTTTTCCCTCCGCCTCTCTTCTACTCACCACCACCATCTCCACCATCACAACATCACCACCACCCCCAGCCACGAATTCCCCAGGCCCCTCCCTCCCACCAAACCTACATCTCTCGTCGTTCCACCCGCACTGCATTCTGGCACTCGAACCCCCTCCCTCCTCTCCCATCCCCTGCATAAACCCCCTCCCCTCCCCCACCCCATGCCAGCACATCAAAGAGCCCCATAATAAGATAGCCTTGCATACTAAACCACCGTGCAACACCGCAAGCAGTTTCCCTTACTAACCTCATCTATTTTCGCCTTTGGGCCAGGGGAGCCCAAGGGTCAATTTCGCCCCGCCAAGAAGGGCGATTTTCCCCCCAACTCTCCTTAGGTTTTCCAATTGAATGGTTAGCCGAGAATGGGGTAGGGGTGGGGGTGGCGGTGGTGTCCAACAACTCCTCCTCCCCCATCTCTCATCCACCCCCTGAAACCAGGCCTCCTACATAGCCCCCCCAACTCCCCCTACCCCTCTTATACGTACAGATGCGATTAGCGGTAATTAGGCTGTGCTAAGACACTAGCTAAACGATGCAGTGCAAAGGATTCGAGGATTTTTCCTTTTCCATCTCGCCTTTTATTTCCGCTGTGCAAAGAATGTATGCACACTGTAAGACAACGTCCAAAGACCCCTACTTAAGCCTCGCCAATGCCCCCTTTTTTCTGAAGTAAAAGTGAAGAAAAAGACGATACAAAACTTCATTTTCCGGAGGCATTAATGCTTCTCTATAAGAACTGCAAATAAATGGAATACTACGCCAATTTATTCAGGCAATTTAGACAGCAACCAATTATCAAGAAGGCAGCACGTATGACAGCTATTGACGCAAAAAAGAGAAAAAAAAAAATCACAAAAAATACTTAAAACACTCAGTCACGAGAGCTCGCGTTGTTTTAATTTATGAATGAAATGACGCATAAATCGTGCGTAAAAAAAACTTAACGCACACGAAGATCAATGACCTGTGGCTGAGTGTCACTTAAAAAAAAAAGCTCATAAATAATAATACTCTGTTCTCGCTTGTCAACATTTTATATACAATGAATAAAAAAAAAAGTTGGATAAAAACACAAAAGAGGCACCGGCAAGATGAATAATAACGTTTGTTATACACAAAATTGAATAACGCACCGCTGACCGCAGTATCACAAGCATTTCTGAATGAAACGTTTGTCACTTTTCATAACGACCAAAGCAAAACGTTGCTCTTTTGTATCTTTTATTTTGCACCAACATTACATAATACCGTCGACCTAAAAGGGAATGGCTTGTGAGAAAATACAAGACTAACAACCACTGCCTCATTCATCAGTTAATTGCTGAATCAAGGATGAACCCCAGTGAAAAAACTAACGTACTTTGTGAAAATTTCAGTCCTCCATCCCCTGTAGGAGAGTAGGGCCGTCAGTGCACCTCATTGCGATGCACTGTAGGCATTACTTAAGGTTCTTGGCAGCGTCCCTTCGGCCCCTAGCTGCAACTCCTTTCACTCCTTTTCTTGTACCTCCGTTCGTATTCTCTTCTTCCTTCTTACTTTCCACCCTCTCCTAACAACTGATTCAAAGTGCAACTGAGAGGTTTACCTCCTGTTACACCTTTTAAACCTTTTTACTGTCAAATTCAGTTTCAGCGCTGAATGACCTCACAGGTCCCAGCGCTTGGCCTACGGCCAAGTTCTATATTCTGTTCTGTTCAGTCCTCCATAAGCCTGAAACGGATATTAAGCTATCACACATCACCGTGGATACCACCTAATCAACACGCGAACGTTCAACACCCCCTTGGAAGGACGGACCGAAAACCGCTTCGACTTAGATAAAGAACGCAAACCTTTCTTTCTTGCTTCAGCTCCATAATTTCCCGAAAACCGGGCCAACCACCGCCATCCCCTCCCCCACTAACCCCCAACCCCTCCTAAAAGCCACATACAACAACGACACAACCTTGGAAGGGTTTAAATCTATACGGGCGTTCGCCGAAAACCTCAATCAAGACTGATAAGAGAGCGAACGCCTCCGATAAGGACGGAGATATACCACTTGACGTGTCTTGCTTTTGCATAGATTACGTTTACACAAGGTCGTGGGGAAGGGGAGGGGTTGGGGAAGGGGGAAGGTATGTGGTTTGCTGGGGAAGGGGGGGAAGGGTGACTGGTGTGGTTTAGGGGAGGGTGAAAGGAAGGTAGGTGGTCTTGCTTATCAGGAGGAGGAGGAGGAGGAGGTCGCTTCTTAATTAAATATCCTTCGTTCCCTACACCTTCGTCCTCTCTCTCTCTCTCTCTCTCTCTCTCTCTCTCTCTCTCTCTCTCTCTCTCCATCGCCTGCCGTCACTTCCTTCACTCCCTCTCTATCTCGTTTACATCAATCAGTCAATCCTTCAATCGCCTGTCTTCCCCAATGACATCATTCTCAAATATGTCTCACGATGTTACACCACACTTCGACACTTCACATTACAATATTACGAAACGGCTATTACTGCATGATAGTACTAGGAGATTCATCAATAAAACAGAGAGAGGGAGAGAATTTTGCTTTTTTGTGCCCTTTGTAGTCAGTCATATGTACCGTCTACTGATCGTCGACGAATTAACCTCGAGAGCTGAACTACACGCAAACTGCCAAACACGGTATTTTATATATATATATATATATATATATATATATATATATATATATATATATATATATATATATATATATATATATATATATATATATATATATATATATATATATATATATATATATATATATATATATGTGTGTGTGTGTGTGTGTGTGTGTGTGTGTATATGAGTAAACCTCCTGTTCCTCTCATTCGCTCACCGCAGTAAAAACAAGTGTTGTGAGTGCATGTTAAGAAAAGACGCTTACTCACCGATTCAAATGGCGTATTAGACGTGTGATGGTTCAGCTAACCAAGGAAGCGCACAGCTGTGCCATAGTATGAGTAAGGCTCACCTAAGAAACGTGGGACATAAACACACACACACACGAAATGCTACTTAACTAGAGAGAAATACGATTGCGTAGACAATATACAAAATGCGCACTAACTAGCAAATGAATGATTTTGAGTTATGTGGCATCGTGACAACTGGGTCACTGATGCCGATATCAATTAAATGAACAACATAGCTGCTATATAAAACAAAAAGATAATAGAAAATGAATTAAATATTATATTTTTGGTGGAAGACCAGCGTCGATAATAAACTCAAAAATACCACTGGCATCATACACCACATCCTCTCCAAGGATCTTGGCAAGGATGAACCTGCCATCCAACATTCAAAATGCGCATTTCCTAAAGGCACAAACTACTTCAATACTGTTTATCACGAAGAAGCAAGAATTTCGCTAAAACTCACACGTAGAGAAATGACTGTCCCTATTTCCCCCCTATTTTGCTATAAAAACCTCCCTAGCATCCCTACGTCGGAAAGAGCTAGTTTGTTATTTTTTCCCTAGTTCTTTCCTACTTGTAAATGGAAAAACCCCCTGCTTTCACGTGGAAATAAACTCCCGAATTCCCTACTCAGAAATAAGAAAATCATAATTGTCCCACGTGGAAATAAACTTCTCCCCTACCTGCTGTGAAATAAACTAGTTTTCATAAGGGAGAAAAAAAATAAACTCCCCAAATCTCCTGGTGGTAAATATTACACTCCATAATTTCCTGCGTGGAAGTAAGAACCTCCCCAACTACTTTCCCTAAATACGCCTACTTTACAAGCGTATAGCGGCGTAATCAAATCGGGAGGCATCATACGATGCACAGTGTTTACAATTCTTAAGGAGTGAGAAAGCAAACTTTAAAAAAATGGGGTGGGGAGGGTGGAGGGGCTCAGTGAAAAGTGGGTTTAGGGGAGGGGCCCGCTGAAAGAAAAGCAAGCAATTCATTTAAAGCATTGCAGGAAAAAGCTTCACAGCCGATTAGTGTCAAGAGTCTCCGTTAAGGAGGGTTTTTTCTTTATTTTTTTCTCGTAGTGCATTCTCAAAATTGTACGACATTTTCAATAAAATTAACACGGCGATAGATTTTTAAAATTTAAAACTGTGCATTTTGCTATAAAAATGTATTGATTCAAAAATATCTATTTATTGAAATGACCTATTTTTGTTAAAAGCCTGTTAGAAATGTAAGCACATTTTATAGACAATCCCAGCTACGGATTTGATATAGATTTATCTAAACTACTTCCGGTAATAAAAGTTAGTAGAGAATATTTACGTTAACTTAACGGGAAAAAAAAATGAAATTCCGAAGAGTTACAACGTAAAGGCAAAATGTACACAACGAAGGACGAACAGAAAACACAACAAATCGAATCCACGTCTTTCCTTAAACGAATGCTTTCCTTGCTTTTCCTCCCCCCTCCTTCCTTCCTTCCCCCCAAGCATCCTGCCACCTCCTACCCCCTACGCCAACCCCACCACTTCCTTGCCTTCTCTTTCTCTCTCTTAATTCTCTCTTTCTCTCTGACGTAGAGCGTCAATATTGGTTCTAAGGCAGAGCCTCCGCCGCGCTAGCTAAGCCCACCCATGATAGATAAGGATATTTCACCTCCTACAGCCATTTGTGGTTCGCGGGAGGCCCCGTACTAAGACAATGCAGAATACCCATATAGAGTATATGACATCTGTTTATAGAGAGAGAGAGAGAGAGAGAGAGAGAGAGAGAGAGAGAGAGAGAGAGAGAGCGATTCGGAAATGCAGAGGAGAGGGTATGAGATGAGTTACAGAAAGTATAAAATAATGAAAGGTTACAATTCTCTCTCTCTCTCCTCGGTATAAGGAATTCCATATCAATGGACAGCAATGAAAGTTCTTGGGCGTGGGCGTTCAAGGGTACCTGCATTCTCCAGTGTTGAGAGAGAGAGAGAGAGAGAGAGAGAGAGAGAGAGAGAGAGAGAGAGAGAGAGAGAGAGAGAATTATATGACGTATAAAGCAATAGGCTCAAGCAGGCGGAGAATAAGGAGTAACAGCGACAGCGGATGCAAGAACGAAAGAGGTTATATGTGGGGGGTGGGGGACTTGGGGAAGGGACCAAGGGACCAATGACGACTTTCTCTCTCTCTCTCTCTCTCTTCCCCTTCTTTCTTAATTCAACATTCATATGGCTGGCGGCCCGTTTCCCTGCATTAATTAAACACTCTCCATTGCTTTACCTTGTTTCCGAGCCTTAATTATTGAACTTTTTCCATCCCGTCCCCGTCTCCCACGACCTCCCCTCCCAAAAGGAAAATGCTCATTGCTTCATCACCTGTTCCTCTTTTTTTTTTTTTTAATATTCTTACCGTTCCAAGATGTTTTTATTATGGCAAGACGATCGCATTTAAAAGCGACTTTTTTCTTAAAAGAGGTGCATACATTTCAAGTGACCTAATTATTGAAATACTTCCTATTCATTTAACTCGTCTATATTCGGGTAGGGCAATGCAACTGCCGATAGGCTTAAAAATGTACTTCAGGTCTACTTCTCCTCCTCCTCCCCTCCCCATCCTCTTTTCCCTTCCTGTGGTGATTAATTTAAATGAATCATATACCGTTTCCCCCCTACATCTTTGAAGACGCAATAAAAATAAAAAAGAACTCTTATAATCCTACGTCTGGAACTGGCATGTAAGGCCTCTTCCAGAAAGGGGAGCTGTAAAAACGAACAGAAGCACAATGCGCAAGAGAGGGAAAAACGAAGATTGGGGGGGAGGAGGAGGAGGAGGAGGAGGAGGAGGAGGGGAAAGGATGTATGCGTTAAGATGAGGGGAACCATCCCTTCCTCCCTCCACCTCCTCCTCCTTACGTAATGCCTTCATCGTCGCTGCATCTTCTGCTCTTCGGAGGAGAGAGAGAGAGAGAGAGAGAGAGAGAGAGAGAGAGAGAGAGAGAGAGAGAGAGGAAGAAGAAGCAGCAGCAGCAGCAGCCGCGATGCAGCCAGCGTTCGTTCGTGTCTGTGCGGAGGGGGAAGGCAAACCGAGGGCTCCCGTTTTCGTGCACGGCCGTGTTTGTAGAGGCGTCAAGCGCTCGCACGTACTTTTAAACATGCACGAATGCACTTCCGAAAGCGATGGGGGCGGGGAGTGGGGCTGGGGTGGGGGGCTCCCTCAACTCTTCCCTCCCCCCCCTTCCTCTACCATCAATCTCCATCAACCCCTTGGATTCCCCCTCGGAAGACCCACCATACACCGAGGGCACCCTTCGAGGGACATCCTCCTCCCTACACACATACAGCCAGGATCCCCTTCGGAGGGCACCACTACACACCTAGATACCCTTTATAGGACACCCCCTCCCCCCACACACTAAGGTTCCCTTCGTAGGATAACCTCCCACACACTAAGATTCCCTTCGTAGGATAACCTCCCACACACTATTATCCCCTTCATAGGATACTCTCCCACACACTATTAGCCCCTTCGTAGGATACCCTCCCACACACTAAGATTCCCTTCGTAGGATACCCTCCCAAACACTAAGATCCCATTCGTAGGATACTCTCCCACACACTAAGATCCTCTTCGTAGGATACCCTCCTACAAACTAAGATCCTCTTCGTAGGATACCCTCCTACAAACTAAGATCCTCTTCGTAGGATACCCTCCTACAAACTAAGATCCTCTTCGTAGGATACCCTCCTACAAACTAAGATCCCCTTTGAAGCACATCCCAACACGCCAATAGCATCGGTGGTCACTCCCATCACCAACACATCGGATTACCTTCGGAGGAACTCCCTCCTCCCTACACACACAAGAAGAAACCATTCGGGATACACCAACACACACCAATATCCCCTTCGGAGGTCATCCTTACAACCCCGGTCCCCTTCGCAGGGCAACCCTAACAGCCCCTCCCCACACACACTAATCTCCCCTCTGAGTAACACTCCCCACCCCACAACCCCTTCTTATTTCCGTATTCATGCATAGTTACCACAATCGGTTTATTTCTCTTATAGCTGATGAATATAATCCAAATGTTCTATTCAATTCCATTCTCTTTATCTACTGTGACACCTCTTCTTCCGTTCATCATCAACCTTTTTTTGGGGGTTGAAGTTTTCTTTTGGTTAATCTTAAAAGAAGCTTTCTATTTAACCTTCAAAAGATCACTGAATTTAATCTCATTTCCTTCAGAGTTCTTTTCCCAGCATTTTGATTTTCAGTCGAGCCTTGTCCAAGTGTCCATATTGGAATTTTGGCGCTGGTTGTAAAAGATTGGTTTGAAATTGTATGAATATCAATTTTCGTTATCGAGTAATTTTTCTGAAATTTATTGGGTCGATTTTCTTTTTTCTGCCCAATTTCATTATTCAGTCCTTCACTGGTAACATCTAACACGTTAAATTTGACAGATCCTGATTACACTGTCAACTCTTTGAAAGGAAGGTTACAGTTGCAATACAGATATTTATTGCTAGGGTATTTAGTTGAAAATACTATTCTGAAAAAGGGCATCTTAAGTTAATTTGCTTTGAAGAAGACTGGACCTGAAGGCAACCTCTGAAATCTGAATACATAAAATAGTTGTAAATGAAAAACATGTAAGAACCCAATGAAGTTCCAAATTTATCGAAAATTGGGCAGGTTTTACTTAAAATACAATTCTGACATAAGGTAAAAAAAAAAAAAAAAAAGGCTATTTGGGGTGGAGGTTGCACTTTGTATAAATACACAAAATAAATAAAGTCCAAGTGATAATAAAACGTGTTCAAGATATCAGTAAAGAAAACAAACGTCAGGAACCACTTACCGAAAATTGGAGAACCACTTGACGAGTTGCGCCGTGTTATTTTTGTTGAATTTAATGTCGGGGAAATAAGTTTTCAGCACCGAAGACGACGGATATCTTACATAGAAGAACATAAGCTTGGCCTTGCGCAGGTGCATCGGTGTCAGTGTGCTGGAGTAAGCTGCAGTTAAGGAGAAATTCGTGAATAAATACCTTGGACTTTGAGTCTTGGAAGCGATCCATACATGGAGACTGGTTTAAGACGAATCCCATTTTCTATGGCGTATAGAAAATGGGATGTACTTAGGTCTGTGTGTATGCTTCGCGTTTGGTGGTAATCTACAATAATAATTGATTTACAGTATCACACAGTAATGATTCAGGATTTTATTGCCATATATAATCATTGACATGCATTCCAAATGCATTCTTTTTAAAGGAACCAACACCCATTTCACATATTTACATGCAGTTAAATTTAATCAAAGCGTGCAAGATCTTTATATATGAATTGTAATAATGTCAGGGGATATTATCATATAAAATCATAAAAGGGCAGATATTAGCAAAGGACAGGAGAGGGGAATACTCATGAATGAAGTCTTGAAAACACTGTTTATATACCAAGTGTTTCATAGGAACCATTAAAGACCATGGAATGACCTTAAATAACCCATAATAACCTACGATACCCTAAACCTAAGACGAAGACATAAACACAAAGAAAATCATTTCATGAAAGCCATTTCTGCTGAACTGATTAAGAAAATCTGAAAGTATTCCGATAAAAAATAAAACCAAGACCAGTCAGCGATGTATGAATAGCTACCTATCTGTAAAACAAAAAGTGCTCCCTTTTCACACAGCAGAATGATAAAAAAAAAAAACAGTCATTACCATGTTTCTGTAGCGTTAACAGAAGACAACGGTAGAATTAAATTAAACCCCTGTCAAGCTAAGAAGTGCAATAGGACAATTTCCGCAATTAACGACCATAAATCTAAAGTGCACGAAGATATGAAAAACAAAAGCTGGGTGTACAGTGCACTGCGTCGTATAAACCCACTTGGAAGGAAGGGGAAAAAAAGTACAGTATGTTAACCATTTTGATTGAAATAAATAGAACACTGACCATTCTGCTTAGTGAAAAGAATATAAAATTCTGCTTAGTGAAATGAATATAAAATTCTGCTTAGTGAAATGAATATAAAATTCTGCTTAGTGAAATGAATATAAAATTCTGCTTAGTGAAATGAATATAAAATGGGTACAGCGTTAACCACTTTGCCTGGTAAATGTAAATATAAAAAAAAAAATAACCGTGACTATAGTTGTCAATGTTACTATTGTTGCTAGTTACCCAAGGAAAGATAATCTAAGAAGTTTGTAATATTTCTTATATTAACTGACCAGACAGGCCGAATTCAGGCAAGAATGATGAAATTGTGTTTGAGAGAGAGAAAGAGGTAAACAGGCCAAATTCAGGCAGGAATAGTGAAATTGTGTACGTGTGAGAGAGAGAGAGAGAGAGAGAGAGAGAGAGAGAGAGAGAGAGAGAGAGAGAGAGAGAGAGAGAGAGAGAGAGAAGGTGGGATTAGTATCAAAAGAACCCCTGGAAGCCTCAGCATAGATGCACGTGTATATATCTACAAGAGATTTAAAATCGTAGGGTTTCATCTAATGCCGAGTCTGATAAGATGAATCCAGGAATACGCAAAAGAAACGGGAATGTTACGTGTCTTTGGTGAAACCCTCCCAGTGCTCCAAAAAGATATCGAGTTAAAAAGAAAACTGAAATTGAAAATGTTAAAAAAACTCAAAAGAAGGCCCATGGATGTCATATTTCCTATGCGACCTCCAACTTCCTTTCTGGAACCATTATGTTCCAGGCGAGCTGGAACCTTCCGGGTAAACCAAAGAACACCTCTGGACGCCCTCTGGTTGGCTGGGAATGACAGACCAACAGGCCCCTCCCCCGAGACCCCACCCACCCACACCAGCGCTCCCGCCCCCAAAACAAAAACTCTTGGAAGGTTTCTAGCGCCAAATAAGATCTTTCCAGCGACCTCAAATCTCATTAGAACGCGGGATTGCGACTGCATCGAGTCGACTCCAGCAGACCGCAAGTAGGATGGCCACGAAAGCTAAGCACGGCTGGATCCCGCCTGAAACCTTACAAAAGGCTCGCCACCGTCGAATCACGACACTGAGACCCCTTTGTCTCGACCTCCAAATGGAATCCAACACCATAATGATCATGACCACCTCCTACAGCTATTTTAACTGTCCCCGCCCCCCCCCCTCCCTCCCACCCTCCCTGGGGCCTCCTCACCGCCCACTTCCTTCTTTCTTCGATTCGTGGGTATCAAAAGGATTTAAAACATTTTTGTCTGGGGAACGAACCCAGTTGGTAAACGGCGAATAAGCAGAAATCTGATCACGTTGTTGTAGCTATGTTGCAGTAAAATGGCAGATGTGGTGAGTTGCATGTTTTGTTTGTGGGGATTTAAAAAAAAAAACATTTTAGAACAAGGACGTTTGTTTTTCTTTCGGCAAGTCCCTGTGATTATTTACTGTACTTGGTCGTTATTATACTGAGCAATGTGTCATCGTTTTGAGTCATTTATTGGTAAATTTATCAATAAATGACAGTTTACTGAGAATCACTCAACTAAAGACTTCCAGTGATCAATGAGAAATAATACTGAAACTTATTTGCAAACAACAGGAAAAATGGACAGAAACTTGAGGAGAAAAATTAGACCGGCAATTTCTTGGACGAAAACAGAAGCAAATAAGAAGTCAACAATTTGCATAAGTGAGACAAGACTTGTATAAATCCCCTTTGCCCCTGAAGTAACCCCACATCCTCCTCTTCAAATTTTGTTTTCTTTTTTATAAGTGATACCCAAGCCTTTCCGTCTCACTCCTCTTCCTTGGAATTAATCCCGGCTTCCGCACGTAGAGAGATTACGGCGAGATTATCCACGGGTCCTGGTCAGGATATCTCGGAAGATTAGTGACACTGGAGAAGAGCACAATTAAAAAAAATAATCTCCCGAGGAAGTGTTACCCACTGAGAACAGACAAGCCGGAAGTGACTAGGGTGACAGAGAGAGAGAGAGAGAGAGAGAGAGAGAGAGAGAGAGAGAGAGAGAGAGAGAGAATTCGGCATTGCAATCTACGAAGCATTAACTTCATTTACTGAGCAGTAAAAGCAGGGCAAATGGTCGCTAATGGCGACCTTAAAGAAAGTGCTTAAACATAGCGGCTCCAACTTTCTTGGGGAGGAGGACGATCCATCCACCTTCCATTCACGGCTTAAAAAATGGACTTGCACATTCCAGGGGCGAAGCACAAATAAATAAATTCTACCAGAAGCTTGAATGAAATTGGTCAGTCTAAAGCGCAGGCGATGACCCAAACAATATAGCCTTCAACAAAGATCATTCTTGAGAAAGAGAGAGAGGGAGAGAGAGAGAATATGAATCTCCTAAATGCTTCTTGAACTACTCAAAAGCCAGAGGGACCTGGGAGAGTCTCCAAACTGGACCCAGTGGCAAGGATGCATAAGGCTGAATCTTGCAGAATGCTTGATGCTTAGCAAGCCTGCCATGAGTGTAGTTACCTCTTAGGTGGCGGCGCTATATAGTTTTGCATGGGGAGATCTGGAGGGTACTGGGGTGTGACAAAGTGAAGATGGAAGTGTGTTGAGGGGGAACTTGACTTTTGAGAGATTTGGGGGGTGGAGTTATGCTGAAGCAGGTGTGTGTACTCACAGGTATCCAGGACTTGAGTGCCTAAGCCAGCTGTTCTTTCACTACAGAAGAAGACGAACGGGTTTGGTCCTCCCATGTCCCTCTCAACCATGGCGTGATCTAGAAGGTTCACCCAGGGGCGAAGAGAGAAGGTGGATATCACTTATATGCAAGGGGGGGGGGGGACTCCTCATACAGAATTTTATTTTAGCCTTAAATTTTTTTTTTTTTTTACCGTCACCCGTCTTAATTCTTACGTTCCCCTTCTTCACCTCACCACCCCCTTCCCCTCAGTCCCTACCACCATAAATATCATGACACCCCCTTGCCCTCCTCCTCCCCCTCCCCTCCCCACAATCCTATATCTATTGCTTCTTGGTGAATCAATCCCAATCCATAAGCCATCACTTAAATCTAAAGCACTCCCTTATCCCCCATTCCGTCCCATCCCAGAACCCGTACCTCCAACCAACCAACCACCCTACCAACCCCTTCCCCCTTCCATCATGAAAGTCCTTGAGGAGGTGACTAGCCAACACATGACATACAAGACACTTCGTCGAATGCCAGCACATGATGAAACTAAATGATTCGAATAAGTAGCCTGAAGGAGGAGGAGGAGGAGGAGGAGGAGGAGGAGAAATGAGGGTTTCTGTGCACATGAGGATAAAACTTAAGGAAACAACTTTTTTTTAAGACATTTAAACTTGAGCTCTAAGGCAAATAATCATAAAGGAAAATAAGAGCCCCTTTTGTTCAAACGGAAGGCTGGTGTTAACCACCGCCCCCCTTAAAAAAAAGTAAAACTTAACCAAAACGGAATATAAACTAAACCATGGTAATGAAATAAATCAAAATTAGATCACAAAAAAATACAGGTTGATAACCAAGTGATCGGATGATGGTCACGCTATAACCCACAAAAGCCATCAACAGTTTCGGTTACATGAAAAGAAATAAAAAAAAGGGGGTCATCAGTCATCCAGATTGGCTTATTCCGCACCGTGTGACATAACGAGAAATCATAGTTATTTATAATACGTCTTAGATCAGCAATGACAAGGGGATATGCTAGTGCTGTATAAACACGTGCGACTGATGGAACCTTAATCCCGTTAGATGCTTAACTGTAAGAAAAAAGTCTGAATCCCAAAGCATTACCTACGAAGAAGCCTTAAGCAAGGACACTGTAAGGACGCAGGTATGGAAGGTCTTTGTGTGTGACAAGACAACGGCTCCAGAAGACTTCGTCGAAATGGGAGACCAATCTGTATGTGGTATGTAAGTGTATATGTATATATATATATATATAGCCTATATATTATAAATATGTATGTATGTATATCAAATATATATATATATATATATATATATATATATATATATAATAAATAAATAATATAATATATATATATATATATATATATATATAAATAAATAAATATATATATATATATATATATATATATATATATATATATATATATATATATATATATATATATATATATATATATATATATATATATATATAAAATGTTGAGAGAGAGAGAGATATTGGAAAAGGTTTCTACTTTATTCATTATTCACGCACACAAAGAATAAATATGTATAATGTGTACGTGTGTATGTTTACTGTATACATATTATATATTATAATTACAGAGAGAGAGAGAGAGAGAGAGAGAGAGAGAGAGAGAGAGGTTTCCTCCATAAGCCCCTAAACACATCCGTTTCCCTTCCAAACCCCCATGCAAGCTTTCTCTCCCCCATCCATTCTCTCACCCCTCTCTATAACACAACCTGATACATCCAACGAGCGTGTAACCTCGCTCTACATTTGAAGCTCTTTTACGCACATCGAGAGAGAGAGAGAGAGAGAGAGAGAGAGAGAATGGTCTAAGGTGGTGTGAAGATACCGTAGACTTATTTACTATGTAGACTTCATTATTGTACAACACTAGGAATGATCACTTGTAAAATCTGTTTGTACTACACTATTGTATTATAAATATGGATAAAAGCACTATGACTTATGTACATACACACACACACTAATACATACACAAAGTGCATCTAATACAAGAGGACAGACCTGTCTTCACTAAGTACCACAAACTGCAGAGAGAGAGAGAGAGAGAGAGAGAGAGAGAGAGAGAGAGAGAGAGAGAGAGAGAGATCCCTGGCCTTTTTCCTCCACTACCGATATGTAATGCATGTATCCAGAACACTCTTGTGTACATAAAACTACGGATGGTAATATTCTATAGAACGACTGCATTCCTTATTCCAATGTGACAGAGAGAGAGAGAGAGAGAGAGAGAGAGAGAGAGAGAGAGAGAGAGAGAGAGATGAGAATGTACCGTAATACAAATGAGGATATGAGAATGTCATGGAATGCCTTGTAATGACAGTAATCAAGCATGAAATGACCCTTCACCTGCACCATAATAATATTGTTCGTCAGAAACTACACAACCACTTAGTAGCAGCAATATAAACACCTGTGTTTCATTTGGATTGGGAACACTCTTGTGTACATAAAACTACGGATATATATATATATATATCCAATATATATATATATATATATATATATATCCTAAAATACATATATATAAAAAATACAAAGCACACAAACTGGTTACATAATTCAACTAACTGACACATGGGCAGCAATTGGACGAGTTCCTAAACTCGTCAGGTACAAGAAGCAATGAACACGAAGCGTAGCCAAAAATACCACTACAAAAAGCATAATACTGAAAATTTAAGACACAAAGGCTTAAAAATGAGGCTGAATTCTTCACAAAATAGCCTTAAAGGTATTAATATCAATACATGCTAAGCACATATACTAATAAAGGCGACAAAGTAACTCTCGGCCACAACACAGGAAATCGACAATACAAAAATGTGGAACTGTGTTCTTTTCACGACGAAAAAAAAAAAAAATGTTTTTAAGCCTAGGCCAAAGATATAATACAGATTGTTTTAAGCTTAAGCCAAAGATATAATAAAGAAAGCAGAAAATGATAACGAATGACTGTAGCAAAATCACGAAGCAACTCTGAACGCATAACACAAGCAACACCAGAGTTATCTCTTGACAACATGCACAATAAAACTCTATCTTTACGAAAGTAAAATATCTATTCTTGCAATGTTTAAAAGTACACGAGGAAAGAATTCGATTCTGAGTCATGCTGTATCTATGTTAAACGAAGGGTAATTTGCTCTGATGCAAAGGAATTTGTGATTAGGATCAAAGTAGACTCTAAGTCTAAATCTATAAAGTAGACTCCAATTCTACATCTAAAAAGTAGACTCCACGTCTACATCTACAGAGGAGGCTCCAAGTCTACACCAATAATGTAGACTCCAAGTCTACATCTACAAAGTAGACACAAAGTCTACGTCTACAAAGTAGACTAAGTCTACGTCTACATGATCACGTAGGGTTAAGTGTAGGAATCGTCAAGCATATTATTTTGAAGTGCTTTTTACATGCATAAAAATCATAAGTTAAAAAGATGATACATTCACAAAAGCATACCACACTTTGCTTGCTTGCAATTAATGATAAGAAAAGCACGTGGTTCAAGAACTTCATCTGTAAAGCAGTATATATGACACTTAAAATGCAATGTAAGTTAAAAGGACTTATATTTACTTAATTGTTAGTCTACTTATGAACTGGTAACTTAGGAATTATGTCTACTTATCTAAACACAGAACTCAAATGCCCATAGTAGGCATTTTCAGTGCACAGCATTTATTGCTCGTTAATCATGCATATCAACTTTAGCTTTACTGAAAGCAACCACATGCTTGCAAGAGGTGTTTTATACGTAAGATTCTAGGCTTCAGTGAAATACGAATGCTACTTGACAACACTGAACACTGACTGGCAAACACTACTAACGGAGGCAGGAAGGACTTTGGTACAAGGACACGAAGAAGCAACTCTTGTGTTATAACAGAGGGCAAGTGTGAAGATTTCTATATAACAAAGAGTCAAGTTCACTCTTATTGACAAGGGCGTAGCACACACACGAAACTTAAGGAATAAAATGGTAATGATTTATAGCCTAGGAAAACATTGTTCACTCATGATATTTACGTTCGGTTGCGTGAAAGGATATGGTAGGTTGGACGCCGTCGTAATGTGTGTCTGCAGGTGAGCAGTCCGAGCCACGATCGTGATCTGGCCCGTGTAAGAACCTGGAGAAGGAATCCGGAGAGGAGGCTGCGAGCAACGCTGGGTGTAGAAGTGCAGGATGTGGTGGCCCCGGAGGACCTGCGGGGGATTCCTCGCGGCGTCCGTCTATTGGAGATGATGCCCTATGAGGGTAATAGGTGGGGTACAGCAGACTGGTGTCGTGTAATGACGGGTTGGGTATGGCTACCGAGGTAGGTAAAGAGACTGGCAAGAGCGGGGGTGGCTGGGGGAAAGAGGTAGGTCGGTGTGGATGATGCACTGGAGGTGGGGGAGGCGAACTCCGCGGGGAGGTCTGCCCACCTATCCCTTGCAAGGGGCCGTAGCGAGGGAAATCTTCCAGGAGGCGACCAACTGTGCGTGGCGTAAGTCTGGAGTCCGTCACCTTATGGCGCTTTTTCTTGGGCGTGACCACCAGAGGCAGGGCCTCATCCTGTTCGGGCTCCATTCCTCCGTAGGGGGAAGTTTGACCGGAGGGAACCATTGCCCCCATAGGGGGAAGATTGCCAGGGAAGAAACCATGAGGGGGCTTGTAGAGAGGGGGCCTGAGTTGTGGGAGGCTGAGGCTATTGATGTTGTTTTCCCCACCAGGGTAGGGAGACAGGTTGAGAGGTCCATGTGGGGCGGGCATGCCGTTGAGTCTTCCCATGCCAGGAGGTCCTCTCTCCAGCATCTTGTTGGACCGCGGGGAGCGCGATCTCTCCATCAGCTGAGATGCTATGTCCCTGTTGAGTTGCTCGGCGGCCACTTCCGCCTGTTTGTTGATCAGCTTCCGCTGCTGGACATACTTGTTGACGATGGTGTCTATGATGACTGCCAAGGAGGCTGTGATTTCGGTCTTCAAGACGTCCGCCAGACCTTCGAGGTCTGTCACCTGAGAATTGAGATTTAAGTTACGGAGGATCTGCAACTTTTCAGAGAGGTCCGTCGTGTTTTTCAGGTCGTTCTCCCTCTGCAATCTCGCCTCCTGATTACGTATTAGCCGCTGGGCGTAGTCCAAGAGGTAGGAAGAGGCATCATTAGAATCTGAGGAAGTAGAGGTAGGAGGTTTTGGTGAGGCTGCAGTGGCACGCTGAGGTTCTGGGGATCGACGTCGAACGCTAAGGTCGATCTGGAGGCCGCCCCCTTCCTCGCCTGCTTCAGGCAAACGAGACTCGCTCGTCGGCTCATCGTCTTCTTCCAACCTTCTCGTCTTGTTGTCGGGCTCTGCGGCCGACTCGCCTTCCTCCGAAGGGGAGTCAAAGTTCGTCCGCGTCTCGTGCTGCTGCGGTAAATACAACTTACGCTTTTTACAACCATTCACGGGCGTACTATTTGGGGTGGGGGAGGAACGGATCACACTCACAATATTTTCCAAACGTTTCCTGGGCTCCGGTGAGTCCGTGCGTGGGCTATTTTGACTAAGGGTCTCTTCCACTTCGGATTCACAGCGAGTATCCTCTGCGGACACACTCTCGTCTCGCCCCGTGGTGGCCTCGTCGTTAGGCCCCTCGACACTGTCCGTCGCACCTTTATAACTATTATTATTATTGTGTAACGAGCGAGCGGCTTCGATCTCCTCCATGGTAAAATCCCGCTTCCGCCCCTGGAGGATTTCACGTAACAGTACGTTTTCTGGCTCAGGTCCCCGTATGACAGAATTCACAGCATCGGCGGCACTATGCACGTTCGAGCTGGTCACCACCTTGTCCAACACGCCCATGGTGGCCGCCACAGTGTCTTCGGGAGGGCAAGGTGCCACAGGGGGGGGTTTGGTGTGGCCGCCAAATAACTCACTTAGCATACCGCGAGATCCCACCGTGACACTCGGTGGGGGGTTGAAATAGTTCACAAACGGTAGTCCTCCACAAAAAGACTGACTCCCACTGAAGAGATTTGGAGCACTACCCGGCCTGACTGCATTAACACTAACACCACACAAGTTGGGTAAACTACTGAAGGCCGAGTAAGAGTTCCTTGGCTCTCCGGCGTCTACACGGGTTCTGATCCGTTTCGGTTTCTTCAACAGCTTTTCTCCTAGCATAAAGCAGTCAGTTTCTTCATCCTGAGCCATTGCGTTAGGGTGCGCGCCCATTGGCGGAGGATGCATGGTGGGAGGCGCGAGAGGTAGCGGCGGCCAATACGGTGGCGCTACGTCACGAGGCCCAATCCTTAAGCCACCAACCAGGCTGCTTGGCTCATCCGGTGCGCCTGTAAGGGTAAGAAAGACTTACGTGAATAGGCTGAGGATGCGCAATGACGTCGTCTTTAGACGTTATTAAGAATGATAATGTCTAATTATGTTAAGAAAGTTAATTATGCATTAGTGCCATACAAAACAAACACATACTTGAGTACACAAGACCATACACAAGGCAGAAAAAACGACGAAAAAAAATCACTACCTCCGGATGTAGCATCGCCTAAATAGCGACCGCTGGCATATTTACGCCACCCGTTAGAATCTCACCCCCGTCAAATGAGGACCCTCCCCGGTGGCCCTCACCAGAATCACCAATGAGGTTCATGAGAAAACAACTCTACCTAACTTATCCAATTAGGTGACATAAAAGTATCTCGCGTATCAAACTATACAAGTAACTTAGTATTTGTGAAAATAGTAAAACATTCCCGCATTATGTTGATGATCAGTCATCATTTCGACATCTCCCTGCTTCTTTAACCGATCACAACAACACTTAGATTATAATCATGTCTAATTAAAAAAAATATATATAATCAAAATTACGAGTAGGAACTGATGAAATGAGATAGACGAACTCTGAAAATGACGAAGAGGCACAAGGAAGTTCTCAAGGAAAAAGCGAGAGGAAAAGTTGAGCGTAAGACGGGAGGCCCGTAAATTCGGCAATAACGAGAACAACTGCAACCCCGCCGTCTTGGCCGTAGAAAGAGCGATTCGACGCGCGCGATACGAAGGTACCGATGTTCTCGACAAGGCTGGAAAGAGTAAGAAATCCCTCTCTTAAATGTTTTTTTCACTTTATTTTAATTTTTTTATTTTTTTAAAAATAAAATTAAGACACGTCTGTTAAATTGGCAGAGGATTTACGAAATTGTTTTGTTAAGGGCAATGACACCAGTTTCCGTCAGGTTACGATAGACTTGATATACGATTTCTTAAAATAATTTTTTTTTTCTAAATTTCTACCTGAACTGAATTAACAATGCCTGTGTTTTTGTATATGACTTAGTGTGTACATGAATATACTTATGCAGTATATATCTAAAGTAAACTATTAGCTTATGTATACGTAACTGTAGGCTACTCATCTTGTATACGTGTTTATATTTGTTATTCATATCGATGTATATACAGTATAATATATATATATATATATATATATATATATATATATATATATATATATATATATATATATATATATATGTATGTATGTATGTGTGTATAGCCTTTATATAATGTATGCATATTATACACTACATAGCCTACTTTGTATGAAAGTGAGAGAAGATCTTGCAAGATGCTCAACCCCTGTAAAAACCATTTCAAAACTACCACATAAACAATGAATTCAGCTGTATCAGAAATATATCAACTTATAAATATGGGTGGTGTGAGCTGTGTGGAGACTGTGTTCAGCATCTTTAACCTCACAGTGAATTGCAGTATCTAACCTTAGTATCAAGTAGTCATACGACATACTTAAACTATTAGTACTATAATTCCCCTGGAGGCATTTTCTCAAGATATATATAGTTTTATATGCAGTATATACGTGTTACATATTTTGATGATAACGGTGTTGCATGACTTTACGATACTTTGAAACTGAATAATGCTTTATTTTATTTCTGTTACTACACACACACAAAGAAACATACACATACATAAATAAACGCACACAGACAGACACACGTATATATTATATATAGATGTATATATATTATGTAAAATTTTGACATGCATATAAACACACCAGGTATGTGCAACATACTCGGTATGTTACACATACTTGAATGTGTGCGTTCTTTGCACACGCACACATACACGAGATTAATATATAATTTAACCTCTACAGAATGCTGCCTGATTTGTATATACATATATATATACGGCATATATATACATGGTATATATATATATATATATATATATATATATATATATATATATATATATATATATATATATATATATATATATATATATATATATATATATATATATACTATGGTTTAATTTACATGCGTTAGTGCTTGATTTAACCTACAATACGGAGACCGTGTGCTCAAAGGTAATACATACAAGGCAAGATAGATAAGATATTCTTACATACGCATTTAAAGATTATATATACACGTTTGACTTCAACATTTGTATTATAATTAACGCATCTGCGCCCAATAATATACTTCCGTAAATATATAGCGAATTCTTACGAATTTTTCTGTAATAGGCTCAAGGTATTTATCCCCCTATAAATCTATATAATTACATGTATGTGCGTATACAGAACCGCGGAAACTAAACAGCCCCACATACATAACCGACAAAACTGAAACCACGAAAATTGTAACTAGGTGCAGGTGGGCTAATATATACCTCGCCCAGAATACCATTTGGTCACGTGACCAGTCGCCCTGCAATAACGCCATAAGAAAAAGAATTAAAGGAAAATATTAATTCCGAATGGCATAAGAAGCGGATAAGAATTACGAAGGCAGAGGAGAAGAGGCCTTGCCACGGGGAAGGGGAGGGGGGATGGTATGGGGTGGTGGTGGGGAGAGGCATGGTTGGGAGGGGTAAGGAGCGTTTCTCTCTCTCTCTCTCTCTCTCTCTCTCTCTCTCTCTCTCTCTCTCTCTCTCTCTCTTCTGTTTATCGATCGTCGGCCTTTGGTCAGCTGTGGTGGCGACGACGCTGCTAGCGGTGAGGATTCTCTCTCTCTCTCTCTCTCTCTCTCTCTCTCTCTCTCTCTCTCTCTCTCTCTCTCTCTACCGTTAGCACGCCCTCCCAAACTTACTGCTTTCGCTCCTCCTTCTTCTCCGGCAATTCTGGCATCCTCACATACACACCATCCTCCTCGTCCCCCTCCCCCACGCCCCAACCCCTCCCTCCCATCCTCCTCTATACTGCCCCCAACATCCCATCCTCCCTCCCCCAACCGCCGGTCTTATGTGTCCCCCACGACCCCAACCCTCCCACCACAATCTTTTGTCGTATGTTCGTACAGCGACAAAACGTCGTTGTCGCTACTTGGACATTCGCTGGCCAGACGTTACCGGGGAAGGGTGTCGCTGGGTTCCGGGTCGCTCTCCAGTCTTCGGAATTGTCGTTGTCGTCGTCGTCCTTTTTTTGACATTTGCTTTCCATTTCATTTGAAAAAAATTTTTGGGGGTAGTTAACGGGAATTAGGATACGTAATCACTTTAATTAAATTGATTATTTTAATTTTTGTACCGGTTCTATTTAGCGACATAGGCCTATGGACGAAATTTCGCTGTCGCTAGAATGTAGATGTCTGTACATTTATATATAAGTTCTTAGACAACCACGCATTTAATTTATTAAGTATTTATATATATTTATATATTATATAATAGTATGTAAGTATATTTATACATATATATATGTATATATATTTACATACGAATGTTTTCCTATTAATATAGTAAAACATTCATCATTCAAGACTCGGCAAATATCTTGATCAGTTGCTTGTATTTCTATGTGACATCTCTCATGTTCAAAATCGTTATCCTTGTATAAGTACTCTTAGCCAATTCCAGCATAAAAATTTCTTTCTATTATAGGCTAATAATCTTTTATACATTTTTTCACTTTTATAAGCTGGGCGGATTATATATATGTATATATATATGTATATATATGTATATATATACATATATATATATGTATATATATGTATATATATACATATATACACATAGATACTATATATATATGTATGTATATAATATACATATATATACTGTATATATACATGTATGTATATATATACATATATATGCACATATATATACTGTATATATGTATATGTGTATATAATATATATTTATATATATATATTACATACTGTATATATAAATTATATGTATATATACATATATATATGTATATATATATACATATATATAAATATATATATATATATATATATTTATATATATATTACATACTGTATATATATATTATATACAATTTACATTGCTTATACTCTATAATTTGATAAAATCGTATGATGTCGTGCGTATCTTCAACGATACAAGTTACATAATAACAACAAACTGTATATACACACATACACACACACACACACATGCGCGCGCGCACACACAAACACACACAGATCAGCAAATACGCGCGCGCACACAGATAAAGCCAATGAAGGCGTTACGGTTCCTCGTTGTTTCCGGCAATCCTCTCCGGTAAAGTTGTCAGTTAGGCTATTATGAAATTTCTCGTATCTCTCTCTCTCTCTCTCTCTCTCTCTCTCTCGCTCCTGTTCCCTGTTACCGCCTCTATTTTGGCTGTCGTCTTAAAATGATTTTAGTTCTTGTGATTATTTAAACGTACATTTGCGGATTAATATTGAGAGGTGTTGCTATGGTAAGGAAACTTTTGCTGATTTGACAAAGAAGAAAAAAATCCGCTTTAAATTGTTATATAACGACTTCGACCCTGCCGCTAGACTCGGTACTCACCACTACCTTCTGTACTCTTGGTGTTGTTAACTAGCGAGTCAACCGGGTATATATATATATATATATATATATATAAATACCGTGGGGCAGTGGTTAAGACTCTCACATCATCGTTGAGCGGTCCGACATGCGACTCCTGAGTGAGTCGGAACACTTTTAACCACTTTCCGTTAAATCCCATGGTGCCGCTGGTAACCCAAGCAGTGAGTTATGTACCTGGTAGTTAATCGACTGTGGGGCGTCGCCACCAGGGACTGAGAGGGGGCTGGGGCTAGCTAGTTAGCACACACATTCAATTAAAAATTTGATGTTATCAGGCATTCCTTAGAATAGAATCTCGGGACTCCAGACCTGATTTTTATAGTTCATGTCATCCTTCAGGACTGAATCGAACTGAAGGTAGAATTTAGGCCCAAGGCCAAGCACTGGGACCAGTGAGGTCATCCACCGCTGAAACGGAAATTGACAGTGAAAAGGCATGAAAGGTGTAACAAGAGGAAAACCTTTAGCAGTTGCACCATTGTTAGGAGAGGGTGGAAAGTAAGACGGAAGAAAGAGAATATGAAAGGAGGTACGGTAAAAATGAACGAAAGGCGTTGCAGCTAGGGGCCAAAGACACGCTGCAAAGAACCTTAAGGAATGCCTACAGTGGACCGCATGAGGTGCACTGACGGCACTAACCTCCTACGGGGTAATCCTTCAGGAATTAATATTGAAAGAACTGAATGGAAATACAGAATTACGATTTGTATCTTCACCATTACCCTTCCGATAGCTGGTGTAATTAAAAAAATCACCTCTTCAGAGGAAGACAGATATTCTGCTCTGGATGAATACGCTGAGTAAGAGAGAGAGAGAGAGAGAGAGAGAGAGAGAGAGAGAGAGAGAGAGAGAGAGAGAGAGAGAAATTAATTCTTCTCCCCTTGACAAAACAGAGCGAGAGAGAATGAGAGAGAGATACCCTAATAGCTGCCGATTAAAATGAGAGCATTTCTTGAACTCTTGACGGGTTACAATGAGAGAGAGAGAGAGAGAGAGAGAGAGAGAGAGAGAGAGAGAGAGAGAGAGAGAGAGAGAGAGCGAGAGAGAGAGATTAATTCTTCTACCCTTGACAGAACAGAGCGAGAGAGAATGGGAGAGATATCCTAATAGCTGCCGATTAAAATGAGAGCATTTTTTGAACTCTTGACGGGTTACAATGAGAGAGAGAGAGAGAGAGAGAGAGAGAGAGAGAGAGAGAGAGAGAGAAATTAATTCTTCTACCCTTGACAACAGCGAGAGAGAATGAGAGAAATACCCTAATAGCTGCCGATTAAAATGAGAGCATTTCTTGAACTCTTGACGGGTTGCAATGAGAGAGAGAGAGAGAGAGAGAGAGAGAGAGAGAGAAATTAATTCTTCTGTTCTTGACATAATAGCGCTAGAGAAAATCAGAGAGATTTTCACACTAACGACGATTACAATGAGAGAGAGAGAGAGAGAGAGAGAGAGAGAGAGAGAGAGAGAGAGAGAGAGAGAGAGAGAAATTCTTTTATTCTTGACAGAATAACACTAATAACACTAGAGAGAATCAGAGAGATTTTCACACTAACGACGATTACAATCGAGAGAGAGAGAGAGAGAGAGAGAGAGAGAGAGAGAGAGAGAGAGAGAGAGAGAGAGAGTGGTGCGTCTTCAACTCCCAACGCTATACCGTAGAGATAGAGATAGATTTTGCTACTCCTGACGGAACATAATGATTATATATATACATATATGTAAATTATACGAAATGTAATGAGAGAGAGAGAGAGAGAGAGAGAGAGAGAGAGAGAGAGATTAGTCTCTCCTATTATTTCTTTCATGTTTCAGTTTACGCAGCTCAGTTGCGCTCAAGTGTCCCTCTTGATAATTAGTTTTCGTTGCGCGAGTATAAACGCGCACTCGCAAGAGCGCAGCCGTCACACCTCTCGTGAGGGGGGTGAGTGAGGGGGGAGTGATGGGGGGAGGTTAACAACTTAGTTTCTTCATGCACCGAACCACTTCAAGTAAATAAGACATTTTAAAAAATAAAGAATTGCAAGTGGAAAGTGAATTGCTTGCATACGTACACACGCAAATTCATACGCTGCTTCACTTATGCAAAAACAAGTTCGCATACTGTATACATACAGGTTTGCATAAGCTATTCTAAATACATAAAATATTTCATTACAGCATATGCATAGTTTTACATACATCGCTTTAATTATACAGAGAACTTCATACATTTTACGATACATTCTGCATGAATTATTTACATTTTACGATTAAAGTTTCATACACAATACATTTACAGTTGTTCGTCCTATATTTAAAGTTCAGAGAACGGGAATATTGATTTTCCCACGCAAGGAGAGAATAATATCGACGGGGTATACAGTAGTCTGTCATACCAAAAATCTCACTGTATGATATACAACGAATTCCAATGAAATGACCACATTTGACGGGAAAAATTTTTTTTTGGCGGGGGGGGGGCGATATCTGATGTCTCTTTGAACCCGACAACATTCTCTAGTTTTCCTTGGTATGTTTCCTTATATTCTCAAGTTTTCCTTGGTATTTTTCCTTGCGTTTCCATGAGTTTATTGGTGTTTTCTTGCACTCTCAAGTTTTCCTTTGTTTCCTTCTGTTCTCAAGATTTGCTTTGTGTGTTTCCTTGCGTTCTTAAGTTTTCCTTTGTGTGTTTCCCTGCATTCTCAAATTTTTCTTTGTTTGTTTCCTGGCGTTCTCAAGTTTTCCTTTGTTTGTTTCCTTCTGTTTTCAAGTTTTGCTCTGTGTTTCCTTGTGTTCCCAAGTTTTGCTTTGTGTGTTTCCTTGCGTTCTCAAGTTTTCCTTTGTTTGTTTCCTTCTGTTTTCAAGTTTTGCTCTGTGTTTCCTTGTGTTCCCAAGTTTTGCTTTGTGTGTTTCCTTGCGTTCTCAAGTTTTCCTTTGTGTGTTTCCTTGCATTATCAAGTTTTCCTTTGTTTGTTTCCTTGCGTTCTCAAGTTTTCCTTTGTGTTTCCTTCTGTTCTCAAGATTTGCTTTATGTGTTTCCTTGCGTTCTCAGGTTTTCATTTGTTTGTTTCCTTCTGTTCTTAAGATTTGCTTTGTGTGTTTCCTTGCGTTCTCAAGTTTTCCTTTGTGTTTCCTTCTGTTCTTAAGATTTGCTTTATGTGTTTCCTTGCGTTCTCAGGTTTTCCTTTGTTTTTTTCCTTCTGTTCTTAAGATTTGCTTTGTGTGTTTCCTTGCGTTCTCAAGTTTTCCTTTGTGTTTCCTTCTGTTCTCAAGATTTGCTTTGTGTGTTTCCTTGCGTTCTCAGGTTTTCCTTTGTGTGTTTCCTTCTGTTCTTAAGATTTGCTTTGTGTGTTTCCTTGCGTTCTCAAGTTTTCCTTTGTGTTTCCTTCTGTTCTCAAGATTTGCTTTGTGTTTCCTTGCGTTCTCAGGTTTTCCTTTGTGTGTTTCCTTCTGTTCTTAAGATTTGCTTTGTGTGTTTCCTTGCGTTCTCAAGTTTTCCTTTGTTTCCTTCTGTTCTCAAGATTTGCTTTGTGTGTTTCCTTGCGTTCTCAAGTTTTCCTTTGTTTCCTTCTGTTCTCAAGATTTGCTTTGTGTGTTTCCTTGCGTTCTCAAGTTTTCCTTTGTTTCCTTCTGTTCTCAAGATTTGCTTTGTGTATTTCCTTGCATTCTCAACTTTTCCTTTGTTTGCTTCCTTGCATTCTCAAGTTTTCCTTTGTTTGCTTCCTTGCATTCTCAAGTTTTCCTTTGTTTGCTTCCTTGCATTCTCAACTTTTCCTTTGTTTGCTTCCTTGCATTCTCAACTTTTCCTTTGTTTGCTTCCTTGCATTCTCAACTTTTCCTTTGTTTGCTTCCTTGCATTCTCAAGTTTTCCTTTGTGTTTCCTTTTGTTTTCAAGATTTCCTTTGCATGTGTTCTTGTGTTCACAAGTTTTGCTTTGTGTGTTTCCTACATACTCAAGTTTTCCTATCTATGTTTCCTTTTGTTCTCAAGTTTTTCCTTTGTGTGTTTCCTTGCATTCTCAAGTTTTGCTTGGTATGTTTTCTTGTTTCTCAAGTTTTCCTTTGCGTGTTTCCTTGCATTCTCAGGTTTTGCTTGGTCTGTTTTCTTGCCTTCTTAAGTTTGTGTTTTGTGTTTTTCCTTGCGTTCTCAAGTTTTCCTTTGTGTGTTTCCTTGCGTTCTCAAGTTTTCCTTTGTGTGTTTCCTTGCGTTCTCAAGTTTTCCTCTGTGTGTTTCCTTGCGTTCTCAAGTTTTCCTTTGTGTGTTTCCTTGCGTTCTCAAGTTTTCCTTTGTGTGTTTCCTTGCGTTCTCAAGTTTTCCTTTGTGTGTTTCCTTGCGTTCTCAAGTTTTCCTTTGTGTGTTTCCTTGCGTTCTCAAGTTTTCCTTTGTGTGTTTCCTTGCGTTCTCAAGTTTTGCTTTGTTGTTTCCTTGCCTTCTCAAGTTTTGCTTTGTGTGTTTTCTTGCGTGTTTCCTTGCATTCTAAAGTTTTCCTTTTTGTGCTACATACCATCTCAAGTTTTCCTTGGTAGGTTTAATTTTGCACTCTACTTTTTTTGTGCTTCCCTCATTCTTAAGTTTTCCTTTGTCAAGTTTTTCTTGGCATGTTTCCTTGCGTGTATAAATTTTCCTTGCGTTCTCTAGTTTTCCTTATGTTTTCTGTTTTCTCTAGTTTTCCTTATGTTTTCTTTCTCTAGTTTTCCTTAGTATGTTTCCTTGCATTTTTAAATTTTATCTGGTGTTTTCTCTTGCATTCTTAAATTTTCCTTGCTATGTTTCCTTTTATTCTCAAGTTTTTTGTTTTGGTATCGTCCCATTCATCCTCCAGTTTTCCTCGGTATGCTTTACTTTTGTTCTCAAGTTTTCCTCTGTGCGTTTTCTTAGGTTCGCATGTCTCCCTTGTTGGGTTCTCTTGCATTCGCTAGTTTACTTAGGCAATGACAATTTTAGTCAACTGTCGAGTTATGTTTTCGTCGGGACACTTTCGTTGTTTTAATGCAGTTCTTAAGCATTTTTCATGCATTATCAAATTATGTATCTGTAATGACAATGAAGTGCACTCCTATCTTATTTTTGCGATGCTGTTTAAGTTGCTTCTTACGCTATGCACTCCTATCTTATTTTTGCGATGCTGTTTAAGTTGCTTCTTACGCTATATTATTTTAATGGCACTTTTAACGAGGACAGAGCTTCTTCTAACAGCAGTAGGTCAATATATATAATATATGTACCGGTATGTATATGTATATGTATGTATGTATATATATGTATATATACATGTGTACACATAGCCTATAGATATGCATATAACATATATATGTGTATATATATACACATATATGTACATATATAGATATGTATATATAGTATATACTATATATCATATATATATCACATTACATAATATGTATATATACAGTACATATACATTGTATATATACATATATAATATATATAATATATGTATATACATACGTAATGTGAGAGAGAGAGAGAGAGAGAGAGAGAGAGAGAGAGAGAGAGAGAGAGAGAGAGAGAGAGAGAGAGAACGAACTTTTGGTAATATGAATGGACTGGTATCCAAAAATTATTCACAGATTATCCTGCATCCTACACAACTATACACTACACTGACATAGCCTATTACCTAATATAGTTGTCCTATTCTTTACCTCCTTTCCTGGGAACTATTCTTTGGCTGTTTCTACTGTAATATTATATAATTTACATCTACGTGACTGCTACTTTCATAAGTTTCTTGATCTCGTTAACATCTTAGCCGAAATCATACAATAATCTCCGTGATTTTGTTCCCCGTTTCCCTTGAGGAATTGATGTTCCAGTTATCAAGACTCAACTTGCGTCAATAAAATGTTGTGGCTTTTGGTAACTGATCAGTCTTTCTCTTTTCCATCTTCATTGTTACCTGTTCCTTTCCCTATAACTAAACACACACTCTTTCTTTCTGTTGCGTTAGCTACTTTTGGTAATAGAATCGGTCCCTGTAAGTTTGGAATATGTAGGAAGAAGTTTTTAGAAAAAATGTAATGGCTTAATTTCCTTTTGATTATAAGCCACAATATCGCAAATCCCTTCCACCTATCTTTTTCTGTGCTGGTTTAAAGGTCTTGCACGGCTCCTCTTATTTGGCACCTTACTTAACCATATTACTGCCTATGTTGAATAATCTACAGCCTGATGATTTTGTTCCTAGTTTTCTTCAGCAGATTGCCAATGAGTGAGCACTGGAACCTTTGCTGTCAGTTTGGCATTCTTTTGAAAAAAAAAAAAAAAAAAAAAAAAAAAAATTTGTTCAGTTTGAAAATTTAATTTTCTTAAAGGCTACAACCCCAGATTCCTAACTACTGTTGCAGTATTCCTGCTTATGTCTTCATTACGATTTCTGGAAATTCTTGGAGTCACTATCTTTCTTATCTTTCTTGGATGGTGAGAGGTATACAGAGACATAACTATATAGTGTGTATTCATAATTTATAAAATATTTGGTGACTTTCACCATGGCATGGAAACTGTAATAATGAGTTTCGTGCCACTAATTATAGCCAGATGGAAGCAGAGTTACAGGTCCGTGTAAAATGTCTCAATTTCATGACACTGATGAAGAATTTGTACAGGAAAACTACTGTTTTTTTTTTTATCAATGGAATAAAGAAAAAAATCTGTGGTCTTAAGGATGTTGAACACAAAATCTGCTTGAAAAAGCTTCCATAGTTTCTTGAAAAGCTACAATACCTTTGTAACCGTCTTGTGTATAACCACAGAGGGATTGTACCCTTAAACCCAAAATATTCTACAGCAACGTTTGAAACTCGATCTTAAACTAAGCTGAAAAGCAAAACCTGTTGATGGTTGTGCTTTCAGACGATCTCTCACGGAGGGGATAGGACCAGGGTGCTTGTCGAATTCACCTTGATGGTAGAATCACGGGAAATTTTTAAGTTCAAGCGAAAGTTCCCATAAGACAGATAGGTACTTGCGTGGGGGCAGTCAATATGAAGACTGGCATGGATCATTTAAATAATCGAGCTTCTAACAGGGAACACTTTATTGTGTTGGCTTGCCACTTAATGGGGCGTGGGGCCCCAAAAATAGTATGTGGAAATTGAGAAGTAAACAACAGGTCACTGAGGCTATCAAAACCTCATTTCTGAGAAGTCTGATATTCCAAGATCTATCTTACTGCACGTTGACGATGGGTGGAAGTTGAGAACATACCACCTTTCCGTATTCAAGGTAGCAGACCAGACAGAAAGTAGTTCGACAGTGGCTACCCACTTCCAATACTACTTTATTATGAAGACGAGCACACTGGTGAACAGAGATTCAAACTTATCTTTCTTCTCTCCCTAAGTTCTCGCATAAGCCACCACAATTAACCTCCCATATTCCATTATTACGATGTGTTCGGGCGCAGAGACCTCCTCGGCTAATGTTACATTTAGTCTCTATGCCATACTCTACGCCCTCCTACGGGCCATACACACACCCTTCCCTTTTTGAACTGATACACGGCATGCGTGTGTGTTGGGTAGGGCAAATTCCACTCTTCATACCCGCTGGAGGAGGGGCTGAGATATTCGGATTTCAAAAGCATTGTCATTTAACCGTCCACCCATGGAAGGGTGAATTTAGAAGTGGGATAGTGGGGTGGGGGGGAAAGGGGAGGGAAAAGGGGGGCGTTATTTCTTGGTAGGTGGTACTCGTCCTTCGAGGTACAGATGACTCCTTTTATAATATCTTACTGACCGCTTACCTCTTCTGAGACGGTATTTTTTTGTGGGGTTGGATGGTTGGGGTTGGTGTTGGGGGAGGGGGGGAGAGGTTTGGAGGTTAAGGTTCTGGGAAGCGGGTGTACCCTATTCGTAGTCTATAGCTGGGTCTGACCGTTGGATTAATGTCTTGCAAGGGTGAGATCCTTCTTGGGTTACCGAAGGATGCATACGTTATCTTTTGAGAAGTAACGCTGTATTATTCCAAGTGTGAGTTATTAATAATAATAATAATAATAATAATAATAATAATAATAATAATAATAATAATAATAATAATAATAATAGCAGTCGGAAGTTGTGATGCTTATTCTAAGCCTACATAACATTTCGCAAATGTTTAATTGTTCACTTCTGCATGCACAGTTGTTTAATTTGTACATCTGCTTACACAACTGTTCCATTCACTAACACTCCATTATTACCTTACATAAAAACTCAGTTCTGTCTGAAAAAAATTTACTCGATCAGACCAAAGAAACAAAAATTACTGTCATTATCACAGACTTCATTTTATTTTAGATAAAATTTTTTTTTATAGTAATAGTGCCATAACCATCGTGATGATAAGACCATTATTACTAATATTGTAGTTACCGCCAACGACGCACATTCCTACAAATGGGAAAATGGCTGAGCACCTCATGACGCTCACAGCAGTGATTACACCAGGTGTGTGTCTCTGCTTGGGTCGGAATCGGAACCACAACTGGAATTGATTACCGGAAGCACTTAACGCGCACGCAAAGCTTTACTTCTTCAGAACGGTAAAGCTGAAAGCAATAGTCTGATTGCAAACAAAATATTATTATCTGTCACAAATCCCTTTCTCTGATCAGCAGAAAGCGTGTGCAGTACTTTATTCCTCAGCTGTCAAGGGTATATATGTATAATATATAAATGTGTATATATATACATAATATCTTTATATATAAATATATATATACATGTATATATATAAATATATATACAATATATATATATATATATATATATATATATATATATATATATATATATATTTATCTACATATATACATATATGTATATGTATGTATATATATATATGTATATATATATATATATATATATATATATATATATATATATATATATATATTTATCTACATATATACATATATGTATATGTATATATATATATATATATATATATATATATATATTTATATATATATACATATATGTATATGTATGTATATATATATATATATATATATTTATCTACATATATACATATATGTATATGTATGTATATATATATATATATATATATATATATATATATATATATATATATATATATATATATATATATATATATATATATATATATTCAACACACCATATTATCTAGTAATGACCTAACAATTAACTGATCACTCAACTGATCACTCATCTGTAATACGACGATCTTTTCCTCGAATAAGAGAATCCAGACGTGATATCCATCTAGTATTATGCATTACGTATGTTGACAGGGAATGAGGTTGCAAGCCTCACGCACCTGGTCACTCAGCCACACGTTGGAATATTAATCCTCGTAGCTAACAGGAAATGTTCTTGCCTTAGGTAAGGTTCTCACCACCAAGCCTAAGGCTCTAAATAGCCTTGAACTGAAAATAAATAGCCGTGGCATGAACCCTTGAGCCTTGAAATGGAGGTGGACACTACCGTACTGGGGCTTTATGGCTCTACAGTCAAACCAGTCATAAACACATGTTGGCAACTTGTTGCATACATATCACAAACATGTCAAAAACCAGTGAGTGACCGTAAGTGGAGAACGAACGTTAGGCAAATCTGGATAACTGCATGAAACGCTCGCTAGGACTACCCTGCGCGATGAGTTGGAGACATGTATCTAAGACTACCAAGACTGTGCACTAAAACCCACAAGCCCAGGCCTACTGCTCTTTATAAACTGGAACCCAAGAGCCTACAGTAGCCTTCAAAACCAGGCCTATGTATAGACTCGAGCCCAACGAACCTACCCAACGGCTCCAAAACTACAAGAACACACTTGTTTGTTCACCCTTCCGCGAACTGAACTGCTGGCCATGACCTGATTATTTAATTTTTGTTTCCAACAGTGCTCTGACAGCATTATCAAAAACCAATTTGCTCGATAAGCAACTTTGCTCGGGCAAACAAATTCTGTCCCTTCGTTCGTTCAGGGTTAACAGGCGAAAACAAAGGAATGGCAGTCTGCTACATATCATTTTGTTTGTTGCTGTAACAACAGCTGGTGTAGAACAGATCAAGACCTCGGTGCTCAAAAATAATAACAAATAATAACCAACAGTGAAGGTTCAGTGTATATATTTGTAATTTACGTAATATTACGTTCTAGTAAAACAGTTTTCATAAAGTTGTGAAATCATCACATAACTCAGCTAATAACAGACAGGGAGTTACAAACAATATTTCCAATAAATTATCAGGAGGAACTCACACAAAAATAGGTAGGAAGATTAAGCTAACTTATCATCAGTAATATCGTAACGCCTTGTCCATCGAATAAGCAAAAAATGTCACTATCTATATAGATAAACTATAAAAACACATACTGGATTGGAAAAATAATGCCTCATCCTTGCTGCCTTGAAAGTAGAGTGCGTAAACAATCGTCGGTAAGAGAGAGAGAGAGAGAGAGAGAGAGAGAGAGAGAGAGAGAATTTTTTTTATTAATATACTGTATAACCGAATAACATGCAAAAATTTCTATTAGGGGCAAACACATCACTCAAAGCAACACACACGGTAATGGCAGTACAAATTAGCAGAGAATAACAAATCAGATACAACACAGATTGGTAAAGAGAGAATTAATATACAACATTAGCATTTAATAACGAAGAAACCGTGACAAGTATTCATATTTGCCATGATACATCAAGATTAAGCATGAGAAAGTAAACAGTCTACTGGTGCCTTATTTTGAGCATTTCAAAAAGAACTGGGGACATTTGCAAGTGTCAGAAAACAACTCTGGAAAGATCACATGCCTATGAAAGAAATCTGGCAAGGGTACAAGTTATAAAAGACATCTGTCAAGATTGCACGTTTTAAAAGAAATCTGGCAAGATTGCAAGTTGTAAAGGAAATCTAGCAAGATCACAAACTATAAAGGAAATCTGGCAAGATCACAAGCTATAAAGGAAATCTGGCAAGATCACAAGCTATAAAGGAAATCTGGCAAGATTAAAAGCTATAAACGAAATCTGGCAAGATTAAAAGCTATAAAGGAAATATGACAAGATTAAAAGCTATAAAGGAAATCTGGCAAGATTAAAAGCTATAAAGGAAATCTGGCAAGATTAAAAGCTATAAAAATCTAGCACGATTAAAAGCTATAGAGGAAATCTGGCAAGATCACAAGCTGTAATGGAAATCTGGCAAGATCAAAAGCTATAAAGGAAATCTGGCAAGATTAAAAGCTATAACAATCTAGCACGATTAAAATCTATAGAGGAAATCTGGCAAGATCACAAGCTGTAAAGGAAATCTGGCAAGATTAAAAGCTATAAAGAAAATCGGGCAAGATCACAAGCTATACAGGAAATCTCACAAGTTTACTTGCTATAAAAGATACCTGGCAAGATTACAAGATATATAACAGAAGTCGTGAAAGATTGCAAGCTATAAAAGATATCGTGCACATCATATAAAATAAATTGGGCAAAATGACAAGTTATAAAAAGCAGTCGGGGACAGATTTACAGTACGTGCCTTAAAGAGGAACTTTGGCAAGATGCCAAAATACTTTATAAGCAATAAGGCAAGATTGCAGAATTCGCCACAGAAACTCGAGCAAGAATGTATAATAAGCTTCATAAATTAGATTAGGAAAGATTACAACACACGCAACAACAAATAAAAATGATCTAATTAATATGTATGAGAAATGATAATGTTTGAAGTACTCTACCAAATAGTGTCAGTAAATTCACAACGTCCATAATATAAGACTTCCTTATATCTAAAGGAATGGTCAATATCAACAAATATACACAAAAATACACACATACATATATTTATACATATATCTCTATATACATACATACAGTTGTATACATACAGTATATCTATCGATCTATCTATCTATCTACCTATCTATACATACTTATACATACATATATATATATATATATATATATATATATATATATATATATATATATATATATATATATATATAATTATAATCTCTTTTAGCACGTGATTCATTTATCACACATTACCACAGGTGAACCATTTTTTCGCTCGTGGTAATGTGTGTGATATATATATATATATATATATATATATATATATATATATATATATATATATATATATAAAACACACACACACACACACACACACACACACACACACATATATATATATATATATCATATATATATATATATATATATATATATATATATATATATAGATAGATAGATTGACAGATAGATAGATAGATAGATAGATAGACAGATAGATAGATAGATAGATAGATAGACAGATAGCTACTAATACCTAACACTTACTCGTACTGTCCTGTTACCAGGATTATTCCGCCATGCATCCTTCATGCAGCATGAAGCAAGATCCCTCCACGGTACATCCAGAGAATAATTCAAACCAGAATGAGTTCATGCTACCATGAAGTTACTGACCAAGCAGATGAAATAGTGCAATGATTTTACAGAGGAAAAAAAATTCTCTAAGGCGTCTTTTTTTCATGCTGAGGTGATTTCTTTTAGGATGTGAATTTTGCATGGTCGAAAGATTACAAAATATCAAGTTATCATGGTTGACAGAGAGAGAGAGAGAGAGAGAGAGAGAGAGAGAGAGAGAGAGAGAGAGAGAGAGAGAGAGAGAGAGAGAGAGAGAGAGAGAGAGACATATGAATACGTTCACAATCAGTACATAAATTTATAAACTGAAAACACACACGCTGTACTATCTACACAAATAAGTACTGGTCATATACCAGAAATATAAACATATTAAAACTATTTTCAATTCACCTTAATAACAACAGACAATAAAATCTATGGGTATCATGATACATTCATGCTATCACTTGAACGGCGTCATGCTATCACCATTTATTATCATTATTCAGGAGATGAACCCTATTCTTATGGAACAAGCCCACCAAAGGGGCCATTGACTTGAAATTCAAGCTTCCAAAGAATTTGGTGTTCATTAGAAAGAAGTAAGAATGAAAATAGCTATTCATTATCAATAAATACTAGATTTCGTTAGGCACCCTTCATGCTACCGGGAATGAAACTAAATTTCTAACCTCAAAACTAATTTAGTACTCATGCTACTCTTAAGTTATTTTTTTTACATCTTTTAATAATTACCACATTCATTGATTTTTTTTAGGTGCTAGGCGAAATCCCTGTACTAATGGATATAGGGTATGACGTAAGCTGTTAACACATACTGTCTTATTAATTACCACATCCTACTACTATTATATTACTTAATTTACAATACCTTAGCAGAGAAATATAAATTACTTTTACTATCTATTACTAATATAGAAGTTCAAAATGGCTTGCAATGTTATATGATCTAACCAAACATACTATGCCACTTACAAAAAAAAAAGTCTCTGTTTGCGAGACTGTTTAAACAGGTTTTGAAATCCTTTTGCCCTTATATGGGTTTAAATTCCAAAATCATTATCGTCTTTGAATTCTCGAGGGCATCTATAGATGTTTTTAATTCAAAGCCCTTTTAACATGCTTTGGATTCAAAGTCCTTTAAACAGACTTTGAATTCGGTGGCCTTTATAATTTTTTCTTTTTTGGATTCGATGCCCTTTAAACAGTCTTTGAAATCGAGATACAACAAATGATCTTTGAAATTGGTGCCGTTGACACAGTCTTTTAATTCCCATTTTCCGGAACCAGTGCTCTTTAAACAGTCTCTGAAACAGTCTTTAAACTCTGAAATAAGGGGATTTAAACAGCATACAAATCTTAAGCCTATTTAAACTGTCTTCGAATCCTCTGAGAGTTTAAGCGTGTAAATAACCACACACGACCACAAACATACATGAAAGCATACTTATGGATACAAATATGCATACTAATTAGTTATGCAATTACACAGAAATAATATACATTTATGAACACACATGCAAACGTACGAATATGCTTACTGTCACACGAACATGCAGTACCATCTTAGGAATACATATACAGATAATATTATGCAAGTAAGCGTGCAAACACGAATACAAGCACTTGACTTTGCATACTCAGCATACGAATATTTCACAAGATATTTATTACGCAAGCATCCAGACACAGGCACACAAGTCCTTACACATTACATGCACAGATTTGCATACAAGCGTAAAGATATATGTATGCAAGCATATACTTTGCATAAACTTACGAGATAACATTCCGTGTACAAATAAATATTAAACATTTTTTTTTTTTACATCGAGAGAAGATGCCTGCACATTTATTGGCAGAAGGAACTCTGGTACTATAAATTATCTAGACAAGACGCAGACGACAAAATGGGAACAAGACATGACTAGCATTTGCAAGTCGCAGATTGAGACACAAAAGGCTGGAAGCAAGATGACAAATATTGCAAGTAGCAAGGCGCAAAGAGTGATTGAAATAGCAAGACAGAATAATAATAGTTAGCAGAATAAGACGCACAAAAATAGCAAGACGGTACAAATTTTGCAAGTAGCAGACAAAAAAAAAAAAAAAAAACTACTTAGTAAGACACGATTTATACGAGTAGCCGGACAAGACGAGCGCTATAAGTAGCGGAACATTAATGCTACAAGTAGCAAGCTAGGACGAGTAGCAGGGGAGAATGAGCCCCAATAAACATAGCAAGAGGGTAAGGAAACAGGACAATACACGCACAACAAGTAGCACAACCAAAAACACTACAAGTAGCTACTCAATACTACCACGAGTAGCATGACAATATGAACACAGACAACTGCGAGCAATACAAATGGCACGACTATACGAACACAAGTAGCAAACCAATAAGGTCAGTATGATTAATACAAGTAGCAAACCATAAGTAGTATACCAAATATGTAAGACAAGGACTACTACTACTACTACTACTACTACTACTTTTACAAGCAGCGAAAGTTTACGAACACCACAAGTAGCAATTATATACAAATACTACGTCTCGAATACGATCAACAGCACAAATAGCAAGGGTTCCAGAAGGAACTCTCAAAGTAGCACTCAAGTTTGAGTGTGATAAAAGTAGCAAACTAAGGGCAGTACAACGGGCAACCAGATAAATACAAACAGTGCGTGTGAAAGGACAACAGAAGCACTACAAGTTCACAAGAACAGAGTAACAAAGCTACTTTCCAATAACAAGAACACCAAATTGAAACAATAACAATCTCTAGGAAG
>NC_089786.1:8782500-8792500 GCF_040412425.1 Macrobrachium rosenbergii | reverse complement strand
TATATGTATGTATGTATGCATGTATGTACGTACATACATACATCAGTAGATATACAAAATATGTAGCAGCAGATGTCACGAAAGTTTGGTAGGTAAAGGATGAACACCGCAATGACGGAAGAGTTACCGTCGGCACATAAAACCCCATGAACATCCACGGGGCCAAGGGGATGGGGGTAGCAACCTCACCCCAAAAAACTTGCCTAGAACAGGAAGGCTGTAATATAATCACCTGGTCCTAAACCCTCGAGGGGAAAAAGGTGTATGGGGAAAGCAAAAAATATACGTATACATATTTGTATAAGCATACGTCCTATATACATACAAACTGCACATAATTTAGTATATTCCGAGAGCGACCCGACGACCAGTTCAAAGTCCTTCCTTTCCCAGGGGCTCGCAGTACCTGAAGGCGCCGCCGAAGCAGAGACACCCGCGATGAATAATTCAGTTCATACATAGTTCAGACATTCAATCATTCATCACCGAAACACATCATATGTCAAACGTCTTGAAATTATTCGAATATTGATGCCCAATGTCCATTGCGACCCTTAGTTTCAAGAGGTTGTCACTGGGTCCCATCGGGGCTTAAAGAGATTTGAATGTCTGTTCGAGGATTTGAACGCTTTTATTGATTCTTGATAATTTGAAGGTCGGGAGAAGAGATAATGAATAATTTGATGACGATATAAAATTTCACGAGGCTTAACCCCACACAAAACGCAAGCAAACCGCACGCAAGCACCCATCCCCCCCCCTGCAGCCTTCTACATTCGCACCAGCTGAGCAATGTTTTTGGGCCGGGTTGAGAAAAAAATAAACCGGAAAAAAAAGAAATAAAAGAAAGAAAAGACTCAACGCTGACAATACCCCATCCATTGTACCCTAAGAAAATATACCAATTACTTTTCCCATTTACGCATTTCTCTCCAGAGACCCCGAACTACAAAACAGGAGGAGGTCCCCCTTTTGAGTCTTATTTTTGTCCCTCCAAGAAACGCGAGCAAAAAAATAAAAACCGTAAAAAAAAGCAGAACATCATTGCATATTATCGGCGGGGCGCTGTGCGTCTGTTATTGAGAAGAAGTCTCCAGTGGCCGTAGTCAAACAAGAGGGCGGCTAATATTCCAGTCTCCGTCGCAGATAAGAAATCCTTCATTATTCAATGAATTGGATGATTCCGGATACCTTTCTCTCGCCCCATCGATTACGGATAGACGCTCTCAGAGAGAGAGAGAGAGAGAGAGAGAGAGAGAGAGAGAGAGAGAGAGAGAGAGAGAGAGAGAGAGAGAGAATATGCCTTTATTTCTCTATTCTTTCTATTGGAGCCGACGTAAGACAGAGGTTAGGAAATCAGGAATGGAAGATTTACTTTCTCCTCCCCCCTCCACCCTTGGCAAGTGAGAGCTTGCGCGCTTTTTGTCAATGCAAGCCTTCTACCAGGTGTACGTTTGCACGTAAAGCCTCTTAAGTGTACGTAAAGTTCTCCCAGATTGCAAGTGCACGGATATCAACTACCTCGTATCTGTGTATACATGTGTATGCGCCCCTCTGGTACTGGGCATATCTACACATGCCCGTTTTACACCTACGTGCACCTTCACGTCTTGGATCCTGTGTACCCTGGCCCGTTATGGGGACGTGTCATTCTCCTACACAGAATAACACTTACACGTCCACGTACCTATTGTTTCATGCGAACGCATGTGTCTGGCTAGTACGTGCTTTGCTAACAAATAATTCAAACATATGTAAGGACGGAAACGCATGTGTTCCTCTACGTGCGAGACATTTTTGTACATAGTTTCAAGTGTACGACACATTAGAAGAAAAAAAAAACACTACCTTACTGTTGTCTTTTTTACATCAATAATTGGCACGATACCATTCGGCTCACATTGAGGAAAAAAAAGCAAAAAATAAATAAAAAGAGCCGCTGGTCTTGGGGCAGAAGCGAATTACTCACCTAGAATAAATAATTTTAACCGCAAACTGTACTACGATAAGCGTCCCTCTCTCTGTCTGTGGCCGAGTTTGTTCAACATGACCTCATGGAAGACCTGCCCGCGTCACATTTGGGGAAACGCTGCCGCGATTATCTATCAATCAATCAATCAATAAATAAATATGTAAGTATGATCCTCGAGTCAACATTTTTTTTTTTGGTCACGACCGCCGTGAGCCCCTCGTGGTTTAAAACGTGACAAAATTCGGTACGACTGCTGAGTCCTGAGTGAATTGGTGCCGTGAGCGACTTCAGGAGTTGAATGTCAGTAGATCAACTCGGTATGACCACGACTTCAGAAGATCAACTCGGTACGACCACGACTTCAGAATATCAGCTCGGTACGACCACGACTTCAGAATATCAGCTCGGTACGACCACGACTTAAGAATATCAGCTCGGTACGACCACGACTTCGGAAGATCAACTCGGTCCGACTACAGAAGATTAACTTGGTACGACCACTACTTCAGAAGATCAACTCGATACGACGACGACTTCAGAAGATCAACTTGGTACGACCACTACTTCATAAGATTAACTCGGTACGATCACGACTTCAGATGATCAACTCGATACGACCACGACTACAGAAGATTACGACTCGAAGATTAACTCGATACGACCCGAACGACTCTACGACCAACGACTTCAGAAGATCAACTCGATACGACCACGACTACAGAAGATTAACTCGGTACGACCAACGACTTTAGAAGATCAACTCGATACGACCACGACTACAGAAGATTAACTCGGTACGACCACTACCTCAGAAGATCAACTCGGTACGACCACGACTTCAGATGATCAACTCGTTACGACCACGACTTCAGATGATCAACTCGGTACGACCACGACTTCAGATGATCAACTCGGTACGACCACGACTACAGAAGATTAACTTGGTACGACCACTCTTCGTTGGGTGAGTCGGTAGAGCTGCGGACTGGCACTCGCTGGGCCGGAGTTCGATTCCCCGGCCGGCTGATGAGGAGTTAGAGGAATTTATTTCTGGCGATAGAAATTCATTTCTCGCTATAATGTGGTTCGGATTCCACAATAAGCTGTAGGTCCCGTTGCTAAGTAACCTATTGGTTCTTAGCCATGTAAAATAAGTCTAATCCTTCGGGCCAGCCCTAGGACAGCCGTTAATCAGCTCAGTGGTCTGGTAAAACTAAGGTATACTTAACTTTTAACTATTTCAGAAGATCAACTCGGTACGACCACGACTTCAGAAGATCAACTCGGTACGACCACGACTTCAGAGGATCAACTCATTACGACAAAGACTTCAGAAGATCAGCTCGATACGACCACGATAACAAGTTCAGCTCGGTATGACCACTGAGAGAACAACATGCAAGACATCACTTCCATTCAACACGACCACAGTGGTTGTTGCATACCCGACTCCAGTTCAACTAAGTACGACCACCGAAGCCACGACTTTGCAATTACATATACTACTTCTGAGATCACCAAACAACCCAGTTAAGGGTACGACTTAGGATACTACAGGTGACTAAATCTACGTACGACCACCGAAAATATGACTAGGGCAGTTGTACATACGACCAGGGGATATCATCACACTAAGGGTAGGTGCGTGTCTGTCATGAACCTGCGTGTCTGTCATGAACTTTCCTTTACGTTTGATTGAGTATTGCAAGTGCAGAGGCCGACGGGATGGGAAACAGAAAGAGTGCAATCTCAGCATCACTACTTAAGTGTTTTAGTCGCTTTTAAGTTCTAAATTTTCTTAATTTTTTTTATCTTTTTCTTATTGTTTTGACGTGTTGCTTCTTAGAGCACAACGCCGTGTATTTTTTTTTAAACGAACTGGATTAGCTAATGTGTGCAAGTCTAGCTACATAACGCTCAGATACACTTGTTAGTTCTCTCACTTTCTCTCAACTTGCATAAAAAAACTCGAGATATTGCCTTTCTTTCACTTTTGCTACCAGCCACTAAATCGGTCCAACTTGATCGTAAATGCGTGAGCAGTTGCATGGGCGCTTCTGAGAGAGAGAGAGAGAGAGAGAGAGAGAGAGAGAGAGAGAGAGAGAGAGAGAGAGAGAGAGAGAGAGCGCCGGATTTTCATCCGCGTATAGAATTCTATTGGCAAAATGCCCCATCGCAGAATCAGATATAAAATCATTTTCAGTAGTGAGTTCTGTTTTCATTTTCACTGATAAACATCCGAAACTGGAGAGAGAGAGAGAGAGAGAGAGAGAGAGAGAGAGAGAGAGAGAGAGAGAGAGAGAATCTCTGGGAAATGATATTTACAAACATTACGGATAGTATTACGCAGTTATTGAAATCTACATGCACTTCCAACAGTAATTTAAATAGAGAGAGAGAGAGAGAGAGAGAGAGAGAGAGAGAGAGAGAGAGAGAGAGAGAGAGAGAGAGAGAGAGAGAGAGAGAAGGCAAAAGCGTATAACGGGAACACAGAATGGTAAGGGCAAAAGAGCAGAACAGAGAGACAGCGAGAGAGTGTGAGGGGGAAATAGAGAGTAGCTATCAAACACTGTGCAGGATCGTCCCCTCATATCCACCCCTCCATCAATGCCCCCTCCCCCTCTGCTCCCCCTCCCACCGATATATACAAAAAAAATAGAGAGGAACATGAACATACCCTGGACGTCATGGCTCATGGACCGCTACCGATGAAGTGTCCGGTTGAAATCAAAAGTTATGAGTTTGGTTGTAAATATTTTTTGTGGTCATATATGTATTTGTTTTTTGTTTTGATTTGTTTTTAGTTGTTTTCAATTGCGCTCACTTTCAATCCCACTTTCTTTTCGTCTCCTTTTGGTCGTGTTTCGCTAATTTCACATATGGGTATTCAACAATGGCTGTAACCCGTAGGGGGTTAGTGCAGCCAGTTCACCTCGCGTGGTGTCCTGTAGGCATTTATGGAAGGTATTTGCAGCGCCCCTTCGGCCCGTAGCTGCATCCACTTTTTTGCCTTTTGCTTCGCTTCCATTCCCCTTCCTTTCTTCAGTCTTGCTGCCCAACCACTCTAACATCTTTTCACTCTGTCTTGAAGCGCTATTCAGCCGGAAGTGTCTCAGTGCTTGGCTTTTGATAGTGTTAATTTAATTAATCAAATCATATCAATAATGTAAAGCTTTATCTATGGTGGTTCACTGTGGCATTTCTTTATGAAACAAAAATGACGGTGAAAAATAATAAGTGTACGAGATGCGTTTCATAACTAGATCAGAACAACAGAGCAATAATTCAGACCGTCGCGTAATAACAGTTATAATAATATTAAAAACACTTTTTACCGTGAAATGATACATAAGGTACTCATAATTCATCACAACTTTATAGAAAGGGATATTTCGCTGTTTACAGTTACTGCTACCCTTTACGAAGTAATACTCGCTAGGTATGTGATTAAATACAAACATGTTCAATTTAAAGCCAGCTCATTCCATTTCCAAAACGAACGCACTGATGATGAATCATGGCATACAGTTGGTACATGCAGGTATTAATTTGTTCCATAAAGATAGAAGGGATAAAGTAAAAAATAATGATGGCGATGAAAAATAGTCCTCAGATCACAGTTTTGTAACGATATCGAATTGTGTTGTTCTTTCAATGTTATTTCCAAACTTGTGAAGTTGTATAAATATCGTATACGAATTAACTGAACCAATTGTTTTGTGTTTGATGGTTAAATTGTCCTCTAAGAGAAAAAAAATGAGAAATTTTCTTTTTAAGGTGGATTCGAAACTGAGTTGGGAAGCAGGTATATATATATATATATATATATATATGTATATATTTATATGTATATATATAAAATTTCTTATTATGAAAGCCTTTTCCGCTCACCAGAATGTGGCTTCAAAAGACGTATATAGATTGAAAGGGGTAAGAGGACTGTTGTGGGTTTCAAAGAAGGTGAAGAAGGCAACGGGGTAGCAACCCCACCCCAGAAACTTGCAAATATGTATATATATATATATGCATGTGTATATATATATATATATATATATATATATATATATTATAAACACATACATATATATATATATATATATATATTGTATATATATACAGTATATATATATATTACAAACACACACATATACTGTATATATTGTATATATATACAGTATATATATATACATACATACTTAATATATTAATATATATTATATAATGTACATACGTGCGTGTTTTATATAACAAAAACCTGAATGTCGGAGAATCGAAATCTCAACCTGAGCGAGAGATTCCGTGTAGAGGAGGTAGGTTTGGGTGAGTACAGGTGTTTCGGTAATCAGGAAAGACGCGCACACCTGTGTTATCTTGTACCAAAAACCAGTGGAGGGGGAGGGGGGAGGGGGAAGCAGCTGGCTGAGTCGAAACGAACAAAGCTAACGACCGACCGCCGTATTATTTATTTCTTCTAGCTGTTGACCTGTCAAATGCTACAGAGATATCCATCGCTCCCATTTATTTTCTGGGGGAGACATGACAAATTTTTTGGAGTTCTCCTTTTGGAGATCGCGTATGTGATAATCTCTCTCTCTCTCTCTCTCTCTCTCTCTCTCTCTCTCTCTCTTGATAACTTCTGTAATTTTGGAAATGGATCTTATCTTGAAATTTTACTTGCGTGGTAGGGACTAAATCTATATTTTTTGGTGGTGGGGAAGAACTGAAGATAAAATTTAGACCTCAATCTTACAAAAAAAGTCATTCCTTCATTTTATTCCTGATACGACGACACCTCAGAATTTAATATAGCATGTGCAATAAAGGACTCGTCCCACTTTCTCCCAACCAAAGTCAAAAACTGCATTGGGAATGTTAGGAAGTGTAATGCGAGAAGGCATCACGAATTCTTAATTTACTTATTTATTTATTTATTTAGGGTGGGGTTAGGAGCTGCTTCACAACAGGGCTAAAAAAATTTCCATTTTAAATATGGTGTTTTTATCGTTTCCCATTTTAAATACGGTGCTTTTTTCGCTTCCCATTTTAAATACGGTGCTTTTTTCGCTTCCCATTTTAAATACGACGCTTTTTCGCCATTCTCCGTAAGTAAAACGTTTCGAATTAAACTTAAAGGCCTCAGGATGCCCATACCGTCGGCCTCCCTTAAAAATAAAACAACCCTTGTCATAAATTGATAAAGAGAAGCTTCAACATCATAGAATACGACGTCACCGACGAAGTTACTGTTCAGGTACACAGTTTCCTTTTCTTTTTATTACAGGTGGTGGGTGGCAGTACGGAAGGGGTAAGGGGATGGGAAAGGGTAAGGGGATGGGAAAGGGTAAGGGGATGGGAAAGGGTAAGAGGATGGAAAGGGGTCTTGGAGAATGATTAAGGGGTTTAGATAGGTGTAGGAAGATTGGGGTTGGAGGGAGAACTGGAGACTGTGAGGGGAGGGGTGGGGGGAAGTTGAGAGGTTGAGGACCACGGGGTTGGGGTAAGGAATACTGGCGGGGACGGGGTATATGTAATTAAGCGAATAATCAATTGTCATTGTCGAAGTTACAACTAAAGCAAATAAAATAAAAATGGCTTGCTTGCACACATTGTTTTTACTGCCTTTTCCAATAATAATAATAATAATAATAATAATAATAATAATAATAATAATAATAATAATAGCAGCAAACTACATTCTCTACGTACTCCGAGGAGAAATATTGGAAAGTCAGCTTTCAAATAAGTTTGACCTAAATACACGATGCTTTTCATCGAGAAACAAATTGAGAACTGTCTTTTAAAAACTCCATATGACTGCACTTCACGTTTTTTTTTCTAGCCATTAAGCAATAAGGGAAGTTATTTCAAGTGTGGTGTTGTTTTAGAGTCTGGGTACGATATTTACATTTTACTCACAAAATGCAGAAGTCGTTTGGAAATAAACAATCAAGTCCCTGAGTGTTACCAGTCCGTCTCTCTTTGTGTCTGCCTCGCAATAAACGTACTTAGGGATTTGTACACACACATACACACACATCTGTCTATCTATCTATCTGTCTATCTGAATATAAACATATTTACATAGACATCTGAATATAAATGTACACACACACACATATATATATGTATATATATATATATAAATATATATATATATATATATATGTATATATATATATATATATATATACTATATGTATAATGTGTGCTTGTGTGCGTGCATGTGTGTCCAGCAATTTCAGTCCCGTAAAAGTTAATTAAATGCATTTCCATTCCGTTTCACTGTTTTTACAAAAGGAATGAGACTGCTAGCTCCATGCACGGCAATTATACATAAACAATTTTAAATCTTAAGTAGCTAAGTCAGAGAAACATTAACATTCAACACGACCACGCAATCAGAATCATTGCCACGATGCAAGTTACATCACGTGACTGTCAAAATACCTAGCGTAATGCTATCATATATTGACCTCAAAAGAAAGGGCCTTGATATATAAGTGACCTTCAATTTGGGACCTTGGAGACAAACCTCCTATTGTTACAGATTCACTGATTATCCGACCGAGCCGCCACTGATATCAGCGTTGTGGGAGGCAGTAGGGTCTTGTCAGATTGTCAGATTGCACGTATCAGTAAGCTTAAAAAAATCAGTAAAGTTTAAAGCATGCAGTTTTGAAGCGCTGTTCACATACACCACTGCCTTCCTTACTCTTTTCTTTTTCATATTCACCAGTTTCTTGGTTTTTGTGGCGTGGTTATCACTGTCTTGGTTTTTATGGCATAATCATTATTTCCTTAGGTTTTCTGGCATGTTCAACATTACCTAGGTTTTCTGGCATGTTCAACATTACCTAGGTTTTCTGGCATGTTCAACATTACCTAGGTTTTCTGGCATGTTCAACATTACCTAGGTTTTCTGGCATGTTCAACATTACCTTGGTTTTCCTGGCATGTTCAACATTTTCTTGGTTTTTCTGGCAAATTTATTATTTCCTTGGTTTTTCTGGTATATTCACTACTGCCTTGGTTTTCCCCTCATATCCACCACTAGTTTGGTTTTTCCGGCTCATACTGAGAGCATTGGCTTGATTTTTCTAATCCGAAACTGCATAGCTTTTTTGAAATTTGTTTCTGTTGCACAGCTATTCATTTAACCCGCTGTTCGTTCGTCTTTTGTTAAGAACTGTGAAATTCCTCTTTCTTTGAGGTATGACAGTTTTATTATAATGGGGATCTTGACGAATCGTTTTCGTTTAATGATTAAGTTTCAGTAGGTCAAGCGATCATTGGGAACATTATAATAAAAAGCATTATAAATTACATGACTTAGGTAATCTGTAATGAATTGTTAATATCGAGCGATTTAACTGACTGATTGACGTACACCCATATGGCGTTACAACACATGACTAGACAGATGATAAACTGACGACGTAATTGTTGTTTGATAAAATTTTCTGCTTGTGTACAGAAGTAATGAATTTATGGTACTACCATTTTTTATACTCCGGAACTCTCCTGTTTCCGTTTTCCTTAAATTCTACTATTTTATATTCATGGGAGTTAAGCCCAGCTTTATTTATAACTCTATGTTGCATCTGACCATCTGTCTGTTCTGGGCAAGCTACGGGCATAAGGGTTACACGGTCCCATTGGTTTATTCTGATTATATAAGATTCCTAATTAATTTCATATACATATATACATATATATATATATATATATATAATATTACGTATGTGTGTATGTGGTTATGTATACGTATATGTACGTATATATGTATACATATGTATATATATATACATACATACACATATATAACAGCAGCTCAAGAACATCTGTTTAATAACGAAAAGCGCTGAAACAGAAAACATTACCGCAGCATTTTCGATAAGACTTTTTTGTCGTTTAAGTAATATTGTGGTTGAAATTACGTCATGCAGGTGTTCGTCTGGTACTGCTTTTTATAGGAGAACCGTAATTACGTAACCACATGTGAATGAAAGTCAAAATATATTAGTTACT
>NC_089786.1:8760000-8777500 GCF_040412425.1 Macrobrachium rosenbergii | reverse complement strand
TATCGATATTCGCACACTTCAGAAATTGTGAAAGATGGGGTCACGTAATTTTTAAAATAAGGTTTTTAAAATATCTTTTCAATTGATAATTTTCTCAGCCTTTAGTTTTTTGTTCCTCTGTTCCTGATAAAATTATATATCAAAAATGTTGTAAATTATTAAAATATCTAGGTTCCTGTTAAAAATGTTGTATATTAATATCTACATAATTCAACAATTGATAATTATAGAAATCACCATACAAATTTCTTTAGTTTTTTTTGTTCTGTCTCTGTTCCTGATAAAAATTATATATCAATATTTATAATTCATAAATTAGAGAAATGACAGCATCCATCCCCAAATTTTATATTTAAATTATTTTCCTGTTACAAAAATATTCAACAATGATATATAGACACTATTCTATTTTACCGATAAGAACAGTTGATTTTAACAAAATTCCTATTTCAAAATAGCAGTGAAAAAGCATACTATTTTGTGAAAAAAAATTCATCCTCTATTTCACAGCAGGCTACAAGTGAAAAAGAAATTCATACAATTTTCGGACTAAAACCTGTTTTTTAAAATTCCATTCTCGTACTACAAGTCAAAATGTTACGGTTTCAGAGTCGAAATTCACATTATAAAACCTCTACATCAAGAATTAAAAAATAAGATTTTGCGACTAAAAATATTGATTAAAAAACTGATTCCAAAGTGAAAAATATTCATACAATTTTGAGTTCGAAATCATTACATGAAAAACACACGTGACGAAATCCTTACTTCAAAATACGGATGAACACAAAGTCACACCATTGTAGGAATTACAAAATTCATAACAGAAGAGACGACCCGTGAAACAAAGTCGCACCCCCTAACGTAGTACGAAATAACTTGCCAGCTGGTGGAGGTAAGTGATAAGCTTGACAGAGGACAGAGGCAAGGTAATTTACTTAAAGTATGATAACTCGATGACGTGACGAAGACACGATAACTAATTCCCTACGGCACGATAACTCGTTGAAGAAAGGTACCGTACTTGGAAGCAAAGCGAATTGTTGACAAAGGTATGTAACTCCCAAAGGTACGATAAGTCGATGATGAAGGAACGATGATGTGACGAAGACACGATAAGCTAAATCCCTGCGGCACGATAACTCGTTGACTAAACGTACGGCATCTGGAGGCACGGCAAATTGTTGACAAAGGTACGAAACTCCCGACGATACAATATGTCGATAACGAAGGAACGATGACGTGACGAAGACACGATAACTAATCCCGTACGGCACGATAATAACTTGTCGACGAAAGGCATACGGTGCTTGGAAGCACGGCAAGTTATTGACGAAAGTACGAAGGTTTGAAACACCTGCTTGCAAACTGTCCCAGAAGCTTTTCCTAGGATTGACCAAAACAAATCAACTCGCGAAGATTGTGGTTTTAAAATGCGTCGAGACATTATCTCATTTGATATAAAAATAGGTGGTAGGCAGTGTTTCTCCTTTGGCGTTTGACGTAATGTTTATGCAAATACAAGATACCAGAGATATCACGGCATGTACAAATCAAATCATAATCTCACGGTCGGGTCACGAGATCTAAGCAAATTAAGGTATCCATATCGTAGGTGATTGGAAAATCAAGTGCTAATTATTTTAACGTACTTTTTTTGGAAAAAACTATTTACAGTTTTATAGCTTTCTAAAAATATGATTTTCTTGGAAATTAACAGCATTACCCATTGCTTGTTTCCAAAAATTTTATAGGTCTCTAAAAATTTAGTGATTTTGAGAGAGAGAAAGTATAACAGCATTACTTCTTCACATTGCTTGTTTTCCAAAACTTATTCCTGTAAACTGGGGTATATATGACAAAATATAAAACATGGTCTATACGTAATATAAGCTATTTAGTAGTGTACGTTGTAATGATATATAGAGATAGTATAGGGAAATATATATATATATATATATATATATATATATATATATATATATATATATATATATATATATATATATATATATATATATATATATATATATATATAATATTATTCTATGTATATGTATGTATATGTATATATATATATATATATATATATATATATATATATATATATATATATATATAAATTACAAAATCAAAATTCACGCAAATGATCAATCATCAATATCTACAGTGTTCACTGATTGTAACGGGAGAAAGAACCTCTGTGTTTACATGTGAATATGGACTATCGGTTGTTCGTTCAGCCATACCTACATTCATAATGTCGTCGGCGATTAGCGAACATCTGTTATTGTACCTTTCTGCGCTACATTTATAATGTCGTGGGCGATTAGCGAACATCTGTCATTGTACCTTTCTGCACATTTCCCTAGGCTCCTTTATTTTGTTCTGATACACACTTGAATCTGCGCGGTTTCTGCTTAAATTAAGGTTTGGATTATCTTTATTACTATTATCATTTCTACCTCACATCTTCATTTCTGGGCCCTGGTTCGATCTCTCCCCCCCCCACCTCCCTTGCCTTTCAATTGTCTGGGCTTCGAACCTTTTACTATAATAATAATAATAATAATAATAATAATAATAATAATAATAATAATAATAATAATTTTTTTGTCTATCAGTCATCCTATTAGACTGGGTGTTTTTTTTTTTTTTTTATAGTGTGGGGTTCCGGGTTGCATCCTGCCTCCTTAGGAGTCCATAGCCTATCTCACTATGTGCGCTGTTTCTAGCAGCACACTATTCTGCATGAGTTCTATTATTATTATTATTATTATTATTATTATTATTATTATTCCGATCTCCCTCGTTGCCTCTCTTTTGTTAGTCCTGGGTTTGAACCTATTATTATTATTATTATTATTATTATTAGGTTTGCTTTAGAGACCTTCAAGTAATCTGCACCGACATTTTCCTAATAACTAAGTGACATGATCTGGTTATCATTATTACTGTTATTAGAACGTTAACAGGAAATATCTGCGTAAGGAGAATACCGAGCTTGGAACAATTAAAGGTAACAGAGCATCTAATCCCTTTATCATTTTTGCTACTTAGGAACTATGTAAGAATGTACAGTGTTGAAAACGATCAACTTGACATTCCTTCCCTTGTCTTTTTTTCTGCTGTTAGATTAAAGCTGGCCTTATGCCAGCACGGTAGTTTGCTCGTAAGAGCAGCCCATTCTAGAATCTGGATTTGTTAATTTACGTGTTCCTTGTAGTACGTACGTACCACCTGAATAATGTGGACCTTCGAAGGGAGGGGAGGGGGCATTGGTAGTGGGGGGAGTGATGGCATGAAAGGTAGGGCGATAGACTGAGGTTAGGGGAGGGAGTTTGGTTTTGGAGGAAGGGGGAGGGGAAGGATGATGGCGAGGTGGAGGTGGAGGAGGAGGTGGAAGTAAAGAGATGAAACGCAGGAGCTCCGTACAGAGTTAGAGTCTCTTGTAATACAATATTCTCGGTCTCTGTCTATAACTGTCCGTCTGTGTCTCTCTGGCTCAGTCTGTCTGTCTGTCTGTCTGTCCGTCTCTATACCCCTCCCCTCCCTCCCACCCCCAGTCGCCGCTCTGAGCCAAGGAGAGGAACTCAGGGTATGAAATTAATACTTGTGGAAAGTTAAGACGAGAGAGTTTTGCACAGACTTCGAAAGTGAGTTCGAAAGCCTGTGTTCCTTCAATGGTTAGAGGAGGAATGGAGGAGGAGAGGAGGAGGAGGAGGAGGAGGAGGAGGAGGAGGAGGAGGAGGAGGAGGGAGAGGAAGAGGAGGAGAAGGAGGGAGGGGAGGGGGAGAGGAGAGAGGGGAGGTGGGAGGGGAGGGAGGGTGTGTGGGAGGGGATGTGTGTGTGTGTGTGTCCGAGGCACTCCAGGACTTTGAGACACATTCTCTCTCTCTCTCTCTCTCTCTCTCTCTCTCTCTCTCTCTCTCTCTCTCTCTCTCTCTCTCTCTGCGGGTCTGTTGGGATTTCTGGAGTCCATTAAAAGTTCTTGCCAAGTTGCGATTCCATATGAAGTCTCTGCTTCGACGTCGGTCCCTTCCTCTGACATTACATTATCGTCTGCCTTTTTCTCTCTCTCTCTCTCTCTCTCTCTCTCTCTCTCTCTCTCTCTCTCTCTCTCTCTCTGCCCTCGGACGGAAAGTTAGGCTTGCATGGAATCCCGGAGACCGAGAGCTTCATTTGCTCTGTGGGATTTGCCTGTGTTGCCATCTTACGATTGTATGTATGTATGTATGTATGTATGTATGTATGTATGTATGTATGTATGTATGTATATATATATATATATATATATATATATATATATATTTATATTATTGTGTCGATAGCTAGTAAACCCTCTGATATACTACTAAAAAAGTACTTAACATAATGCCCAATAACTTTCAACTACAAAAGTCCTGAATGTGCTTTAAAATGATTATGAAAAGTCCCTGTAACTTTTCAGCTACAGAAACCCTGGCTGTTAAGGAAACTACAAAATCTGAGATGCCAAAAACAGATCATTCGTACAATTCAGTTCTGCAGGTCACGTGCAACTATTGGTAATACATGTAAAGATCCCGTTTTAACTACAGAACGTAACTTTTAGACACATAAAATTCATTCTCACGAAGCAGTTTTATTGTATTTTCAGTTCGGGTTCACACTTGCTAAAATGTTAACTCGATAAATCACGAAGTGCGTAATAGTGAAAACATCACCTATCCAAAAATATATGACTGAAGAACGGACGTAAATCACACGAATCAGCTACTGAAGTAAGTAGTATATGGACGACTGTGATCAAACGGTATAGTATTCGCCCTAGAGACTTGTTTTTGTTGTTCACGATGAAGACAATTATCAGAAACACGTGGAAAAAATTCAGCAGAAAATAAGGAAGAAATGAAAGAACTCAGCAGAAATTACAGAAGAAAACAAAAACAAAAGTCACGATCATAATCAGCAAAGCAATTCAACTCTCCCCAAAGAAATCCAGGTCAAGAAACAAAAGAGGAATTATAAAAGGCTTGAGTTCAGAATGAAGACGATCATCAGGAAATTTTAAAACCTCAGCAGAAATTACAGAAGAAAAAAATGATTACAGACACAATCAGCGATGCGATTCCGCAAAAAAAAAAAAAAAAAAATCGGGACAAGGAAAGAAACAAGGAATTGTAAAAGCCGTGAGATCCACTTTATCTAGACAGGTACAGAAGAGATCGTAAAGCTCAAACAGGTGTGCCTCATTCGAGAGTCACAGCAAATAAATAAAACGGCGTCAGAAACTACTGATTTACGACGTAAATAAGAAAACACCTGCGAGCCTCGACGCCGCCAACGTATAGAGGCGGTGGCCACTGTCATGTGTTGTCAAAACAATAATTCTTAGCTGTCTCAAACAGTTTTTGTTATAGTAGCACGAACCACGAGTTACTTTCTTTCAGTTTCCTCTTCTCATACTTGATCGCAGGTATACCACAACAGAAAGGAAATATAGACTTTAGGCCAAAGGCCATCCGCTGGAACCTATGAGGTCATTCAACCCTGAAACGGAAATTGACAGTAAGAAGGTTTGAAAGGTGTAACAGGACGAGAACCTCGCAGTTGCACTGAAAAACTGTTAGGACAGGCTGGAAAGTCAGATGGAAGAAAGAGGATATGAACGGAGGTACAGTAAAAGGAATGGAAGAGGTTGCAGCTAGGGGTCGAAGGGACGCTGCAAAGACCCTTAAGTAATGCCTACAGTGCACCACATGGGGTGAATTAACGGCACTATCCCCTTACGGGGACACGTATACAAGAGAAAAATGAGAGAGAGAGAAGAAGAGAGAGAGAGAGAGAGAGAGAGAGAGAGAGAGAGAGAGAGAACTCTCTCACTCAGATAGATAGGAGGAGGAGGATATGCTTTTTTAACTTAAGAAAATCGTTAGGAGCCCCAAACAATATATTACTGGGGCAAGAGTATAGAATTATTCCAAGCCCTCCCAAGGTAGAGAAAAGTTTGGTTTTGGGATATGTAGGGTTGAAGATTTATACTTTTTGGGCCAAAGTTAAGGAACGAGATCCTTTGTAATAACTCTCAACGTCTCTGCGAACTCAGTCTTTTGGTCTTTAGTCTGAACCAGCATCTCTCATTCGACAGCCCTATGGTTTCACTTAGTTCTTATCCTCAAGTACTTAACGTCCCTGCCCCTTGATCAGCCGAATCCTGGTACTATCAGCTGGGGCCAGCTGGTAGTACCTGGATTCGGGCCCCGAGTTCAGATTACTAGCACCAGCTGCCTTGTAGGTTGACACCTTCTTAGGCAAAGGTTAGATCCACAATTCAAAATTGTGGCCTTGTTCAATACGAGCACCAGAAGAATTGGCAGTGGCAGCGGCAGGGATTACTGCCCGGCCCTTTAGGTCAGGGGTCGCCAACCTGCAGCTCAGGAGTCTATGCTGCTCTTTCAAGACACTTGTGCGGCTCCAAACACTGAAAAAATACCTTTTTATCCATTTAAAACAAAGAAATTATGTAATATTCTCAAGACAATATTTGATTAAATGTTAATGTCACTCTATAATTTTTTTTTAAGTAGGCCTACTGAACTATATTCTGGTATTTCTGAAGTACTGCAGATTTTTATTTTAGATCTTAGGAGACCATTTTTGTCTTTGTGGCTCTGCAGTACTGCATTTCTATGATTCTCTAAATAAATGGCTCTTCTAGCTCCTTCTGGGATTTCTACCTCGTAAATGCAAAGACAAAAATCTCCCACATCTTTGAGGCATGTCTTTCATATCCACATCGTATCCATCTGCATTGAATCTCTCTTGCGTCTTCCTAATCAGTAACGAGGCATAGCCCTTTCCGTGCCTTGTAAATTCAGGAAGGGAGTAATAAGAAGCTTTTACCCTGCCCAGAACAAACGAGCTGTGAAATACAAACATGTAAATGTTTTCATACTTTTACGGTCGACTGATTCGTACTTGTAGATATCAGTTAAGAGGGAACACATGTTAGTCCGGTGGACATCATCAGATGTGAGGTGACTTTCCATAAAGGTTAGAGATCAATGTATAAAACCTGAAGAAATGTGCTGCATACGTAATCGCCAGTATGTAATATATATATATATATATATATATATATATATATATATATATATATATATATATATATATATATATATATATTATTATATATATATATATATATATATATATATATATATACATATATATATATATATATATATATATATATATATATATATATATATCTAATTTTTGAACCGATGACCAGTGAAACATTAGGTCAGCATTAGCATACAGTCTGCCGTCTCATAAATCACAGATTTATGAATTGGATGTGAATGTTGGGAATAGAAAATGTTAAAGATGTTGGACAGCTAAGTGCCAAAAGACCCTAGGGAACAGATGTAAAGTGAAAAGCAGAAAGCTAAGAACCTTTAGTTTTACCTACGGTGCACCTAGCAAGACACGTGTAGGTAGTAACGCCTAACAAAGGTTCTCTTCAGTACTCAGAATTTTATCGTTATTATTATACATTAATATTATTTGAGCAACCTGATTGAGGTTCATTGAATCGAAAAAAATACTTCGCTGTCTTTTCTTACCTTTCACTGTTATAATTTGTATACGTCTATATGGCATGTATATTATCATGCATATGTTTTCCTCTTTTAGAAAGTTTTGAAAAAAGCTCATTTATTCCATATACTTCTTTTCTTTATCTATCTCTTTCACTATAAATGCTTTCTATACGCCCCAGCATGTAAGTCACGTATATCATTTAAAGATTGTCATATTTGAAATAAACAGTTATTACCAAGTTCTGTATATAAATTCAATTTATAAAAAGACTGAAAGAAAATTATACTTTGTCATGGACCCATGCGTGTACAGTATATCTAACGTAGACGAGTACTTTGGGTGCACACGAATTTGAGTGCGATCTGATCGGATTCGAGTCTCGGGTTTGTATAAAGACGAATCTTTGAGTGCGCATGTTTGCGTGTCTTGCGCGTGTAACTATGTAGTGAATGCTTGTGTACACTGGCGTTCCAATGTGTTCTTACGCTGTATGTACGCGGTTGCGCGCGTGTGTGTATGCATGTACATGTGTGCGAAAGTTTTAGGTGTGTGTGTGTGTGAATATGTTCCGTTTGCGTGTGTTTCGCTGTGGAAGTAAATAGGACTTCTGTATTTCTCTGTGAAATTAAACAGAACGTTTGCATTTCTCTATGAAAGTGAACAGTACTTGCATATGCTCTGTGAGAGTGATTAGAGAACTCATGTATTTATTTTCTGTGAGAATGAATACACTCGCGTATTTTTTTTTTATGAAAGTAAATAGAACTTGTGTATTTCTCTATGAAAGTAGATAGAAGTTGTGTGTTTCTCTACGAAAGTAAATAGAAGTTGTGTATTTCGCTCTGAAAATAAATAGAATTTGTGTATTTCTCTATGAAAGTAAATAGAAGTTGTGTATTTATGAAAGTAAATAGAAGTTGTGTATTTCTCTCTGAAAGTAAGTAGAAGCTTTGTATTTCTCTATGAAAGTAAATAGAACTTGAGTACTTCTCGGCAAGAGTAAATCGAACATATGTAGGCTATTTCCCTGTGAGAGTAAATAGAGCTTATGTATTTCCCTGTGAGAGTAAATAGAACTTATTATTTCCCCTGTGAGAGTAAATAGAACTTGCTTAACTCTCCATATAAAGATATAATACTTTGGTATTTCCATAAGCGTCTGCTTTTTCGCGAATAAACTTTGTAATGTTTCTACGTGTGTTCTCTTCCAAATAACGTATACGTGTGGGCTCACATGCGTGGTTGACCCGTACATGGGTGTGTGTGTGTGTGTTTGCGCGCGCGCGTACGCAGGCATCCTTCAAGGCCACCGGAAGACGTACGGCAGTGACTTGCGTGGGAAATTATTTCTTAGCAGGTGTCTTGTGCCATCAAGATGGGAGTGTGCGGCGTTTCACGCAATCTTGATTTAGATATATTACCTATTCTGGCGGCATTATAGGGAAGGGAGGAGAGAGAGAGAGAGAGAGAGAGAGAGAGAGAGAGAGAGAGAGAGAGAGAGAGAGAGAGAGAGAGTTAATACTTCTGAGAGAAATGAATGACCTGAAGATTCTCTGGATTGCGAATTTGTCAAGCTTGTAAGAATCACAATAGGAAGTATGCTCAAGAAGTGTGTGTGTGAGAGAGAGAGAGAGAGAGAGAGAGAGAGAGAGAGATGGGGGGGGGGTTGCAACTGGCACGTGCTATGGATGTGCTGAGCGCGTGCTGGATTTTGCTAGCAATCTGTTCCAGTAGGGATCTTGCTCACCTACCAAGACCTTCTTCACGTCATCTTCCAAGGTTCGCCCAGATTTCTTTCCTTTATGTTTTTTTTGTTTTGTTTATTAACGTCATCAACAGAGCAAAACTATTTTTTTTTCTTTTTCCTTTACTCCCATAATGATCATACTTAGTGTGTGTGTGTGTAGAAAGGGTGGGTGGGTTTTATAACTTTCGTCTCTACGGAGGGCCAGGATTGCTTAAGGTGTTTTGTATACGAGTTATATATATTCAATATGCATTTCGCTTATATATTTCGTATGTTCTCATATATATGTGTGTGTATATATATTATGTATATATATATGTATATATATATGTATATATATATAATTATATACAAATTTTGTATATTCGAGTCAGACATTCATTAACATGACTCCCTTCATACCAGTATTTTAGGTCGTCAAACTTCAATCCGTACTAGGATAATCTTTTTAATAGAAAAAAAAATGTATGTTAACGTCTAGCAGACTGACAACGTACACCAAAGGGAGAAATCACCACCGCTATAAAACATAGGTTTTCTTGCATTTTCTTGCAGAGTAATTATTATTTTAAAGGCAATATCATTCTTCAGTATATCACGGCCCCATGCATATCAATAAAGTCGTATCATTATTTGCCTTGTCAAACTGACGTAAAAAAAATCACACGTGTCTACACACACGAGCGTCAGACCAAGCAAAAAGAAACCAAATAATAATCATGGTCTCTTTTTATCTCATAGTATTCAAGTAGGTAAATTAACCTGACCCAAAGAAAATATACAAAATGACGCATCCCCTTCCATTATTCACCAGACCTCAAAAACGTGATCCGCCAAATAATTGCCTGGCGATAACAGACACCTGAATTTGCAGAAATAGCCTACACAAACATTTGCACGCTCCAATCGCTGTTGACTGTAGCAGATAACAGCCTATGATTCTATTCCTCTCCATAAGAGACGAGTTCTCGGAATATCTTTTGGTGTAAAGAATCTTCTAGAATGATATATATTCTCTGAAAAAAAATATTGTCTTCAAAGGATATATATATATATATATATATATATATATATATATATATATATATATATATATATATATATATATATATATATATATATATACCATTTTAATATTAAAATATCTGCAACTAAGTAACAAGAAATCTTTTCCAGAATGATATATATCCTTTGAAGACAAGATTTTTATTGTCTGTCTTCAAAGGATATATGCCATTTTTCTCATTTTCTATCTGCAATTGAGTAACATGAAATCTTCATGACTATTTGACACGCTTTCTCCATCTTTTGATATAAAGAATCACCTAGGATGATATTTATCCCTTCAAAAGGATAAATTCCATTTTTTCTCAAAATATTTGCAACAGAGTAGTATGAAATCTCCATGACTACTTGACCCGTTTTCTCGAAATGAATCGCCAACAATCTTTCCTTTCAATAAATCTTACATTTATCTTCTCCATTCTGACGATCTTCCTTCAAAGGGCAGGTCTGTCTCTACCTGTGAGACTCAAAATATTTTATTTACTTAGTATTCATTTATCTATTTATTGATTTATTTTCATTTTAATTTTTTCGACATCCTAGCCAAAAAATTGGCGTTTTTTATTGATTTATTTTCGAATTTTAATTTTAGCAAGTTAATTATTAATCATAATTAGTGACGAACTTCCCGTTCAGATTTGCCGTCGTAAACCCAGAAGCCAATCTCTCTCCATCTGCCCTGTGTATGTGTGTATGTATGTATGTATGTATGTATGTATGTATGTATGTATGGATGTATGTATGTATGTATGTATGTATGTATGTATGTATGTATGTTGAACGAAGGCACTTTATTCGAATTCTGGGGTAGTTTCGGGGACCTAATGTCTCGACCTTCTCGAATTGAACTGAATATAGAATTTAGGCCAAAGCCAAGCACTGGGACCTATGAGGTCATTCGTCGCTGAAACGGAAACTGACAGTAAAAGGTTTGAAAGGTGCAACAGGAGGAACACCTTTAGCAGTTGCACTATAAATCAGTTTTTAGGAGAGGGTGGAAAGTAAGAGAATATGAAAGGAAGTGCAGTAAAAGGAACGAAAGGGGTTGCAGCAAGGGGACGAAGGCACGCTGCAAAGACCCTTAGGTAATGCCTACAGTGCACCCCGCTACGGGGTTCGAGCTTCTCGAGTATAACCGTCATTTTGTATGGTATGTGTTCCCTAACAATAGTAATAACTGACATGAAAACACAAAATTGAAACGATTCAATTCATCTATTTCCAGAGAGAGAGAGAGAGAGAGAGAGAGAGAGAGAGAGAGAGAGAGAGAGAGAGAGAGAGGGAGTGTTCTTGACAACACCAACAGGTAAAGTGAGGGGAATTCTTGACAACACGTAACAGGTAATAACTGAGACATTTGAATTAAGGACATCATTTAACATATAAACTGTAATAATTTTATATTTGTATATTTTGCTGTCACATTAACTGTGATAATTCATTTAACATACTGAACTGAAGCTTAATTTTCATCAAATTTCCACATATTTCTATAGGAGTTACATAGCTACATAAATTGTGAACACGTGAGCACATCTTACTCCAAACCTTAAAGCAATTCGAATTGTTTGGGAAAAATTCTGCATTACTCAAGACTATTTCCCGGCTTGTTTGATGACAAGGAAAAAAAAACAACCATGATTTATGACCTGTGCCTTCCGGGTCTCATGTAAGAGTCTTCGACCGGCTTTTGTTTTAAGTAAAATACGAAGTTTCTCTCGTATGAGAAACGAAGTTTCTTTCCCTGAGGAATTATGACTTCAGCATTTCCTTTAAGTAGCAGGTTATTGTTGAATGATTTGACAGGGAACGTCTCAAGGGTGCTGCGTTTTTCTCTTGAGTTGCTTTTTGTTTCTCCGTTATTTGGAGAGGTGGCACTGCTGAATGGCGACTTGACTACAGAGGCTCTTTTCACTGAACTTCAAAGAGGCATGACAACTACCTCTTTCCAACCTACTCGGCGAAGAACTATCACTGAATCAATTTAACTATTCGTTGCCCTGTCACTTTTTTCTGCTAAACCTGAGGTCGTAGATGAAGACTTTTGTATCCTGGCAGACTGAGACCAAATTTGCCAGTGACACAAGGTCTTTAGGAAGGACTATCACTACTCTTGATGATAGTTGACAGTGGTTGAAGAATGAGACCATCCTGGTTGTGAACATTTTTACCAAGAGACTCTGAGCTTCAGGAATATTACTTATCTGTGGTTACTGTGGTTAAGGCAAACTGACCAGCAATGTAAGGGTAATGAAGAATCAACAGACAACCTGCTCGACTTTCTCTCTCTCTCTCTCTCTCTCTGATGACAAGTAAAGGTCTTTCTGACCTTTACTTGACATAGTTCAAAAACATGTATCTCAAAACCATAATCTGTCCCACCTTCTGATGGGAGATATCTGTTGTCTGCAGTTCGTTCCAATATTGTTTCCTATTCTCTAAGATATACATTGTAGACTCTGAACCTCTGTTCTCCCCTTTCTGTCCACAATGTTGCGACCATTCCACTTCAACCAGTTACTTATTTCCCAGCTATGTACCTTGTGCAAAGTTATCCAGTATTCTCTAGTATCGAGAGAAAAGATGATTGGGTTTTCTGCTAAGATGACGCTACAACGCTGCTTGAAGGAGGAAAAGTGTTCAGCTTCCACAGCGCACGCTTTCATCTTTCCAAACTTTTAAGTTATCCAGTATTAAAAATACAGGACTTTAGGTGGGGATCAGTGAAATTATTGGCATAGTATATGGCTGGTCCAGCAGAAGTGGTTCACATGGTACCAAGCTTTTATAACTTTATATATTGCAGCCGGACTTATCAGTTGTTACAAATGTCAACTACTAATATCTTATGGGATTCTTTCCATGATGCTAAAACGCCTACTTCAAGCTAATGATAATCAAATCTTCATTAAACCCATTATCAAAAACAAAATGGAATACATTGTCCTACAAAAAAGAGATATCTGATGAACTCTTACAATTGTCATGATTTTCCAAATGGAACAAAACGTTAGGGGTTTTAAAGTAAATAATAATTAATATTCTGAACAAACGCAAAACATTTCTGTTGTTTTTAAATTAGCAGTAAAAAACTGAAAAAATAAACTAATGAAATGATTTTCTTATTAGGTATGTGGCAGAACGACTTCAAAGGCTGCCACCGATACTGCTGAAGACTTGCAGGCTATGTTGGCAATAAGATGATGAAGATTGAAATTGACTGACTTGAAGATGACGATTGTGGTGCCCTTGCAACGCCTTGCAAATTTATTTGTAGTTTAACACAGCCTCACAGTTATTTCTGTATCTCCAGTACTAATACAAAACTGGGCTGCTGGTACATCAGCCTTAGTTACTTTGTTTGTCTCTGCTGCACTTAAAATTACCTTGAACTGTTAGTATCTGCTGCACTTAAAATTACCTTGAACTGTTAGTATCTGCTGCACTTAAAATTACCTTGAACTGTTAGTATCTGCTGCACTTAAAATTACCTTGAACTGTTAGTATCTGCTGCACTTAAAATTACCTTGAACTGTTAGTATCTGCTGATAATTAAAATTACCTTGAACTGTTACTTTGTTTTGTCTGCTGTTAAAATTATTTTGAACTGTTAGTAATCTGATGCACTTAAAATGATCTTAAGCCTCTGTTTAGATAATTAAAACCCAGCTCGTGACATCTTTTTGTATTTCTTGAAAGCCTCTGATGTTCTGTCTACTGTCATGCCTTTCGGATCTCAAGTTCTTTATTTAAAGAAAATTCTTAGTTTCTATCACTGTTTTAATTTTGAAAACTGTCAGGCGTCTACTGTCACCTTTTCAAGGTTTAAAGAAAATTCGTAGTTTCTATCACTGTTTTAAGCCTGAAAACTGTCAGGCGTCTACTGTTACCTTTTCAAGGTTTAAGATTCGCATCTCAAGTCTAAACAAATCTAAAACTTCACTTAGTTTATCATACATATCTTAAATGAATGAAATCAGTAAAATTATCTTATATAACTTAAATTAATGAAAGCTGTCTTCTTAGCTTCTGTGTGTGAGATTTAGCACATTATACTTATTTAATTTCTCTCAAATCGATTTGTTTGTCTGTCTGTCGAAACTTCTCTCAAATCGATTTGTTTGTCGGTCTGTCGAAATGTCTCTCAAATCGATTTGTTTGTCTGTCTGTCGACATTCCTGGCTTTTGTTAAGAAGCTCATCATCGTAGGAGAGCGAACACAATGCTCTTCTTGGCTTGGAGGTGTATGGCTTAATATACCTTCTAGGCCTGTCTCACAAACTGAACGATGTCTGATGATTCCTGGCTTTTCTCAGTCTGATTTACATTAGAATCTCATGTAAATCTTTTCCGTCTCACTGCTTAATTTGTCTGTTTCTACCTGAATCACATTCAGCTCGCTTTGACTCATGTCTGATGGTTGTCTGTTTCTACCTGAATCACATTCAACTCGAATTTGACTCATGTCTGATGGTTAGAATCATCACATTCTTGTCTTTAAAGAGTTCAGAGAAAAATGAAAAGGTATGCGTCGCACAAATTTCCCTTCATGTAGAGTGAATTTGCGTCATCGCTATTACTTCAGTGAGTTTGACAAAACTGAACTTGTTCATGAAATCTGAGCTATCATATTTCTTTGTAATTGGCTCCTATTGTATCGGCTACTATTGTATATATTCTCAGCCCTTACAGTGACAATCGGTTTAATAGGCTACCGTTATTACAGGTCACCACCCACATTTACTCGTAACTGCAAAACTAGAACTTAAAGGTCACAACTGGTTAGATATGTTCTGTTTTATTTCACATTTAACTGCACAACTTGAACCTACTGATTGTAACTGTAAAACTTGAACTAATGTAATACAGTCATTAACACTCATGAATAAAGCCATATTAGTGCCAAAATGTGCATCCCATGTGCATCCTATTGTATATAAATAGAAGTCTTTCTGTGCCCCCATTTTTATGGGAAAAAATTGACTGCCCAACTTGAAAGTGAATTAACCATCAATGAGAATTTTCTGCATGGACAAAGTTTGGATCTTTCCTAGATGAGGCCCAAGAGTTTTTGGGGATCGTTATCTATACCTAATATTTCTTGGGGGTCATTGCCTTTATGATATTTACAGTCTTTTGTTTGTTTTTACGGTAATCCCCAACGGGCTTGTACTAAACATGCCGCAACGGTGGATACATATCGGGTTTAAAAACCCGTGGGGGTCACTATCTAGGATTAAGATCCCAAAGTCAAATATTAAAAGTAAGACCTAAGATATACAAAGAACAAGTCTGTGTTCATTGTCGAACATGGAAACGTGTACTTTGAAAGCACCTGAACAGTGGCAATAAGGCTAAAAGCACGGGCCGTGAGTCACACAAAAATTAAAACAAAAACAACAAATTGATGTTAACTGCCAAACATAGAAATAGATACCTTAAAAGCCTCTGAATCCCACGACGATCACAGCAAACCAGTATAACTGATGTTCCAAAATATAATAATAATAAATTAGACTTAATCAGCACTTCTACCCAGTCCCACCTCCTACCATACAAAAGCTATAACGTTCAGAAAATAGATATAAAGATTTAATTACTCAAAAACTAGATAACAACCAAATAACGAAGTTGGCCATCCCTAAACCAACGTAAACAGGAATGGGAAGAGAGCAGATGGACCACAAGAGACTACACTAGGTCGTCATGGACTGTTAACTGTAGAGAAAAACAGAGGTGTGGGTCAAGAGCTATCGTAATTACGGGTCAGATTGTCCTACGAGGTCAACAAGGGAGGGGTGGGTGGGGAGGGGAGGAAGGGGTATTCACAACGCTAAACCGGAAGATGGATTCATAGGGTCATAACAACATCACGCTCAAATGGGATTACGGTGAGGTCGCAGTGAGGTCATTTTCGCTTCATTTTTGGAGATGAGCTGAATCCTGGAAGATCTTATATAAACTATATTCAAATGGACTTTAGGTATATCACAAAATACCTAAAGTAAAGTAAAGTAACTGACGAGGTCTATAGAAACTTACAAAATACCTAAAGTAAAGTAATTATTTGACAAGGTCTAAAAGAAACCTTTCAATTTAATGAAAAAGTAAAATAAAGCTCTAAAGAAACTTCTCAATTTAATGAAAAAGTAACATAAAGCTTCTCAAAAACAAAAATAAAGGTAAAGGAAAAATAAAGTAAATTCGGTATTTAAAAAAGGGTTTTCTAGAGGAAACAAAAAATTAAAGTTATTCTGAAGCAGACAACACAACCTAGTACTCTGGACCTATAAAGGTAAAGGAAAAATAAAGTAAATTCGGTATTTAAAAAAGGGTTTCCTAGAGGAAACAAAAAATTAAAGTTATTCTGAAGCAGACAACACAACCTACTCTGGACCTATATAGACAAAGTAAAATGTAGAAAGTGTATATGTATATGCGCGCTCGTATATATTTATATATACACTTCTATGAAGGTGCTTAAAAGCTGTCCTCACAAAGACCTCGTCTTGATATAGCAGTCAATAAATAGTTCGTGCGACAGTTGGCTGACGTTCTTAGAGCTTACTGGTCCAAAATATATACACGCGTGTGAATATATTATGAATATGAATGGCAAATGCCAGATTATGTCTGAAAACGTCGGTGACGTAATTTCTTCGACAGACAGAGACCTGGCTAATGAGAGAAAGTGACCAGAGGGTCTCTCTCTCTCTCTCTCTCTCTCATCGTCTGGGCATGCAAGTGTCGTGGATGAATAAGCAATCATCACCAGACGCTTCCTCGATCGTCCCCTTGAGTGACCAACCACTTGGAGGAGGAGGAGGAGGAGGAGGAGGAGGAGGAGGAGGAGGAGGAGGAGGAGGAGGAGGAGGAGGAGGAGGAGGAGGAGGAGGAGGATGGAGGTCTCAGCCAGGTGTTGCAGAATCATCAAGCCTTACTCCTTCAGGAAGCTCGAGTCTGGACAAACAGTCTAAGGTTTCCTTCTCATTAAGCCAAAAGCAGGTATCCCTTACCTGTCCAGCCCACCTCTTCTTCTTCTTCTCGTCCTCGTCTTCTCTCCTTCGCCTTTCCTTTCCTTCCTTTTGCTTGTCTCCTCTC
>NC_089786.1:8737500-8750000 GCF_040412425.1 Macrobrachium rosenbergii | reverse complement strand
ATATATATATATATATATATATATATATATATATATATATATATATATATATATATATATATATAAATACACGCACATATATACCCACACAAACTATACATATATGTATATATATATATGTAAATATATGCTCGTTGTCCGTTTTCAATTTATTCTACACATAGAAGCATGAATTGCCATTCATTACAGCAATTCGAAACAATAGGGTAAAACACACACACACACACACACAGAGAGAGAGAGAGAGAGAGAGAGAGAGAGAGAGAGAGAGATCGAAGTATACTCAGCACTGTTGTATACAAACTCTAAATGCACTGCTTTTACATAGGAATTTCTGACTCTGCTGTATGACTCAGAATACTCAACACTAAAAGGTCTCTTCCAGGGACAACTTGTTAAGGATGGATGTTAACCACTGCAGTTGTTGAAGATATGGAAACTAATATTACTAATATCCACATTATAATTCAATAGTGATAGGAGATAATCATCAATGAAACATCATCCTCATCATTATTACCATTAATATTGTAGAAAAATTATCGTTATAAAACTTTGAAATAATTTAAAATATCATTACTATTATTATTATGATTATGGCTGAATACGTCAGTACTATTATAATCAGTAGTATTACAAAATTAAACAAAACCATGTATTATAAATTTTATTATCTCTACTATTTCAGCCATTAAATTTATTACCATCACAACCATTTCAGCCATTAAATTTATCACTAGCATAAAACAACCCAAAATCATTCAAAATATAAAACAACCTCCATTCATGAACCAAACCATTGTAAGTTTTAACTAAACAAATCGTACTAGGAACAAAAACTTGGATCACATGTACACTTAGATTTTTTTCCGTCAAAGGAATGTTTTTTTTTTTAACAGAGTTTGTTCTCAAGTAAAGAACTAAGAGATGTATGTTCAACTTGGGTGAAGTGGAGAAAATTTACGTTCATTGGCAAAGTTTTGCTGATACTGGTTCAGGAAGGAGCTGGGTACTACAGAGAGAGAGAGAGAGAGAGAGAGAGAGAGAGAGAGGAAGGGGCTGGGTACTACAGAGAGAGAGAGAGAGAGAGAGAGAGAGAGAGAGAGAGAGAGAGAGAGAGAGAGAGAGAGCTAGGAAGGAGCTGGGTACTACACACTTAAAGGGTTGAGAGAGATCTAGGAAGGAGCTGGGTACTACAAACTTGAAGGGTTGAGAGAAAGAGAGAGAGAGAGAGAGAGAGAGAGAGAGAGAGAGAGAGGAGGCTGGAGTACTACATGAGGGTTGAGAGAGATCTAGGAAGGAGCTGGGTACTACAAACTTGAAGGGAGAGAGAGAGAGAGAGAGCAAGAGAGAGAGAGAGAGAGAGAGAGAGAGAGAGAGAGAGAGAGAGAGAGAGCTGGGTACTACACACTTAGAGGGTTGAGAGAGATCTAGGAAGGAGCTGGGTACTACAAAGAGAGAGAGAGAGAGAGAGAGAGAGAGAGGTTGAGAGAGAGGGAGAGAGAGAGAGAGAGAGAGAGAGAGAGAGAGAGAGTACTACAAACTTGAAGAGAGAGAGAGAGAGAGAGAGAGAGAGAGAGTAAATATAAGGAAGAAGTAAACAGCAGCCACACAGGGTACATGTGTTTGAAGAAAGAAAGAGGATCTTATGAATATCTTATGGACCGTTTTACCCTCGGGGGCTGAGGATTACCTCTTCGAGGCCCTCCCGTTTTATTGATGGTTTATATTTTGTATGAGTGATGAAAACTCTTCCTATCCTCCCTCCCACTCAAGATGTGACCCACAACAGTTGATTAAGAACCAAGTACATGATGTACTTATGATTTGCGTGTGCTGATAAGAGATCAGTATCGACCTTTGAAACTTGTGTGTGTGTGTGGGTATGTATGTATTTGTGTGAGAGAGAGAGAGAGAGAGAGAGAGAGAGAGAGAGAGAGAGAGAGAGAGAGAGAGAGAGAGAGAGAGAGAGAGAGCTGCATTATATTTTAAAATATAATGCCACACAGGAAGCTTACCAAAAAAATTGTATACATATGTACGTACACATATGCATATTCATCACGCATGTGCACAGAGGTACGTAAAGAAACATTAAAGCATATATAATTACATACAAGAAGTTTAGAATGTTTACGACATTCACTACATCAAAAAATCATTGTTATAACCATTTGCTTAAAATCACACTTGCATAAGCATGTAAGTAGGCTATAAACGAGCACATTCAGTATGCACAAATATGCTCTCACATGAAAATAACGTGTATATGCATTTTCATACAACCAAGTTATATAGTTGCATGAGTATGGCTACACGCTAAAGGTCAGTGTGACAGAGTATGTCGCTGAAATTATACTTGGATACGTATGTATGTATACATACGGCACATTCATAGAGTACGGAAAACGTGCATACACTCGCGTATACACGAGTGATATATATGTATGAGTATGGCTATACGCAAAAAAAAAATAAAATAAAATTCGACAGCTAAGGTCAATGAAAATCATATTTGGACACGCACGTATGTATACACGCAACCACACAAAAATACAAAACGTATGCACATTTCCATACACCCAGGTTGTATATTTGCAAACACTGCCAATGAACGCCCTCCATGACTGGTGGAATACCAGGAAAATCGTGGCTGAATGAAAGGATTGAAATTTTACACCGGCCAGCGAGGGGTTTCCCTCGCCATGCTTAAATGAATGAAATAAAATGTAAAACGAAAAAGGCATTCGGAAAATAACACGTAATAAAATGAACGCTTGATATATATAAAGTTGGCATGGCACTCTGCGGTGCTCTCACAGAGAGAGAGAGAGAGAGAGAGAGAGAGAGAGAGAGAGAGAGAGAGAGAGAGAGAAGGGGTTACACGTGGTTACAGAACGTGCTGAGCAACAGGCGGGTTAAAAAGTTACAACCCGATAAATATGAGGGGAAAGGGAAGGGGAGACAGGAGAGACAGACAGAGAGAGAGAGAGAGAGAGAGGAGAGAGAGGGAAAATGTTTAAAAAAGGCATAGTAAGAGAGAGAGAGAGCGAGAGAGAGAGAGAGAAAGTGCGTACAACTCCGTACGACCCTTCCCATGTCTGAATGAAATCCATGACGGTATAGTATACAATAAAGGACATGTAGCGATATAAACCCCTACAGGAGAGAGAGAGAGAGAGAGAGAGAGAGAGAGAGAGAGAGAGAGAGAGAGAGAGAGAGAGAGAAAGTTGTGCAAGGGGAGGCATCACTAACAGGTGGAAGGATGATTTTAACAAAACTGTTTTTCTGCATGCTGTAGTGACTGCTTTGCGAGATGTGTGTAAGTGCTTTTGTGTAAATGTGTGTGTGTGTGTTTGTGTGTTTAAACACGCAAATCTGTAAATAAGGTCTAGTGTGTGTATGAATGTGTGTGCATAACTGTGAACTAGTGGGTATTTAAGTGTGTATATAAGTAGTTGTGGTTTAGTGTGTACGTTTTTACATAGACATATATGTAAGTGGGGTTTATTCCAAGTACGTGTGAATACTCGTCTACGTAACTGCACACTATTGTACACAAATGTGGTTAAAAAGCGTCTGTAAATGTGGTCTAGCCTGCATAAAAACTTAAGTGTGCGTGTCTGTGGCAGCAGCGTAGACTGCATGTGTGTTTAAATACACGTGTGTTTGTGCGTGGATGTGTGGTCTAAAGAGCGTATGTGGTTCAAGTACATGTGTACATACTCATGACCTACAATTGTAATTTATGTGTGTGTGTTTTGGTCTTTCTTCCTCATGCACCCACTCTTCATTAATTCATACCTAATTACAGTAATTCTCCCCTACCGCGATGCACTTATGCATTTAAATGCATTCGTTACGAGAGAGAGAGAGAGAGAGAGAGAGAGAGAGAGAGAGAGAGAGAGAGAGAGAGAGAGAGAGAGAGAGAGAGACGTGTACAGGGTTGTAAAGGGTTCATGAATGTACAATGCATACGAACACAATTATACATACATACATATCTATCTATCTATCATCTATCTCTATATATATATATGTATATATATACATATATCTCTTTAATCTGAATTCTTCACGCTCCCAGCTAAAGGTCAAAAGGTCGTGTCATGAAAACCTTTTTCCATTTATCACAAAACTGAAGGGAATTTTTATATCGCTCCCCTACTAGATCAGGGAGAACTGTACACTCGGTTATGACAGGAGCAGTCGAACGGCGTCTGTCAGTTTCTACTTGAGACCTTGATCGGGTAACTGTTATTATTATTATTATTACTTTTTATCTTGTGTATCTAATTACATTTTGTGTACTGCATTGTATCTGCCTTGTCTATCTGTATGCAGCCTTGAGTTAAAACATAGGACATTATTATTATTATTATTATTATTATTATTATTATTATTATTATTATTATTATTATTCAATGAACATCATCAGTAGGTATTTACAATGACTAGGCATCACTTTTGTCAAGATACAACGGCTCGCATATGATAAGAATCCCTCTTGCAATTACTTTCCAGAATAATTTGTTCTGGTATAGCTTCTATTGATGCGTTATGCCTTAAAGATAATTCCTAAGATGACGTCACTTTAGCAGACGTCAAATGACACTAGGAAGGATAATTCGGGTGATGATAATTCCCATGCTGACAATTTTTAAAGGTAAACAATAATCCTTAAAGGGTAATTCCTGCGTCAACATCATGACATGTCATCAGATAAACAATGACTCAGAGAATGATTCCTATTAACATCACTTCACAAGGAGCGAAGTCACCTTGTACAACGAACGTTATTCGAGATGACTCATCATAATCTAATTCTGTGCAGTGGGCGCTTCGTCGTCGCAGCATCGAAAACGACAATTTAGGTATAAAACTTGTCGCTGAAAGTAGTCTTGAATTGAAGGTATAATCTGCAGAATTGCAGAATGTTGAAAAATAATTTCATAATGAGAAAGATTATTATGAAAGTATGCAGCCTAAAAATTTTAATATGAAGGCGTGAAGTTTCAGCCTGTTCAGTGAAGCCCTAAAGGGCTGTGGTGAGTGTTTCCAAGAATCCTAAAGAGAAGGATTATTCCCAGGGATTTTCGAAATGTCCTAAGGACGCAGCTTTGTCTCCCGCCTTTACTTCTGTTCAGATGGCAGACACCCAGCACCATAGCCTTCACGGGTCTTCGACTTCCTGGTAATTATTCACATTTCAGCCTTTCATGAATTTTGTACTGAACGAACACCACCTGGTATCTTTTCATGACATTACGATGTCTATTCTGAAAATATGTCTGCTTCAGTGACAAGCTTCACGGTCAGACTGATTATTGAAAGAATTATAAGACTCCTCTTGATCCAACGAGGAAATCAATCGACATCACAAGCATTATCGATCTCAAAAAAAGAAGAAGAAAAAAAGTATTTCTGATGTCGAGCCACAAGCGTTCCGGCGATTAGACGCCGCTGAGAATTTCAGAACTGACTGGCTGAGCAGACGAAGGCCGTCCTTTGAAATCTTGCACAACCCACACCTGCAGTATTCACATGGCACCCAAAGACGGGAGAACTGCTGCCGCTGCTGCTACTACTGCTGAGGGCGGGTTTTTTAATGGTCGACCACATGTCACACTATATCGACTGGCAGCCGGCGGACTGTGGCGGCGTCTGTCTTATTCAAAATCAACTAGATAGCCTGACAGAGATTGACAGACTCTTTCTAACCATTTACCTACAAAACCTACAGCAGAACTGACCCCAAAACCCACCGGGTTACTTGAAGGCTTAAAAGAACATCCATCTATCAGTCGCCAAAGGAACCAGCCGCGGTTTATGCATGACATGGCGGGCTAACTACCTTGCATGTGGAGTCACCAAACCACAAAGTGTCCAAGGCTGCCAGGTCACCTGCTGCCTGCTGCTGGGGGGAGCTACTCCTGCTGCTTCAGGACACCTGGCCTTCAGTGGGTAGGCGGTTTCGATACGTGCTGGGTTTGTCGGTTCCCGCGCTTTCTTTCAATTTGAAGCTCGGAAAATACAAAATAAATTAATTTTTCTTTCTCACAAAGGCAGCAATTTTTTTTTCTTGTAATGGGCGCTTAAATTTTCCACTATGCTGTAGTTGTACCTCAGAATATTAGGAGATTAAAAACTATTTATTGTCCTGAAATTCTTTGTACAACTGTATTTAATCGAGAGAGAGAGAGAGAGAGAGAGAGAGAGAGAGAGAGAGAGAGAGAGAGAGAGAGAGAATGGTTTTGTAAAGCACAAAAGAAAAATAAAGCGTCCTCAGTTACTGCGGCAGAGTAATTGGTATATAGTCACACCGGGACAAGGAAGAGAGAGAGAGAGAGAGAGAGAGAGAGAGAGAGAGAGAGAGAGAGAGAAACCGATCCTAATCTATCTTTATCATATCGATTTCCAACAGTTTCCCCTTGACGATGACTCGGCAGGTCTCAGCCGTATCACAAAATCACTCGGTCGAAAAAACCGAGCAGTCTTCGAGAGACAATAAACACCCACTCGGGCGCGCAACTAGGTTACTATCATTACCGACGGAGCATGCAGACATAATATGTACTACAAGACCTTTATATATAAAATATATACTCTCTCTCCCTCTCTTCTCCTTCTTCTTCTTCTTCTCCCGGTGTGAGTTAACCAATTACTTTGGCCTACAAACTGAGAATGCCTTTTTCGTCTTTTGCGTCTTACTAAACTCTCTCTCTCTCTCTTCTCTCTTTCTCTTCTTATTCTCCCTTTCTGACTTAACCAATTACTTTGGCCTACTAACTGAGAATGCTCTCTTCGCCTTTTGCTTGACAAAACCCTGTTGAGCTCTCTCTCTCTCTCTCTTCTTCTTCTTCTTCTTCTCTTGGTGTGACTTAACCAATTACTTCGCCCTACTAACTGAGAATGCTATTTTCGTCTTTTGCGTTTTACTAAACCTTATTTCTCTCTCTCTCTCTCTCTCCAGTGTTACCTAACTAATTAATTTGTTTTCATGTTTCTTCCTTTCTTATTATCGTTTTACTGGACCACGATCTACTTCCTTTATTCGTCTTTTCATTCTACAAGCGCCTTATCTCACCCTTCCCCCTTCAACTTGACCAGCTAGTACTGTACCTAACTGATCTTCTGTTTCTTCTGTTGCATTTTACAAGACCTTGTATACCCCTTCCCCAACCTCCCTCAGCCCGTGAAACTCAACTAATTCCTGTCTTTCTAATTCTTCTTTTTGCGTTTTGACAGGATCAACCTACTCCTTTTGCAACACCATCATCTATTATTGTTCAGCCAATTCTCAATCCTACTGATTTTGCTTCTTCTCGTGAATTGAACAACAACCCCTCCAAAAGTCTAAATTTAAGCAAGTACCTTCTTCCTACTAATTTATTTTTGATTTTTGGGGGTTTTAAAATCTCCCTCAACCAAGGCTACTTAACCAATTCTTCGTTCTAATGTTTTTTCGCATTTTGAGTTTGACAAGACCCCTTCCCCTAGGTTACTTTATCAAAGTAATCTGTGCTATTGATTTTCTTTCCATTCTTAGGCATTTTGCAAGAACCCTTTATCACCCTTTACCCCTTTTCCACGAGAGACTTAAGCCATTACTTTACCCCTACTGAGAACACCCCCTTCCTCACCCTTCCCCTCCTCTACCTCCCTTTTTTCCAGCGTCCTTCGCGTTTGAATCTTCCCGCGCAAATAAAAGAAAAAATCCTTTCCCGCCAAATCCAGGTGGCTTGCTGTACGCGCACGCGCGCACGGTCTTCGTGTCTCGGAGGAGGATGCTTAATGTTCCAGAAAGTACACAGATGAACACAGCCACAGCCACCACAGCCGCAGCCGGCAACAGACACGCGCCTCACGCCCTCCTCCCACCCACGGCGCCTGTCGCGTGAGGTGAGTTAAGACAGAAACTCTTGCGGGCGGCGCCGAATGACACAAAATTGTTCTCTGTGGAATTTCTCCTTCTCTTGTTTGAATTTGCTACCTTTATTATCGCCTTTATTACTTTGGCTAATTATGTGACTTTTTTTTTTTTTTATGTGTTTTTTTTTATAAGATTTTGAAAAATTCCATTGTTAAAATTGTCTGTGGATTTACTCCCTTTTATTAAGAGTTTTATGTCAGTTAGTCATATATCACAGGGTGCAGGTGCACTGTAGGCATTACTAAGGTTCTTTGCAGCGTCCCTTCGGCCCCTAGCTGCAACCCCTTTCGTTCCTTTTACTGTACCTCCATTCATATTGTCTTTCTTCCATCTTGCTATCCACCCTCTGCTAACAATTATTTCAAAGTGCAATTGTGAGGCTTTCCTCTTGTTACACCTTTCAAACCTACCTACTCTTAGTTTCCTTTCCAGCGCTGAATGACCTCATAGGTCCCAGTCCGTTTGGCCTAAACTCTATATTGTATTCCATTCCAACCAAGATGCACATAAGTTCATGTAATGACAGTGTGTCACGTCTAGTAACCATCAGAGACCAGCAGAATCTATTATCCTATACAAACAATAATCACTTCGTCATTACATCGTTACGAGTTCCCTCTGATAACATTAGCTCACGTTAAATTACGTATTAGTCGTCCTACTAGTTGGCATTATCACTATAGAAGTGGTTTCCATTATTACTTAAGGAAAATTCAAGGGATTATATAGGTTAAGGAGCCTTCATAATTTTTTTTTTATTCTTCATACCATTTATTGAACTGAAAAAAATTGCTTTTATTTATGGACTCTGAAAGGCTATGTTGTATTTCGTGCACCATTTCAGCCAGCCCTTTGAAATAATCGGCCTACTCCCCCCGCCCCCAAGAAAAAATTGAATAAACTCCGAATAAATTTCTCTTATACTATAAAATCATAAAAATAAACTTAACTCCCCCTTCATCCACTAGAAAATCGGAATAATTTTCAAGGAAAAAATGATTTTCAATTTTCCTTCAGTATGAAGAGAACATGCTACTGCTTCCATATTTTTCCCTTGATAATTAAAAGAAAAATAAAACAGTTTTAGATTTTTCTCCAGCATGAATTCGAAGACACCGAATTTTACCCTAAATGTGTGCATATATATATATATATATATATATATATATATATATATATATATATATATACATATATATATATATATATATATATATATATATATATATATATATATATATATATATATATATATATATATATATATATATATATATATATATATATATATATATATATATATATATATATAAATATAAATATATATATATATATATATATATATATGTATATATATAAACATATATATATATATATATATATATATATATATATATATATATATATATATATATATATATATATATATATATATATATATATATCCCGTTATAAAGAACCATTTCCAACCACAGTTTATAGACGGAATGTGAGAATCCATTGTAGACACACTAAAGACAAAAGAAAAGGAATATAAGAGAAAGGCCTTTTTTCAGTGAGAGAGAGAGAGAGAGAGAGAGAGAGAGAGAGAGAGAGAGAGAGAGAGAGAGAGAGAGCATTCCCCGAAATAACACTGCCTACTACTTAGGACATCTGTACCTGCTTCATGTTTTATTCTTTTCCATTAATTTTTAATCGTCCCGATCCTACACGACACCACACATCCTCTTTCGCCCAACATCCTTGCAGGAGTACCGCTACTGTACCGCTACTGCCGTACTGCCTCACTCACTCATCCTTGTCCAATTTAACCTCTCTCTCTCTCTCTCATTCTCTTTCTCTCTCTCTTTCTCTTTCTCTCTCCGTGAAGGGATGTGGTCTGGATCTGCGGTTTCATCTCCGACAGGTTTCTCTCGGGTCTATGGAGGCATCCGAGTGTCCGTAAAGATGTCAGACTCATAAGCCCTCTACGGCCCCGACCACACGTATCCGGATCTTTTTTTTTTTTTTGTACAGCGTCCGGATCCGATCTTGAGAGCGCACACCAAGGAAGGGGGAAATTAACGCTGCCCCTGGATGTGGCTTGAGTGCGCGAGCGCTCTCTCTCTCTCTCTCTCTTTCTAGGATGTTCGAAAAAATAAAAGAAAATTAGACTTCGTAATTACGTTGTCTTAAACAATGGCGTCTCGTTCCCTCTGCGGTTTCCAGTTTATCTTTTTTACCGGATTGAATTAAGCTTCGTCGAGATCCATTTTTTTTTACTTTATCTTTACTGCAATACATAAGAGCTTTTAAAGCTACCTCGAATTTTATTAGAAATACTCAGATATGTATATTTATTATTGTGAATTAATAAAAATCTCTAGGCATTATATATATGTATATATATATATATATATATATATATATATATATATATATATATATATATATATATATATATATATATAAATAAATAAAGAGAGAGAGAGAGAGAGAGAGAGAGAGAGAGAGAGAGAGAGAGAGAGAGAGAGAGAGAGAGAGAGAGAATTCAACAAAAATATTTAATCTTTGTTAAAATCAAATAAAATGAACCAAGCTCAACAGTTACCAGTAAATTTGTGAGTATAACATAAACATTCAAAACATAATAATAATAATGATAATAATTAATATATACAACTAAAATACATTACCAACTCTTAAACATGAGAATTAAAATCATAAGTAAAACTAAAACGGAATATTATTAAAGTGGAGAATTTTAGGTATAATAAAGATTCATAAAAAAACAGATTATGATATTTTAGAATTTCATAAAAAGAAAGATTATGATATTTTAGAGTGCTATAACGATAAATGTATGATTTTCTGTTTTGAAAGCTCGTCCAAGCCTTCTTTTGGCTGAAGCAGTGTAAATGAAAACATTTATCTGTGAGAGAGAGAGAGAGAGAGAGAGAGAGAGAGAGAGAGAGAGAGAGAGAGAGAGAGAGAGAGAGTTCTTTAAAAGAAAATAATGAAATTTTCTTGTTAATACTCAAAACTACGTAGAGAGAGAGAGAGAGAGAGAGAGAGAGAGAGAGAGAGAGAGAGAGAGAGAGAGAGAGAGAGAATTCTTAAAAAGAAAATAATGAAATTTTCTTGTTAATACTCAAAACTACGTAGAGAGAGAGAGAGAGAGAGAGAGAGAGAGAGAGAGAGAGAGAGAGAGAGAGAGAGAGAGAAATAATCACGCACAGGGCCACCGCGTACAGCTGCATCTGCATGCAATATTTAATGGCACTCTGAGGGCCACGAAAATGGCTTAATGCAATCCTGTCGCCTGAGCAAGAAGAAGAAGAAGAAGAAGAAGAAGAAGAAGAAGAAGAAGAAGAAGAAGAAGAAGAAGAAGAAGAAGAAGAAGAAGAGGAGGAGGAGGGAGGAGGAGGAGGAGGAGGAGAAAAACAACAACAGAAAGCAACAGCTGGTGGCGTCATTTGTCATCAACAAAGGGCACTTTAAACATTGGGGCGTTCATCTTTTCTTTAAAAGGGTAAGGGTATGCAGCCAGTCGTCTCTCACCCTTGTCGCACCAATTCTTAGGAAATCTGAAGATTAGACGTAATCATGAGTGCACGCTCTCCCCCCGCCTCTCTCTCTCTCTCTCTCTCTCTCTCTCTCTCTCTCTCTCTCTCTCTATCTCTCCATATATATATATATATATATATATATATATATATATATATATATATATATATATATATATATATATATATATATATATGGTATATATTAGACCACCCGTGACCCGTTGGGTCACTTAATGTTAAAAATTTATATTGACAGATGAGTAGTTTAAATGAAAAGAAGGAGAAGAGGAAAGAATTGATAGAAAGAAATTACTTTCTAATCTTTATTCTCTTGCATAATTAAACCTTTAAGAATCTATAGCATATAATATTTAGTATATCTCAATTAAGTCTAAATTGAAGATGAAATTTTCCTCGTTTACTTAATTCTTCCATCTTTTATTCCTCATTAGGTGATATAAGATTGATCTGTATGTCAGTCTGTAGTGTCTGTCATCTGTGAAATATGTAAATCCGTGCAAAATCTCTGGAGAAATCCAGAATCTGTCTTCGGAATCATTCCGCCCAGAATTCTTCCACCTCCTGATGCATTCCAAGAGAAACGCCCATTGGATTATAACGTCTTCTTGAAGACGTCTTCACGACTCCAGGTTGCTTTGAAGCCGTCTTCAGCACCTGAAGCATTCCTGGAGAAACGCCCATTAGTTTATAACGTCTTCTTGAAGACGTCTTCACGACTCCAGGATCCTTTGAGCCGTCTTCAGCTCATGAAGAACTCCTGGATAAACACCCACTGGATTGTCACGGCTTCCTGAAGAAGTCTTCAAGAATCCAGCTGTCTTCGGCTCCTTCTCCTGCAGCCTTGCGAATCTCGAAGTGTGCCTTCAAACAAACAAACAAGCACACGAAACAAACGCACACTCGAAATCTGGACACGCAAACAGAGGCAGAATGACAGCCAAGGAAATTAATATAATATATATATATATATATATATATATATATATATATATCTATAT
>NC_089786.1:8727500-8732500 GCF_040412425.1 Macrobrachium rosenbergii | reverse complement strand
TGTATATGTATATACAGTATACATACATATATATATATATATAGTTATAGTTTACGTAATCATTCTCAAGTATATAAAGTTAACTCTCTCTCTCTCTCTATGACACACACACACACACACACAAATGGTCTTCTCGTTATGAAATACACCATCAAGATACCATGCGCAAACAACGATGAAAAATTGGTTGATTATGACAGCGTAATGGGTGGTAATGAAAGACCTGATTTTAAAAAATAAAATGAAATGTGCACGCACACAATGAGTAACAACAGATGAAAAACGATTTTTATAATGAAAATGACAGCCTAAATGTAAAGAAAAACTATTTTTACAATGAAAACGACATCCTAAATGTAAAATTGTTGTTAAGTTATACTAGCCTTGTTAGTATCCGGCAACACAAATAAAATGGAATAATGGTAGCAAATATACACCACAAAAATAAACATAAATTAAATGCATGATAATTCATACTTAAGCAAAAAGAATAATGAAAATGAAATGAAAACTAACTAACGGAAAAAGGTAAGAAATTAGTAAGAGGACAAAATTAACTAACGAAAGACGGTAAGAAATTAGGTAAAGTAAAATGGCAAAAGTAACTAAAGAAATACGGTAAGAATGAAAGGTTGGAATAAACGGTTAAAATGGCAAATTCCTGTATGTTCTCCTGACCGCCTTCATTCTGCTAATTTTGGCTATATATATATAGATATATGTACACATACACACACGCATATATATATATATATATATATATATTACTAAAAGGACCTCATTCAAACTGGATGGTATCTAATGGAGTATTTATTCAGAAAAAGTTACCAGAAAAAGTTACAAGCTTTCTTGGACAAACAGTCAGCATTGTCAGTATCCGTACGGATACTTGATACTTGATAATGAGGACTGTTTGTCCAAGAAAGCTTGAAACTTTTTCTGGTAACTTTTTCTGAATAAATACTCCATTTGATACCATCCAGTTTGAATGAGGTCCTTTTAGTAATTCTACTAATGCACAGGACAATTGTGTAATTGATAAAGTTAATATATATATATGCAGTATATATATAAAAAATTTACTATACATATATATATATGTATATGTATATATATATATACAAACAAGAGATATGATAAAGCAATAACGTATACTGTAACACGGATGAAGTCCTTTCAACATCGCCGATGGAGGTAAATGACTGAAATCTAAACGATACACACATATGCAAATGAGAATAACCAAAAATATCCCACAATTTAAAATACTCAAATAATACATTAAAAAAAATTCTAAATACAAATCAGAGAGTTGTTTCACACATCATCATCATCATCAATCATCAATCATCAGGAAATCGGGCCAATCCTGAGCCAATCTTGTCAGTGGATTAGTCTTAAATTTGCATATATTATGCAAATAACGTCTGAGCCGGCGGCGGCGACGGCTTAACAGTTCTGGGGCCAATAAGTCCAAATTAATAATAAGTACCGACAGAAGCAAAATCACATTGTATTTAATTACCGAGGTAATTAGCGGATCGCTAATCACTGTTAAATACTTTTGACCCGGCGTTTAGACGCTCACAATTAAGAGCGCCAAAGCCATTAAGAGGATTATCCTCTGACAAACTTGCGGTGGCGCCGGATTTATTGTAAAAAACAAATAAAAAACAAGAAAAATACAGGATTTTCCTTCGGCGCGTGACGTAACCGCCGGAGGAGTTTCGTTCTTTAAATCGTGTGGTGGGGGGAGGTGGGGGGGCGGGCGGTGGGAAGGGGAGGAGGGGGAGGGGTGTGTCATTCAAGTATTGGCCCTTATGAACAAAAGAGTCTATTCACTATAATGTACACAAATGTACACTGTACACGTCACTCATGATTACGCATGCTGCTAGTATTATAATAGTGTGTCGGATTTCGGCCCTCTTGAACGTGGTATATCGAGACTTGCACAAATCCAATGAATATTTTCCAAATTAATATACATATACATACATACATATATATACATATATACATATATATATATATATATATATATATATATATATATATATAGAAAATATATTTATATTTATAGTCAGAAAATATTCTTTGCATTTGATACTGCATATATATCTATATATACATACATGTATACATATATATATATATATATATATATATATATATATATATATATATATATATATATATATATATATATATATATATATATACATGTATATGTATATTTACGTGTGTGTGTATGTATTTAGGGCTAATTAGTTTCTTAGATGAGAAAAAATTAGAGGAAAGAATGAAATTATCATACATAAACAATGATTTGTCAACAGTTATGGCAATTATGATAATTAATATTTCTTTAAGACATGCGAATCTTTTATCTTGTTCAGCAGTAATAATAATAATAATAATAATAATAATAATAATAATAATAATAATAATAATAATAATGTACCGCACAGTAAATTACAAAAACATCCAAAGTTCCACATCCATTCAAGAGCATGATTTCTCATTTGTATTTGTTAACAACAACAACAACAACAACAACAACAACATGAACACCTGACACACGCAACGTTTCCCAGGACATTCGCGAAGGAGGAAAGTGAAAGTGACACCAAATTGATCATTCGGATCGTGACATAGCCCACTTTTCCCCGAACTGTCACGTCGCTCGTCCCGTATCGAACGGAACGGGCTGCTGTAGTGCTTATCGATTTCTGTCATGGGCCGATCGATGAATTTAAGTTTTCGAAGGCTTATTTATGTCGAAGTTTCAAGTAATGTGCGATTTTCTTTAGAGAATGAAATTAAATTTTTAAATCCTTATTTATGTCGAATTTTCAAATAATGTGCGATTTTATTTAGTCTATACGCATGTAAGTACTTTAAAAAGTAACATGATACTTTAAAGTTTTCTAGTATGTAATGACTCGGAAAATAATGTGATACTTCATTCAAAGCCATTAAGAATGCGTATACGACTCGCTTGAAAGTAATGTGCTACTTAAAAGTCTCTATGTCATGACTTTGCAAAAGTAACATGTTACTTTCTCGATGTTTCTTCTACAAGTAATGTGCTACTTTCTTTAAAGTTTGTATGTCATTAATTTGCAAGAGTAATATGTTACTTTCTTAATGTTTCTTCTACAAGCAATGTACTACTTTCTTAAAAGTCTCTAGGTAATATGCTACTTTCTAAATTTTTCTTTTCAGGTAATTTTGCTACTTTCTTAGAAGTCTCTATTTCATTACTCTGCAAAGAATATGCTACTTCCTCATTGTTTCTTCTACAAGTGATGTGCTACTTTCTTAAAAGTCTTTATGTCATTACTTTGAAAAGTACTTTGTTACTGTATGAGAGTTTCTTTTACAAGTAATGTGCTACTTTCTTAGTCTCAAAGTAGGCCAACTGCATTTACTTCTATAAATACCTTTTCATATGTTCATGACAGCCTTTCGTAATTAAGGGCTGGATATTGGTATTAATAATAATAATAATAATAATAATAATAATAATAATAATAATAATAATAATAATAATTATAAATCATCTTCTCTCAAAACAGTAATAAATGGATAGGAGCAAAATACAAACACATACACCCACACCCACCTGCATATATATGTATTATGTATGTATGTATGTATGTATGTATGTATGTATGTATGTATGTATGTATATGTGTATATGTATATATATAGATATATTTATATGTATATATATATATATATATATATATAATTACAAGGATATGTATAGATATGTATATATATATACATACATATACATATATATACACTGTATAGATATGTATATATATATATATATATATATATATATATATATATATATATATATATATATATATATATATATATATATATATATATATATATATTTATATATATTCGTTTTAGCAAAAAAAATCTTCTCAGACACCAGCCAAGAACTTACGCAAATTCCACATGAATCACCAAAACCGAACCTACGCAGACGAAGTTCCCGTGAGACACTGCACGAAGCGTCTCCGTGACGTCACACAACTTCTTACGTCACGCATTCTGACGCCACGCCACCTTCTTGGTCATCGCTTCCTCCCCCTCCCCCACCCCACACCACCTCCTAATCTCAGTATCAATAACCATCCTCCCCACGCCATCCCTCCCCTCCCTTCCCCACGCCCCTACTCCAATGGGTCTTCTTCCTCGAAGATGTCCCGGGATAAGGGGAGTGAGTCAATATACGCGGAGTAATACCTCCAAGGAGTGACGAATTTAGGAATCATTGGTTTTTAACGATGGGTCATCATTGGTGAGTAAATGTGTTTTTTTTTTGTCTTAATGCATGTGCATATGTAAGGAATGATGCGTGTACTTTATATATATATATGTATGTATATATATATTATATATTATTACATATATATATATATATATATATATATATATATATATATATATATATATATATATATATATATATATATATATCATTAACATCCTACCTGAACTACCCTTGACATATAAGACCCGACAGCTCTATAAATAAACAACCTACAATATACGTCAAGCAACCTTGACATACAGGGTAACTGATTTAACATCCTCTCCCTCCCCCTCAACTATAGAATGTTAACTAACGCCATAATCAGCAAAACATTTCAAACATTCCACATAACCGCGAACATTACGGGGTAAACATCGACGCGTGGGCTAATAGTTTATTAAGGTCAATTTGGTATATCGAAACTTTCGTTTGTCGGTCAAGGACACACACACACACATATCGATTTCAAGGTCGATATTTTTTTCTCTCCCTTTTTTTGTGTGTTATTTAGAAAGGGGTCAGAATGAGTGATGGGAAAAGGAGAGAGAGAAAGATCGGTTATTGCGGAGTGAAAGTAAAATTCAAATGATAGAGTCAGCTGTGTAATGAGAGAAGGTGATAAGTATAAGTAAATGGTAAATAAAGGAATGAATAATTA
>NC_089786.1:8682500-8722500 GCF_040412425.1 Macrobrachium rosenbergii | reverse complement strand
CATTAAATATGAAAGATAAGGGGATAACGGCTAAAATAATGACAAGAAAGTCAATAAGTGAAGATTTTATGAAATATAAAAATGAATAGAGACGCGACTAAGAGATGACAGTGGTCTGAATGACTTACAAAGAATTGCGATCTCGAGCCGAAAAAACCTCCACCACCGATATATATATATATATATATATATATATATATATATATATATATATATATATATATATATATATATATATATATATATATAAATATATATACACACATACAAAGAATAGCAGGACCTCATTTAAACAGGTTGTATCTATCGGAGATTTTATTCGAGAAAAGTTACAAGTTTTCAAGGACTATCTGCCCACATCGTCAAGTGACCGGCTACTGGGTGATGGGGACAGATAGTCTTTGAAAGCTTGTAATTATTTTTTCAATAAAATCTACGTTAGATACATCCTGTTTAAAAGAGGTCATGTTATTCTTTGTATGAGTACACAGTACAATTGTACAAATGACCAAGTTTAATATATATATATATATATATATATATATATATATATATATATATATATATATATATATATATATATATATATATATATATATATATACATTTCAAAGCATTAAGCATATATAAAAGTATTAGACTAAAACCAACTCAGTGACAAAAAACAAAAATAATCTTCCCACCCAAAGAAACACGGCACAAAAAAAAGTTCTGTCAATAATTCAAAAGGTTACAGGTAACAGTCTCCCCAGGATGATAAAGGAGAGAGTTGGCAGAGGAGCGGAGAACCTTTGCAAAACCGTGTTGCAGAATTCTATTGCAAAATCAAGCCAGACGAAAGGAAGTCGGAATGTTGCACAGGGAAACGCTAGAGTTGCAAAGAGGCCGTATGCATTCGCCATCAGTGTATTGCATGCAATGATGAGACTGTATGCATACTTTTCCTATTGCAATATGCAAAACACTATTTTCCTTTGATCATCGGATGAGACAATCGGAAAAATATAAATGATTTTAAGTGTCGTAATAGATATGATATTAAAAATATAAATAATTATATGTACCATCATATGTGCCATTATATGTGCAATGAGATTAAAAATATAAATGATTATGTGTCATTATTAGGTGTAAAGAGATTAAAATATTTATGATTTTAAGTATTATGTGACAAAAAAATAAAAGACTAAAGATTAATTATTAAAATAACAACAAGGTTAAAAGTGGAGTAATAATGTACATAATTACAAGTGCCATTACAGGTGTAAAGACATTAAAAAATGTAAATGCTTATAAGTGTCACGTGATTTCAAATATGAATGACTAGAGATAAATTATTAGAAAATCAGACTGTTAAAAACTGAGGTAATGATAAAAACAATCATATGATTAAGAATATTAGTTGACAAATTTATATAGCGAATATGATTTAAAACAGACATTTAGTAAAAATAAGATGTGAACAAAATGTTAAATGTTTAAAACATAGATATAATTTCTTTTACAAATCATTAAAGATAAGAATGGTAGTCACAACTGTTCATCATGATTTTCCAGTTATTACAATAATAATAATAATAATAATAATAATAATAATAATAATAATAATAATAATAATAATAATAATAATAATATACATATATATTTCGTACATCTCATATCTATCTCATGACGACTTTAACACAAAATAGCTTGGTCAATTCTGCCACTACAAATTTACAAGAGAACAAAATGTCTATACAATATCTTTTCTAAACAATTGCTTCAACCAGTATAAATCAATCTTCTGAAATTATCAATTAAAAGATTCATTCGTTCCCCTTCATTCATACATCACAAAGTAAATAAAATCTGTTTATCTTCCATTTTAAAACTGACTCATTCGATCGTTTCTGCTCATTCACATTTCAAACGAAACAAAAATAACTTACTTTCTAATTATATAACAAAATTCCTACGTGCCTTCATTCATACCGCAAACTAATACAATAATCTTTACCTACTAATTCAATGAATAACCGACTCATTTCACTGCAGTTCATTCATCCTTACTCTCCAGCAAGTAAAAGCTTATTGTCATTTTCTAATTCATTAGTTTCATGCCTCACCAGGCACTCGCTTGCTGGTGACGTCACAGCTCGATGATAGATACGTTTTTTGCTTGCAGGAATTTCTGCAGGAATATCACGCTGCTTGAGTCAGGTTCGGGGGAAATCAGACGCAAAATCACTCTCACAGGAATAACCTGTGATTGAAAGAGAGAGAGAGAGAGAGAGAGAGAGAGAGAGAGAGAGAGAGAGAGAGAGAGAGAGAGAGAATCAATGTTCATTGATTTTGCAATGCATTCATGTAAAACATGCAATTCTTTGGGTAGGTAAGTATTAAGCGTCGGTGCACAATTTTATAGAGAGAGAGAGAGAGAGAGAGAGAGAGAGAGAGAGAGAGAGAGAGAGAGAGAGAGAGAGAGAGAGAGAGAGAGAGATTCAACTAATTACTCTAATGAGTATATGATGAACTTCAATATCCACGTTAAAGTGTGTGTATATAATATATAATATGTATATATATATATATATATATATATATATATATATATATATATATATATATATATATATAGAGAGAGAGAGAGAGAGAGAGAGAGAGAGAGAGAGAGAGATTTCCCATCAGTCTTATCGAAAGCGCAAACGTACTTAAAGCAATTCTTGCAACAGGTTGGATGCGTGTCACATACTAAGAGAGAGAGAGAGAGAGAGAGAGAGAGAGAGAGAGAATATCACACCCTCATTTTTCCTGCAAGCGCTCATGTAAATCAAGCCAATTCTTTTGACGGGGGGCTGAAAGTTACCTCGCGCGACTTTCGGCCAAAAAAAAAAGAAAATAACACAAAACTTTCACGTCTGTAAGTGCGGAAAAGGGCGTACCCGAACAGATTCGATTATGTCTGCACGGGAGAGAATGAACTCCCTAATTTCGACATCATTACAATGCTGTCTTATTTCGTGAGCAAGTAAAATGGGGGTGAATATGTACAGAATATGAGAAAGGTGTGCTTCTGAATGGCGAGTAGGAGGGAGTTGGGTAGGGGGCGTGGGGGGAGGAGGGATGGTGTGAGCACGCCATATGTATATGAGGAGATTGAAAGGCGTCGATGTATAGGATGATTGCATGGATGTAGGGATGTGGACATGATGTGGATTGCACTGTCTGTCTATCTATCTATTTATCTATCTATCTATCTAACTATATACCTATATACATACATACATACATACACACACACACACACACATATATATATATATATATATATATATATATATATATATATATATATATATACTGTATATATATATAGGCTATGTGTGAAACATTATATATATCACATTCTGTAAATGCTGTGGGCCACTTGGCCTTCCTCAAGGTAATTACATCATTTTACAAAAGAGAGAGAGAGAGAGAGAGAGAGAGAGAGAGAGAGAGAGAGAGAGAGAGAGAGAGAGAGAGATTGCACAATGAAGAAGACACGCATTCAGTTGAAGAAAGAAAGTGTCAAGACGAAAAAAAAACCTTCAATTTTTTTTTTTATCGCAGGACGGAGCAATTACCGTTATTATTACACCCGGAAATGAAGACTCTGTTATGCGCTTTCGTTTAATTAGAGAGAGAAGACGAAGAATGTCTGAGAAAGGACGGGGCCCGTAATCCCCGCCCCCCCCCAACCCTTTAAGTTTAATTAAAGCATTCCTGGAAAGATTAAGTTCCTGCAACGGCCCTTTGCAATAATCTCTTCGCGTAAGGACACAAGTCCCTCCCCCAGCGACGCCTTATTACAATACTCTGAGCCGCCCGTCGGAATGGGCGCGCACATATTATCGCTTTATAAATTCGGAAGGTCCTGTAACTCGAATGTCGAGGTGAAATTGTACTTCTGCAAGGCCTCTGTTAATACCTTCTTTTTATTACAGTAATGCAATTCAGCTGTGGTGATTCAAGTACATGGTTTCATGCGTACAAAAGTTCTTAAAAGTTACTTCTCATTTACTGTCAGTTTTTCTAGACGTCCTTAATGGGTATTACTGAAAAAGCTCCAGTAAAATATGATTTAGTTTTATTAGTATAATAAAAGGCGTAACGTGAAATCGTAACAGAAACCGTATATTTTATAAAAAGTGCTTTCCCTAGAACGTCATTTTTCTAAACACGATTAGCAGCTGATGCTGAAAAAGCTCTTATTATACAACATGATTTACGTAGAAAACTAAGTTATTTTTTTCAAAGCACTTTAATATGAGGTCCAAAGGTTAATGGCCACAATCATTGCGACTCCAGATTACATGAAACAACCACTCAATTAAATCTAAGCCTATTCACTGAGGCAAGAAGGACGCTTAACTTAAAGAATAATACTTGATAAATAACAAAGATTAAAGGATATGTCATGTACTACCTGATCCACTGAATGCAAATTATTGTGCGTCAGCCTACAGTGACTCAGAGACCGAGCATAAGCACATATGGGCCTCGTCACCTAAGCTTGGACCAGGGGGAACCAGGAAGTGACTGCCAATGGCTCGGCAAGTAGACCTATGGCACACCCCAGCATCCCACCCTTAGCTTAAAAATGAGATGATAAGTCGTATAGCCTGTAAAATCTATCAAGTTATGAGCAGGGATTGAACTTAGGACCACCACACTGTAAAGTCTAAACACGCAAAATTTCACATTGTAACCTTTATTGTGTAAAGACTTGCTGTAAAAATTCTTTTAGAAGTTGGCACAAATTTTGTAAAAATTTGGCAAAATATCTGGAAAGGTAAAATTAATGAGCTAGTTATGTCCCTCTACTGCCATAATTTGGAATCATTCGTCTTTGAACGCTTTCTAGATCCCTTTTTTTCTCTTGTTTACTCTAGGATTTGTCTAGGAGAGGGTATTTGGTTGAAAATTTTTCCTACAGGAAAAATTAATTAAAAAAAATCGGGTTACGCCTTTTATTTATTTTTTTTATTTTTAACGAACTTGAAATTTTCTGTCAAAATCGGTCGAGTTATACTGTAAATCAACTCAATATTTCTGTTGGAATCAGCGGCTTTTTTTTTTTTTAAATAAAATTCCAAGTTCTTGTTTGAATCTAATTTTTAAAAAATGCAAAATTTCAATTAGAATCTACACTTTCATTTTCCTAAAATAAACATGAAAATTTAGGTTGGAACTGGCAGTTGCTCAAAAATAAAATGTCAATTCCGTTGGAATCTGTAGCCTAATAGTTTTGGAGTGGCACTTGCTAAAAATAAGAAATTGAAGATAAATAATCTTCACCTAAAGAGAAAAGCTACAGTTCTTATCGTTTCTCTTGGTTGGATACCAAATTTTTCCTTAATTTTCCCTCGGATACTATCGGAAGACCGTCGCAAATTTGTTGCGCAAAAACACAGCTATTATATATATTATATATATATATATATATATATATATATATATATATATATATATATATATATATATATATAGATAGATATAGATATATATATATATATACTTGTCTATATAAATATGTATATATACACATACACACCTTTATAATTTAATAAAATTTGACAATAAATATACAGCAGAGGCCACAAGGATGGAGTGAAAGAGGAGAATGAGTAGCACATTCGCGTTCTTTCAGTGCAATTTCCAAGTACAGTAATGAAAATACTAAAAGTGAGTTACATAAAATAAAATAATATAATACAAAAACAGTCGTTCATGTCCAGGAATCCATTTAAAACCAGTATGAAAGTCATAAACCAGAACTGGTGATTATAGAGAAATAAGCTTCGAAATCTATGTAACAACGAACTCGTCAAGTTTGTACATTCTTTGGCTTGCGATTATTAGCTTGTGTCTGAGTCAGAGAGAGAGAGAGAGAGAGAGAGAGAGAGAGAGAGAGAGAGAGAGAGAGAGAGAGAGAGAGAGATACATTTATCAGTTTGTGTGTGTATGTATGTGTGTGTATGAGAGAGAGAGAATTTATACATTTATTAATTTGCATCTGAGAGAGAGAGAGAGAGAGAGAGAGAGAGAGAGAGAGAGAGAGATCAAGTCACTCCACGTATCAAGCAGGGCGTTGATATCTGAACGCCCCGTTGCGTTCATCAGTGCTCCAGATTTTCTATTCTCGCGTGTTAAGCAACATTCCTACTCATGACACACACACACACACACACACAATATCAGATAACAGACAAGCGACACGCTACAATAGCCCTTTCAGCCAATCAGCGACGCCGTACGAAAACGTCCGGGCGAAAGCGGCGCCCCAGCCACCAATTGGAGTCGACGTCAGAAGTCAGTCAGCAGCTGCTGAAGTGTACAGTATTCACACCGCAATATCATCATTATTATGGATTCAATCTGTCTCTGGGCGATTTTCCCTTCCGCCGAATTACTTTCGAAAATGAAGAACAACAACAACTCGGTTCTCTACTTTTACTTCGAAACGTGACTGGGCTTTACTTGTAAGTAGAGTACACTTAAAAAGCACGATTTGCTTTTTTTGTCTGATAATGACTTATTCACTTGACTTTTATATTTATCTTATTTTATTTTACTTTATTTATTTATTTAATGTGTGTATTACTCCCTGTACGTGCCTGCCTTTTTGGCAACAAACTCCGTTTGGACTTCCTGCGGATCATTCTATTTGATGTAGAAGTAAACTCATTTCTCATGAGCGAAAACTCACTCGATTGAATAAAAAAAAAAACACAAAACTCATTTCTCATGAGTGAAAAACTCACTCTATTGAATAAAAAAAAAATAAAACTCAGTTCTCATGAGTGGAAAACTCACTCCATTGAATAAAAAAAATAAAACTCATTTCTCATGAGTGAAAAACTCACTCCATTGAATTTAAAAAATAAAACTAATTTTTCATGAGTGAAAAATTTACTCCATTGAATTGAAAAATAAAACTCATTTCTCGCGTGAAAAACTCACTTCACTGATTTACTCATTCCATTGAAGCCAAAAGTAGACTTACACTATTTGTGCCTAAGGTAAACTCATTCCCATCGAGACAAACGTAAGTCATTCTATTGTTGTGAAAAGTAAAGTCATTCCATTTGAGAAACAGGCCAAGTCATTCCATTTGGGTCAAAAGTAAAGTCATTCCACCTCAGTCGAAAGTAAAATTGCGCGACTAGGGCAGAGAACTCACTCACTCAACTGGAATGAAAAGTGAACTCATTCCATTTCAGCTAAAAATAAACTCATTCCATTAAAATCAAGAGTAAAAATACTCCTCAACAATCTAAAGTAGAATAACTCCATTTCGATGTGAAAATCAAAATCATTCCACTAATTTAAAAGTGAGACGAGTGATTCCATATAAAACAGCTTACAATGCTGTATGAAACTCTCAGCCACGGCCCATGAAACTCCCAGCAGCGGCCCATGAAACTTTCAGCCACAGCCCGGTGGTTGCCTATGTTGTTGGACCCTATATCGGTGCCAGACGCAAGATCATGGCCAACTTTAACCTTAAATAACATAAAAACTACTAAGGCTAGAGGGCTGTAATTTGGTATGTTGATGATTGGAGGGTGGATGATCAACATACTAATTTGCAGCCCTCAAGCCACAGTAGTTTTTAAGATCAGAGGGAGGACAGACAAAAAGCTATCTCAATATTTTTCTTTTACAGAAAACTAAAAAGTGGAAAGGGAATAATTACATCTCGTGAAAAGGTTAGGAATTTAGCCCTTCAAGCGAGCTTCCCATTTCTGGGAAATTGGGTGAAAACCCGATGGCTTATTCATGAGGTATTTTACCAAAAAGACATCTTTGCAACGATTGCAAATTGTATGATTGTATTATGTCAAAGCAACTCAATTATGGCAATTATTTTTTAGAAACTACGCAAAGACTATCATTGTTTTCAGAAACATGAAGACTTATTTTTTATAATTAAAGTAACGAAAGAACTAACCTAAGGTACGATTATACTCCTTATTCAGAAACTGCTCTCTGCTACGGAAGTTCTCTTCAAACATACCTGAAATAGAAAAATAAATTAATCAGATATTTAAGATTCACCTCAGTTTTCTTTTAGGCAACTCAGAGGTAATTTTGGGTTCTATATAAATAATTTTATTTTTCAGATGCAATGTTGTAATTAACATAATGTTTTAAAGACTTTTCACCATTGAAGCAAATTCCAGTTGTAAAAGATTACATGTTTCCTGAAAGTCCACAGAATTTAACACACGTTGGGAGAAAGAAGCATGGTTAATAATAATAATAATAATAATAATAATAATAATAATAATAATAATAATAATAATAATAATAATAATAATAAAAGAAGAAGAAGAAGAAGAAGAAGAAGAAGAAGAAGAAGAAGAAGAAGAAGAAGAAGAAGAAGAAGAAGAAAAGAAAGAAGCATCTTTAATATCTTTGAAAACTTCATAAACATCAAAGTGAAATCACTTTAGTAATTTTAAGAAATTTGATAAAGGACACGACAGGATGATATTGCAAAGATTTAAACTATGAGCAGGGGACAGGTCGAACAAAACCAGTTGCCACATGAGTTGACAGGCGCTGAAATATAGGAGAAAGATTATTATTATTATTATTATTATTATTATTATTATTATTATTATTATTATTATTCAAACCTTGACTCCGAAAATCATGGTAATGATGATAAAGAATGTACAAAAATAATAATGATATATATAATAGTGATTGGGCAAACATCTGTACGGGTTAATGCTCGTAATGCAGTAAAGAAATGATGACAGCTATGAGTGATGACAGCAGTAATCAGAATGAAGAATGATGAGATATAATAATACATGACGAGGATAATACATGTGATACGAATCATTTATGCGTTCATATTCACCATTTTATTATTATTAATTATCCATGAACCCAGCTAGCAAAATTAACCCAATACCTTGATAATTAACAGAAATTTAATAATAATAATAATAATCATAATAATAATAATAACAAATTTTACTCCAGTAACCAAACTAAATTTAATAAACATTTTTATAAATACTAATAATAACTATTCATTCACCAGCAACTACATCAACAAAACCAGTGATACACCGATAACACAAGTCTTTATAATAATAATAATAATAATAATAATAATAATAATAATAATAATAATAATAATAATAAGTGTAAAGGCAGGGAATCTTACATCCCATCACAGGGTGACAAATCTCTGGTGATAGCACGAGCAAGGGAGTTGGGTTGTGAGAGAGAGAGAGAGAGAGAGAGAGAGAGAGAGAGAGAGAGAGAGAGAGAGAGAGAGAGAGAGAGAGAGAGAGAGTTGGGGGGGGAGGGCCAGGTTCCTCCAGGGTGACATGGGCTAGTAAGGATTAAGCAACGTGATTGGCAGTCGAGGAATCTCCGTCCGGTTTCCTTGTCCGCGTGTTTCCTTCAGGAGGCAATCAGATCGGAGATCCCGTGGACGTGGAACCTCGGCGGAGCCCCTCGGCGGAATCACAGAGGCGAGAGAAGCCTCAAATGTCATCTTGTGTTGGGGAGTCCCAAGGCATGAAATGGACTGGCTCCGGGGACCAGTGTGTGGAACCTCAGCTCCTACGGGTGGGTGAGCTTTGCAACTGACCTTCCTTGTGTCCAACTTTTTTTCTTTTAATTATATTTTCATCTCTGAAAATACACATGACGAGGTACTTTTATTTTTTCATTTGCCTTTCCTGAAAAGGTTATAAAGAAGTGTTATTTTATTTCCCGTTTCTGAAAAAGGTCATGACGAAGTATTTTCGTTTTCATTACCGTTACTGAAAAAGTCATGACGAAGTACTTTTCTCTTTTTTCCATTGCCTTTCCTGAAAAGGTTTTGAAGAAGTACTTTTTTTATTTCCTTTTCAGAAAAAGGTCTTGACGAAGTATTTTCTTTTTCATTTCCCTTTTCTGGAAAAAGTGTTGAAGAAGTACTGTTTTTATTACTCTTCAGAAAAGTTCTTGAAGAATTTTTTCCCCATTTCCATTAGCTACAAAGGTTACGGCAAAGTCATTTCATTTTCTTCTTCATTTCTCTTTCCCGAAAAGGTTCTGACGAAGTACTTTTCTTTTACATTTTTGGGAAATAGATTCTGATGAAGTACTTTACTTTTTCATTTCTTTGTAATTCATCTTGCTTTAAAAGGTTCTCAAAAAGTATTTTTCATTTTCCTTCTGGAAAAGTTTTAACGACACAGTTTTCTTTTTCACTTCCCTTTCTGAAAAAAGTCCTTACAAAGAACGCTTCTCAATTCTTTATCATTTTCCTTTATTGAAAAGGCTCTTATCTCACTAAGTACTTTTTCACTGCCCTTTCCTGAAAGGGTTCTGCAAAATTAGGTTTTTTCCGTTTCCATTTTCTTTTAAAATGTTCTGACAAAGCTTTTTCTTTTCCATTCCCCTTCCGGAATCCTAGAAATGGAATTTCATAAACTTATCAACGACTTAATAAAACTATTTACAGAAGATATAGAGGGCCAAAATGTCAATCACATAATATGCCGGCCCATGATGTCACACAGGTCTCATTTCGTCTGGAACATAAATGAACACAACCGTCTGTGCAATGTTAAGTAACAGTAATAGGAGTAATGTACAACCAACTAAACAACATTTAGCAAGAACAGCAAAGCTGATGTACAATCGACAGTACAATATCTTGAAAACAACAGACCAGATGTTCACCTGACTACAAAAGTTAACAAAAAGATAGAAGGCACTGTATAACTATACAATGTTTAAACAATGCATTACTAAACAATGTTTGACAAATTTAATAAGAGCCGATGTACAACAAACTGTAAAGTATTTAGAAAATGTATCACTTGGTGTACAACCCCTAGCATATTATTTAGCAAGAGTAACATGGGCGATGAACAACCAACTGTACAGTATTTAGCAACAGTAACAGAGCCCAAGTATAACCAACTGTAAATTATGTAGGAAAAGTAATGAAGCTGGTTCACTGCAAAATACTGAGAAAAAGTTAAGACTTGATATATAGCAAACAGCGCAAATTCAGCAAAAGTCACGAAGCTGATGCACAATAACCTGAACAATACTTGGCAAAAGTTACGAACCTGATGTACAGCCAACTGTGCAATATCCAGCAAAAATTCCTCATGAACAAACAGCCATCTGCACAACATTTAGCAAACAGTCCGAACCCTTAGAAACAGTACTGTACACCCATCACGTACCACCAAATAACGTTGGTCATTTCGCCGCGCCCGAAAAGGGGAAAAGGACCGGATTTTGCCCATTAAAGAGAGATTTCATTGTGATCCCGGATTCTGAAAGATGCTCTTCCACAATGGCTGCTGTAGCGCCAGCACGATGGAAGCCAATCAATCAGCTTTCCACAAAAGAATGAGGAGGAAGAAGGAGATGACGGAAGGCCGGATAAATATCGGAAGTTCGGTTGGGAATCTGGAGACTTCCTTCATGAAATATGGACAAGTGCAGTACTGACATTGTCTTCTCTCTCTCTCTCTCTCTCTCTCTCTCTCTCTCTCTCTCTCTCTCTCTCACACACACACAAGCACACAGTAACCTTTAACCAATTTAGAGTGTTTTTTAGACTAAAATTTAAAATATTAGAACGAGATTGTGAAGTCATACCGATATATTGTACTGTAATCTCTCTCTCTCTCTCTCTCTCACACAGCAAGCTTTCACCTTTTAAAGTTTTTATTTCCAGCTTACAATTTGTAATATTTGAAGGGTTTTTTGTTACAATATATTCTAATATGCTTCCATTCTCTCTCTCACTCTCTCTCTCTATTGCCTAAATGGCTACTAAGTGTTGTAAAATCATACTGAACACACACTCTCTCTCTCTCTCTTTCTCTCACACATACGTATCGTAACCTGTCATCACGCGAAAAATGTTTTTTTTTCAGTAAAATTGCGAACATTTGAACGTAATATACAGGTGTAAAACAGCATGCCGTAGTCTCTCTCTCTCTCTCTCTCTCTCTCTCTCTCTCTCTCTCTCTCTCTCTCTCTCTCTCTCTCTGTCAAATACACAATCACATAGCGTTACATTACCACTTTTTATTATTTTAAACTATCGTGACTTAAGGCAACGTCTCACACATTAAAAAAGGACACGAGCTGTCACATTAAAAACAGTGATGAAAACTAAGGCGTGAGGAACTCGTGTTTCCACATCAGTCTTCCAAAATGATTTACAATATGAAAAGGACACATTCGGCGGCAGTGTTGACAACGCCTACGAGAAAACGAAAGCGGAAACTGAAAGTAAAACCATCATCAAGAGTACGAGAGAGAGAGAGAGAGAGAGAGAGAGAGAGAGAGAGAGAGAGAGAGAGAGAGGTGAACCTTGAAAACGAAGGCATTTCCCACGGATAAAGCAGCAACCTTACGAGAGGAGGAGAGAAGGGGAGGGGTGGGAATCATGTATGGGAAGGGGGTAGGGGAATGGTGGGGGGAGGGCTCTCATGGTAGAGTTAAGTACTTAGGCATGTGGAGGGTGGGGGGATGGAGGGTGGGGGCAGGAGCATTTCGGATTCTACTTCTTGTATGACTGAAAAGGTCATGTAATACACCTGAATGGATGACTGGAGGAAGAGGTATGGGAGGAGGAGGAGGAGGGGGAGGAGGAGTAAGAAAGGTCGGGAGAGCAGGGGTAGGGGTAGGGCGGAGGGGGAGGGAAAGGATGAGGAACATGTCCGACAAGAGGAGGATTGAGGGGAATCCCTTTTCCTCACCGTAATGCCAATTTTATTGCGGATTTCGCAAAACGCACCTTTGAGATTTCTCGTCATCAGTCCCCCGAAAGGAATCCATTGTGATTCTGGGGGCCTTCTCCCCTCCCCTTCTCCTCCCCCCGCCTCCCCACCATCCCCAGAAGACCTTTCACCCATCGGCAGAAAGAACAGACATTATTGTTAACTTAAAGTCTGCAGATCCGCTTCATGCCTGTGTGCCTGCGTCTCTCCATCTCCTGGTCGTCTATTATTCAACTGGGCAATAAGGTCCCTATCAAAGGATGCCACTTGCGGGACAAGAGGTTGTTTGGGGTCGTTGTTGCTGCTCCTCCGTCCTCCCGTTGTTGTTTCTCTTTTTATTTTTTTATGTTTTCATTTAGGGGGATCCTCTCTTTATACAGCCTGGCCACCAGCTAATAACACGATGGCGAATTTCCTCCTTCTTGGCAATCAGATAACACACAACGAAGTTAATTTTGGACTGTATATGCTTGTTTACAAGCTAACCCCACGCACGTTCTTGTTACGATTTTCACTGGAAAACATCTGTAAGACAAAAGCTAAACTCTAGTAAATTTAACAAGCAATCAATCTATCTAAATTTCACAAGCAATACATTCATGCTCCATGTAGCAATCTCCAAGTCTTGCCAACAACTCAGCCATACAGCTCCTGCAAAATTTTCCCTTCTTGCAGAAATTGAAAGGAAATCATGAACTCTAGTTCCGGTAACCTAATCATTCCTTCATCCCTCCCCCATCTAAACGCTGGAACCTAACATTCTTAACATTCCTCTTTGTTTTTAGAATTCTCAGAGATGGTAAATTTCTCAGAGGTACGACTGGACAAGGAAGGGAGAGGTAAGCAGGACCCTAGGAAATGTTGCCGCTTCAACGAAGGTGGTTAAAGTTTGGGGAGGGAAAAGGAGTCTTGATAAACAAGTGAGGTGGTGATACCCATTTTGAGGAAAATTATCTCCAAAAGGTCACAGCTACTTTGCTGAGAGCACGTGTTACATTAAGATAAAATGAGGGAAGAAATTACATAGAAGTGTTCATCAGCCCCGTTATGGAAACCCTACAGTAATCTTAACCTGGGACAGGTACAACAATGCTGACTGGAAAACTTACATGTGAAGAGTTACAAGTAACAGAATCACAAAGTGGTCCAAAAACAAAAAACAAAAACAAAAAAGTGTTCCGTTATTGTAACATAAGCATGTAGACAAAGTTTTTTACCAAAAAATTAAGAAAAAAAAACATAATAATGATCATGCTGACCTCGCAATGGAAAAAGTAATAATAATAAAATTATCATTATGAACAATAGCAAAAACTGTAGCAATAATAATCACAGTCAGTAAGAAGGATGATAACTTTAATAACACCAAGAACAACAACAACAAAAAAAGCAAAATAACTAACCGGTAATGTCAACAGCACCATCAAACTACCGCTAACAGCAATCAAAGCGTTTCCCAAACGAGGCACAAAGTCCTTTAAACAGAGCGGCGTCTGAGGCATTCAACACCAATTGGCCCTTTTCTTTATTATATGTCACATCCGGGAAGTTGGATGCGCTGGAACCATGGCAACAGGAAGATGCCACGGAAGCCGCAGAGAGAGAGAGAGAGAGAGAGAGAGAGAGAGAGAGAGAGAGTATGCCGACCGGATTTCGCCAAAGGGCGTGGGCGCTTTAACAGCCCTCCAGAAAGCACCTCCTCTTCCTCCTACAGGAGGCACAGAGGATGCCTCTGGTTGGTTATCCTGGTGCTTAGGATACCAAGGAGGAGACGGCCTTCTAAAGAAGGAAGAATTCTACAGAGGGGTCCCTCCTACGGGATGCTCCTGGTGGCTTATATTGATACAAACGGTTCTGAGGTGGTCGCCTTCTTCAGAAGGTGAAAGTGATCCTGTGAAAAGGAGTTTGAAGAGCGCGCCTCCTACAGGAGCCATAATGGACTATTACTTTACAAAGGGATTTCGAAACTATGTTTCATACAGGATGCGCAATGGATGCTTCTAATGGGATATTCCGTACTAGGGATTTTAATAAGGAGGCCTCCTACAGGGGCACAACGGATGCTTTTGCTAGGTTACCATTCTACAAAGGATTCTGATGAGGACACCTCTTGCAGGAGGCAGACTGGATAACTATCAAGTTCCTCCTTCGCAAAGGGCGATGAAAAATCACTGGCTCTGCATCATGATCAGTTACTGATGCAGTGTGGGGCCTGCGGTCGGAGGCTGAAGTCAACATTCTTTGGAAGCTTGAATCTCAAGTCAGTGGCCCCTGTGTGCTTGTTCCATGTGAACAGGATGCTTCTGACAGGCTATCCTGCAAGAGGGTTCTGGCAAGGACGCCTAATACAGGATGAATAACGCTTGGTTCCAGGGCAGATCCTACCTTCTAAGTCTTCATCCAGCAGTGGGAACTAAATTTCAAGTTCCTGTTTTAGATGAAACCAGCCTTACGCTGGCACGGGCCCTTTCTCCTAGAGGAGCATGCTAAGTAGAGTACTTATTTGCGTAAACCTGTCAAATACTGAGGCAACTCAATATTGGCTAATTAAAGAAAGACGTAAAAATCAAATTAGTACAGACAAAAATATCCCTTAGGCGTACCCGATATTACACAGACTATTAATCCATCCAACTTGATTTTAACACATCATTTACATTAACTTTAGCACAGTGAAGTAGGTATGTGATATTTAATTTCAGGGATTTTTACAGATAAAAAAAAACTTGGTGACTTAAGTTTGACTTCTTACAATAAAAAATTTATGGCAACACACTTCTCATATTAACATTCGCATTATAAAGTGTAAAAATTAGATATGGTTTTAGAGTAGCTGTTATTCAGATAAAATAAAAAAAATAAAAAATGCTCACTTGAGTCTTTTCTTACTGTTAAAAAGAGCATCTTCAGTTAAGGAACATGAGTTATAGGTTTCAGATAAAAAAAAAAATAAAAAAATTCTTGAGGCAACTGGTAAATGTTAATAATAATTTTTGCTTTTATTTGGTGACTAATAATAATAACAACAACAATAATAATAATAATAATAATAATAATAATAATAATAATAATTACGGTTTTGCGTGATAGTAGTGAAAAATAATAATCATCACCGTAATCACCACCGTCCATTTTCGTCTACATCTTTGGGAAAAAAACAATTATATACATAAAAACTACCTAAAAAAAAAAAGTGAAAAAAACCCCACCCACTTCCTAAAAATGAGAAAATTAATTCATTACGTCAAGTTTTTACTTATCAACGGCCACCACCGGAAGTCTAATTTCTCTGATTAATACGGACATGCAAATTCCTTTTTAGCAATTGCCTGCAAGCAATTACATGAAGGATATATGTGCAAATTACACATTTAAAAACTAAATAATCTTCTATGGTGTCTTTGTATTTGTGGACGCAACCATATAGTATACCTGGGGGTGGGTTCAAAGTCAAGAAAAGCAATAGTCACTGCCACCTTTAAATGTTGAACTTTGGAAAACAACAGCCGGCTCAAACACCAGTGAACATACAGATACAAATACATACGTACATAATATACATAACATATACAGCATGCATGTATATATATATGTATGTGTATATATAATTTTCATATAATATATATATATACATACATATATATATTTATATACACACAAATAATTCGCACTCAAATATCTATGTATTTACGTTCACACATGTACGTTCGTACATACATCAACATGTTTTAAAGCATTAAACACACACACACACACACACACACACATATATATATACATATATACTGTATATATATATATATATATATATATATATATATATATATATATATATATATATATATATATATATAAATATATATATATATCCACTTAATCCATATCCATACCATGCAAAAAGGCCCGCCCAAAAAACCCCACGAAGATTTATTCAAGGAAACAATTAAAACCGCAAGCCAAGAATGAAAGAGTAGAAAAATTGCAGCCTCACTTCTAAAAGACAAAACAATCACGTCATCAGATCAGTTCCAAGATCTAATCTCACTCACCCACTCTCTCTCTCTTTCTATTTTCTCACCCTTCCTGTCATATGCTCTTTTTTTAGACTTCTCTTTTTTCCTGTCTTTCCTCTCGCCTCTTCCTTCAACCTTACTTCCTTCCTTCGTCCCATTCATTCCCATTCATTCCCTACTCCTTCCGGAGGGCAACGCCTATCCTTCCTCCTCCGGCTCCTACTCCTACGCCTTCTTCCCACGTGCTTCGTTGATCCTTTACGGCGGCAGCAGCATCCACGAGGGCAGGAAGATACTGGAGGGTGGGGGTGGGGTTGAGAGGGGATGGGGTAAGGGGTTGAAGGGGATGGAGAGGAGAGAAAGAATGAAGGGGGGTGTTAGGGGGATGTGTCAAAGATGTGGAGCACAACATTTTTTATAAGGTACTTAAAAATAAAGTTTAATAATAATAATAATAATAATAATAATAATAATAATAATAATAATAACCACTGTGGTTTGTGGAATATAATACTAATAATAGTATTGAGAGCAACAACCGCAACAGCAAAACTAATAATAATAATATCGAAAACAACACAACGTCATATTACTATGATCACCAGTATCATTTTTAACGACGTTTATCACAATCTTTGTCCATTTTGTCATCATCGCTAATATTGCTATCGCAGACAATATTTTTATTGCGGAGAAACTGCGCTACTGCTCAGACTTCCCAAGATCTTTATAATTACCGATGATATTAAATAAAAGAAAAATAAGTATTACATTCTCACCATGCCAGTAATGGGTATTACATTCTTAAATTTAAGAAAGGAAGAGTATCGTAGGTTTAATTTTTTGCATGATACAAAAAATATATAAAATGAAAACACTTCCGCAAAGTGAGAAATAAAACTACATTTGCAATCTCATATAATTTTACTAAAGAAACCCTTCATAATTTAAGGGCAGGCGGGGTTGGGGAGGATGGGTGGGGGTGGGGGTGGGGAAAGGGGTGTGGGAGGAGATTTCACCAAAGGCTGGCTTCCAATGACCCGCTAACGAAATTCAAATTATCCTAATTGTAATTTTCAAAACATTATAAAAAAAATTATAAAATAATTTTTGGTTATTAAATGTAGAAACTCATTTACAGTTATAAAAAAATTGGAGGTTTTGGACCCTGTGGGGAGGAGGGGAAAGAGGGAGAAGAGTCATTTAATTAACTGATAATAATAATAATTACGTGACCAACTCTACACTAGGTTTATACCAGCTTTTACTCTCGCAATAATATATAATAATGAGCAAACATAGATTTACAAATATATCAAAATAATCATTCTTTAATCCAACTGACTCTCAAGGGAAGGGGGTAATCTCCTTAGGGGGTTATGGGGAGAATTCTCTTCATAGGCTGGATTCTCATAGGCTGGAATCTCATAATCTGCATACACTTAATTTCTGCAAAATAAGAATCCCGAAATATACAAAATACCTCTACAAACGTTCAAGTAACATTAATATAATCCAGTCGACTTTCACTTGATAGGGAGCTCTTGCCCAAGGCGGGATTAGGTATTTAGCATTAATTTCTGCAGTAAAATTCTAATTTCAATAAATAGGTTGCACCTGCAAATATAATCAGAACTGTAATTCATTCTACTTTCACTTGGGGGAAGAGGTGGGGGGTGGGGGGAAGGGAAGTTCTTACAGGAGGTGGGAGGAGAAGCTAAGAGAAATTTGATTGATTGATTTATGACTACCAAAACTGGCGTCATAACACTAAGGGAGATTTAAGAGAAGGTATTAAGTATTTAGACTCTATTTAAAAAAAAATGAATGATAATGAATAAAATATATATGCAACTATAAGAAAATTATACTCAAATTTACTTTCACTTCGAGGGAAGGGGTGAGAAGCTCTTGTGGGATGTTGGAGGAGGGGGAAGGAGGTTAGGATAGGGGAGGGGGAGGAGGTTAGGAGGTGGGTGTAAGGTGGGGGGAAAGGGGGTTAAAGATTCCATAGACTGCTGGATTCCCACGCGGGTCATGCATAGGTGGAGGTGATGACGATCCGGCGGGGTGGAGATCACAGCTTAAGTGCTCCTGATGACTCACGGCACCAGATTGACTAAAACATCAATTTTCTCTCTCTCTCTCTCTCTATTTTTTTCTTGGTGTTGCTTCCCCCACCCCCCCTCTGTCTGTCTGTCTGTCTGTATGTCTCTCTCTCTCTCTCTCTCTCTCTGTGTTTCTTGGTGTTGCTTTCTCTCTCCTTTTCTCTGTTTTCTTTCTTGGTGTTGCCTCCTTTCTCTCTTTTTTTATTTCTTGGTGTTTCTCTCTCTCTCTCTCTCTCTCTCTCTCTCTCTTTGGTGACTGTCTTTTACTTCTTGTTGCTTCGTCTTTCTCTCTCTCTCTCTTTTTGGTGTCTGTCTGTCTTTTACTTCTTGTTGTCCTCTCTCTCTCTCTCTCTCTCTCTCTCTCTCTCTCTCTCTCTCTCTCTCTCTCTCTCTCTCTCTCTCCACATGCTAACGCCTTCCTGTGGTCATAAAGAATGGCTGTGATGATTGATGATGACTGAATCAACATAGAAAAATGGCCTGGAACTATTTATGTGTTTCTCTAGCACTAAATATCTTGAGAGCCAGATCACCATTTTTAAAAGATTATAATTTCAGTGAACTTGCTGCTCCTGAGGATGATAAAAATGATGATGTTTGTGATGATGACGGTGATACACTAAAGATATAGGGATTAATTATGTTTTTTCTGAGCTTTCTAACCTTTCAGAAATTTGATAGTTTATATATACATACATATATATATATAAATATATATATATATATATATATAAATATATAAATATATATATATATATATATATATATATATATATATATATATATATATATATATATATATATATATATATATATATATATTTACATTTTGCATTTGGAATGATAATGATGTTGATAACAGAATGAAAAATATTAAAGGGATATATATATATATACATTTTTATTATTCTAGGATATCTGCAGCTTTTTAGAGAACAGGTGCCCACTGATATATGCTGGCATCCCACGATTAATGATGCTGAAGGTACAAAAAAAAAAAATACACAAAAAAACAATGACCTGTGTAATTTTCTTTCATCCTTTGATACTCATTCATACAAAAACTTCAGCGAGTACGGTGACAAAGCTAATGTCGGCAAAAAATACGATAATAACTCTTATAAATCGCCTAACATTTAAAAGTACCCAAGGAATCAGGAGAATGTCTTTTTCTAGTCCAGGTAGGAACACCTGCATAGGCAAATGGCTACTCGTATCTAATTGCTCCGGCGTCAATGACCTTTGGTGTTGTAACGCCAATTTACGAAAAAGGGTAAAGTCAATGATTACCTGTTTTTTTTTTTAGTTTTGATATTTCATTGATTTTTCGTTATTTTTACTATAAGTTAAATTGGTAATTTGAGTTAAACTGGTTCACTGACATTTAGAGAGTATATAGTTTAATCTTTGTAACAAAGATTAAATGTGAAAAATAAGCCAAATAATTGCATTTTATAATACCGCACCGACAGATATTAATTGAATAACTCTGTTAAAATAAGCTGAACGGTATATTCTGCAGATTAAAACAGGCAAAATATACTCAGAAAAATAAATTCAGTAGTAATACAAATCTGCCAAAGAAATATTTTTTTTAGACTAAACCTGGAAAAAAGTAAATGAAAAATCACATTATATGGAAAAAAATCTGTAAAAGTAAGTGTGTGTGTGTGTATATATATGTGTGTATATATATATATATATATATATATATATATATATATATATATATATATATATATATATATATATATATATATATATATATATAAAACCACCAGCTTTATCCCCAAAGACTTGCTAACGAACTGGGAGGCTGAACCCTTCTGGTGCCTCCTACCAAAAACAAATAAATAAATACATCAAGAAACGGTATTCTTAGCGCAAAAGTTATACGACAAAGATGTCTCCAGGCGCCTACAAATTTTGAAGATATTTCGGACTGGCGACCAAACTCACTATGACACCAAATAGCGCAAACAAGTCAGCTGGTTTCTATAAACGTATTTACTCAAAATTTCGAATATTTGTCGGCATGACCAACGTCACTGCGACGCCAAATTACACAAACAAACAAATGAGCTCATTCCTTTAAATATATTCCTTCACTTCTGAAACCTTCCCAGTTTCTAAATTTTCTTATTATTATTATTATTATTATTATTATTATTATTATTATTATTATTATTATTATTATTATTTAGTAGATGAGACCTATTCACATGGAACAAGCCCACCAAAGGGGCCACAGACTTGAAATTCAAGCTTCCAAAGAATATTATGGTGCTCATTAGGAAGAAATAAGAGGAAGTAAAGGGACATACAGAAAGAAGAGATCCCACTTATTAAAAAACAAAAACAAAAATAAATCAATAAATTATTAAATATATAAAAATGTACACAAATGCAAGGAGAATAGTATTCAGGTAGTAATGCATTGCTATTACTATTAATTCAATACTTACGGCGATAAATAATTCTTTCAGAGGACAAGTGTAATAAGATTAAGGATCATGAATAAAAAAAATTAAAATTCTTATGGGCAAGTGAGGCATTGCGGTATTGCGAACGGCAATGAAAGTGTAATGAGATGAAATCATTACAATGACATCACAGTGAATAAAAGATATGTACTCGTGTAATTATTAAAAGCGGAAAATATCAACAGTATTGGTTTTTATCAGAGAGAGAGAGAGAGAGAGAGAGAGAGAGAGAGAGAGAGAGAGAGAGAGAGAGAGAGAGAGGAGGTTGATTATTAAAATACAATGAAACAATACTATTACTTTGAGAATTTGTACCTATATGCACTTAAATCCGCAAAGCATCAATAATAATAATAATAATAATAATAATAATAATAATAATAACAGGAAACCCGGTATGTTAAATAATAAACAACGACCCAGGGTGAACGACCTCCGGACTACCGTTAAGACTGCAATAGACAACACAACGCATCAATTATAAAAATGGCATAATATATACAAACATATATACACACTATATATACATATATATATAGTATATATATATATATATATATATATATATATATATATATATATATATATATATATATATATATATATATATATATATATATATATATACACTACGCCAGCTACTGTTGGTCTGAGAATAATGCTTCAAGATTCGAGGATTGGAATGCAAGCATGAAAACAAACACGGTCTAAATAAGAAGGGAAACAAGTGGGGATCATCTTACAAACATTCTCAAGGAACAAACGTGGGCATAATATATTAACGGATTAAACACGTGACAACAAAATTGGTCTAAACATAACACCAGGAAGACTAAACATGAATGTTTTGGAAACAAACGATATATAAACACTGAAAAAAGAACAAAGACTACACACAGAAACAAACAAGGAGAGCCAGAACAAACAAGAGGCTCCGCAAACAAACGCATCCCGATTCAATGAACGGAGTACAAACACTCACACAAACGTGGGCTCAATAAAACGCGGCGAAAAATAAACATGAATACGAACATTAAAAAACTAACCCCCCCCCTCCCAGATTCCGGAAACAAACACATACCGCTCCAGTGCAATAAGCACAACCATGAAAACAAACAGAAACTCAACAAGCGCAGAATAAACACGAAACGAAACATGCAAGCATCCTCGGACGAAGACAACGAACCCCCTCCCCACTACCCTCCCTTTCCTACTACCACCACCACCAGGCTCTGGAAACAAACGCAACGAGACGGCGAAGGGAGGGGGGGGAGGGAGGAGGAGGGAGGAGGAGGAGGAGGAGGAGGAGGAGGAGGAGGAGGAGGAGGAGGAGGAGGGGTAGGAGGAGGAGGAGGAGGTTGGGCTGATCTGAAATTCAAACGGACATACACCTTAGACCGTGATCCCTCCTCAATCTTGCAAGCCCAAATCCTTCAGCCGAGTTATTCATTTGAGACATTCGCCTCCACTTATACATTTTGGAGGGCGGCGCCGACCAGCCTATACATTGTAGAAACGGACAAACACGTACCGTCCGTGGCCTTCTGCATGTCCCAAGGAATATTGGCAGACGCTCGGATCAAAATAAACGCCCAGATGGACGGCCTGGACTAGATGGAGTCCCCAAGGTGACTGCGCCATTCGGTTTCGAAATGATTCCGATTTGTTCAGTTGCTTTGGAGATGCTTCGACGGAGAAAGCATGACATCGTGCGATGTCAAGAAGACAGTGAAATCAGACTGTGGCAAAATGGACGAATGATTTCGTCGTGTGATTTAATGGGAGGTGATGAAATCTGAGTAAGGCAAAATGGTTGGATGGGGTACAAGATAATTTAATCAATGTCTTTTTAATATACTTCGCAACATTTAAATTTCCCGAGATGCCTCTATAGCAAAAAAAAGTAAAATATTAATAATCATAATACACAAATTACAAAATGAATTAGACATTTCGTTTCTAATGTGTTTCGAAACCTTTAAATTTCCTGAGATGCTCCCATGGAGAAAACGAAATAAATAATAATTACTACAACATACAAATGGTGTTATGAATTCACAATAAGGCAAAAAAAAAAAGTCTCATTTGATTGCGTCGTTGTTCTGAAAAGCCTTCGCTTAATTTAAACGCTTCCACGGGGATGCGCATTGAAAATACGCAACACAAAAATTATGTCAATACGACTGCGAGACAATGCCATCCGGATAAGGCGGAACAGACGGAGTCCCAGGTGATTTAGTCATTCATTTTTTAGTGGATTTCAATGCCTTCAGATGCTCTGAGATGCTTCGGCGGGATAAAAAAAAAAAGCATCGACCAAAGAAGGAATATTGGCGAATACTGAGGCAATGCAATCTGAAAGGTTTTCGGTACATCTCAATGCTTTTATGAAGGAAACTCGACTGCCTGTTATATATATGTGTGTGTATGTATGGATATTTACCCACATTTATAATATAATGTTTATATATATATATATATATATATATATATATATATATATATATATATATATATATATATATATATATAATTTATATATACTATATATATATATATATATATATATATATATATATATATATATATATATATATATATATATATATATATATATATATATATTTAAATTAAATATATACATAATCCTATAATTATAAAGGGAGAGGCCTTACCTTCATTAATGGCTGTGCCCTCCAATTTATACATATAATCACATGGTTTCACGTGAAAAATATATTCGTTATCGCCTTTCGCTTTTTGCAGCATTTACGAAAACACATGAATATATAATTTCCAGATGATACAGCGGCTCGATTCCAGCCCATCTGGAAATTACATTCATTTGAAAGTGCATAGTTAATTTGCCAACCCATTATGATGAATAAATAAAAGATTTCCCCCAGATGGGGTTTATTTATTTTCAACTGAATATTTTTTTTTTAGAAAAGTAATTTATTGCATGTTATAATCATTTGTTTTTGTTTTTTTAGCGGAGGGGGGTTTGGTTGGGGAGGAAGGGAAGAGGCTATTTCGAGATACTGGTATTCCATCGATACTGTTAATATATGATTGCATATTCTTTTTTTTTTTTTTTTTTTAGAATTTCGATAAGTCATATTTCCGAATATTTGTCTGTGAATGCGATGTTTGCCCCCAACGGCTGTTGCTGTGTATTTAAGGGCCCGAAGCGGATGGGATTGGAATTGGTCAAGATAAATATTTAATAAGTTCCTCCCCCACCCTCTCCCATCATCACCCCCTCCCCCACCCCACCTAGATACATTTTAAATGGAAAGAAATTTTTTCCCCGAGTCGTAGGGTAAAATTACTTGGGTTCCTTCGCGATTTTGTCTTAATATTCAAATGTCCTTTTTCTTGACTTCATATTTTCTTCCGATGAAATATTTAATTGGCATCTAATTCACCTCATTCACTATTGTAGCAAAGCATTTCTCGTAGGAGCGTTTGGAGCATTTAAATGCAAAGACATTTTTTTTTTCACGGACGAAAGGTCGAATTATCAGGGTTCCTTTATTACGCTGTGTAATATATATACACATACATTATATATATATATATATATATATATATATATATATATTAGTTTAATATATATATATATATATATATATATATATATATATATATATATATATCTATATATATATGTATATATATATATATATACATATATATATATATATATATATATATATATATATATATATATATATATATATATATATATATATATATATATATATGTCATCTCTCCTTAAAAAGGGCGACTCAAAAATATTTTACACTTCCGATTTTCATCATGACCTAGCGATGAGGTTGCTGGTCTCATGCCCTTATCCATACTAAACGTGACCCACAGGAGTCGTTTAATTACTAATTACATAATTTACTGATTAGTTTAACAGGCAGATACACCAACTGGGTGTACCTGAAGATGGCTTACTCAGTTTGTCTCTTATAAGAATCGAACTTTGAGAGCTTCTTACTGCTGAGTCCATATATATATATATATATATATATATATATATATATATATATATATATATATATATATATATATATATATATATATACATATATATATATATATATATATATATATATATATACATATATATATATATATATATATATATAATACGACGTTAAAAGTAATATTTTTCATGCCGTATAACGAAGCCTATTTTCATGTCAGTAATAATAATTATAACAAAAAGAATAATAATAGTGATGACAGATATTTTGATAGTAATGATGGCAGCGGCAGTAGTATTACGAAGAAGTTATAAGAGCAACCAAAAAAAAAACAACATTATAAGCAACAATGATAGTAGAACAAGAACACCAACATCTAATGACCCTTTCATAATTGCTGAACCAAATCTGACGAATTCAGATAATTATGTTAATCCTTATTTCATCTTAAATGAATAATTATGTTTATCTTTAGTGAGTCTTACATGAAAAGTGAAATTGATCCCTGGCATAATTCTATTTTCGTGATTCCTGAAATACTGATAATATTCAATTTATAAATTCTGAGGAGGAGCATTTGAACCCTACTTTAGGTACATCGACAAGAACACATGAGAGCAATCCAACCTATTTATTGATTTTTATTATTTAATCTTTTTTAACTCTTGTGTTGAGAAGGGGAAAATATGTAGGTGGTGATTTAGAACTTTCGTTCCCCCGTCATTGTGCTATTGTGTAAGTAAATTTGACGGACTGATTGACGTTATTCAGAGGTCAAATTCCTTAAAGGAATAATAATAATAATAATAATAATAATAATAATAATAATAATAATAATAATAATAATAATTCATACCAAAAATGGATCTGTCATAATCACAATAACAAATTACTAACAATTATGAAGATTATGGCGACGATACCATAAGCAATTGTAATAATATTACTTTAATATAAAACCATTTATGTACTGCAGGGTTTGACAGAGGCATTTAGCGGCCACCAAAACAAAGACCTCCTGTGCCTTTTATTGGTCTCTATAAGATGGAGGATGACTTTAGTGGCCAGTGGAACACAAGCATTGCTTTGACGCCAAAAGAGCGACAAAGATATGTGGTGGTTTTAGTGGCCGTCGAAAAAACAAAAGGCCTTCAGTGGCTATAGTGGTCACTGAATAAAAACCCTTCAGTATTTTAGTGGTCACTGAATAAAAAGGCCTTCAGTGTTTTAGTGGTCGCTGAATAAAGAATAAAAGGCCTTCATATTTCTGTGGTCACTGAATAAAAAGGCCTTCAATGTTTTAGTGGTCACTGAATAAAAAGGCTTTTAATGTTTTAGTAGTCACTAAATAAAAGGCCCTCAGTATTTTGGTGGTAACTGAATAAAAAGGCTTTTAATGTTTTAGTAGTCACTAAATAAAAGGCCCTCAATATTTTGGTGGTCACTGTATAAAAAGGCCTTCAATGTTTTAGTGGTCAATGAATAAAAAGGTGATCAATGAGTTTGGCTAAGTTGAATGTGTGGAGAGGGGAGAAGGGTGCGATTTCTACCAGCGCGTGCGCGCGCGCATGTACATATGTTTTGCCGTCTTATCTCAAGAACGGGATGACAGAATTAGATGAGAATGGGTGAGACGACATCGATGAAGATTGGATGAGTTTGTCGTCATGGAAACCATCTCGTTACCTCAGTTTTAAACCGTTCCAATCTTTAGCTTTTTGAGGCTTTGGCTTTATACTGGTGTCATTCTCTCAATCAACGGGCCATTGGCTCTAGCCTACTACACTGTTCAAGTAATCATTCAGAACCTCTTGGTGCAAGAAGTTTCATACGTCGAAGCCATGTTGCAAGATATTGTCAACTCTTAAAGGGGCAATGCAAACGTAAATAAATGAAGAAATCGGCTAATAGTGAATAAGAAAATCATGATGGTGAGATTCTCATGACAGTGATAGTATGATGGGTCCTTAATTCATAACAAAATCTTTCTCATACTTAGTAATATGATGCTGATGGTATTAAGTATGACTTTTAAATTATGTAAGAGAGTTCTTCTGAAATATTGTAGTCATAATGGCACCTCACTCCATACGTGTGTGTGTGTGTGTGAGAGAGAGAGAGAGAGAGAGAGAGAGAGAGAGAGAGAGAGAGAGAGAGAGAGAGAGAATCTGGGTCATGTCACACATCTTTCAGAAGACACTGCTCCTGCTAGACTCAACGAGGCGAAGCCTGCCTGCTCAAGGTTTTAGGGCAAGGAAGGTGTTGCATAATGGTCGCTATTTGTAAATGGAGACGCACGAGGTCTTGTGATGATGAATTTGTCAAACGGTGTTTTGCTCAATGGACTGAAAGAATAAGAAGCATTCACACACACACAAACACGCACGAGAGAGAGAGAGAGAGAGAGAGAGAGAGAGAGAGAGAGAGAGAGAGAGAGAGAGAGAGAGAGAGAGAGAGAGAGAGAGAGAGAGAGAGAGAGAGAGAGAGAGAGAGAGAGAGAGAGTCGTGCATTGTTCATTATTTTCCTTCCTCCAAAGGCTGAAAGTGGCACAGGTTGTGGCGGTGTAAGAGAATAACAAACGCACACACACACACACACACACTTTCTAAACATTTTACGAATAAAGATACATGCGTGCACGCGCGCGCACATACATACACACACACAAACTTTTTAAAACAGAAATGTAAAGCATTTCAGGAAAACGAAAAAGAAACAAGGAAAGAAGTGAAGGCAGGTGACGAGGCGAGGAAAAGCGAGAATAAAGGAGAAGCAGAAGGAGAGGGGGTGGCGGGGGGCGGGGGGTGGGGGGAAACAAGGAACTCCGACCCAGGAGAGGCACAGCGGAGGAGTGGTTCCGCAGGAGTGAACCAGCTTCCGGACGGCGGAGACCGCCTCCGGACGCCAGAAACCAGAGGCTCCCGGACGCCAGCATCCAGCCTCACATTGTCCCGTAATCTGGACCGACGGAGCTTCCGGTGAGGCGTCGGAAGTACGGAAAGAGAGAATTTTCCGAGTCGCAGGTAACCAGGTGAGTTGAAATCCTTCCTCTCTCTCTGTCTCTGTCTCTGTCTCTCTCTTTCTCTCTGTCTCTGATTCTGGCTCCACTCCCTACGCCCTTAAAATAATCGAGGGGCGGCACCCCTCTTTCTGTAGGACAGGACCTCCCTCGGTTTCTCTCTCTCTCTCTCTCCACCTAGGTGAGTGGGCACTCCTCTTTCTGTAGGACGGGACACCTCTCTCCACCAAGGTGGGTGGGCACCCTTCTTTCTGTAGGACAGAACCTCTCTGTCTCTCTCTCTCTCTCTCGCCACCAAGATGGGTGGGCACCCCTCTTTCTGTAGGGCAGGACCTCTCTCTCTCTCTCTCTCTCTCTCTCTCTCTCTCTCTCTCTCTCTCTCTCTCCCCCGGGCCATCAAGGTGGGCGGGAGAGATGCCATTTGGGGGAGGCAAAGGTGGAAGTTAGCGAGGGCGTAAGGTGGAAATGACAGCATCCAATACGCTTTTATTCTCCGACATTGTCCGTCGCTACAGCAGCTACGCCCTCGGCCCGACTTCGGGGACGCCTTCAAATAACTCATTGGATGACCAGGTACCGCAGAGTGACTTTGCTATTGTTATCACGCTCCTAAATATCAGCGCAAACACGCGGCGCATGCGAGTGTGCACGTGCGTGTGCGTTCACACCTGTAATAAATTTCTGACTCACATCAGGATCGAACCCGGGTCTTTCAATTGACCTGTATATGGATGTATACATGCACGTGACAAAATAGGGTTAGATACATCCGCTTGTCTAATGTTTAATTTTTTTTTTACATCTTCCATCGTTATCGCTCTTTCTTTGTGTGTGTGTGTGTGTATATATACAGTATATTTATATATATGTTTATATATATATATATATATATATATATATATAAATTTATATATATATAATAATATATATATATATATATATATATATACATACTGTATATACATTTCTCAAAAAACGCCCTTCCCTTCTAAAGAGGGTTGCTCCAGAGGTTGTTAATATCCGAGTTCACAAAAGGTGTTCCTGGGATGAGGCTGCTACCCCCATGCTCATTTCCCTCATGGCTGCGAGCAGGCACTGAGGACAACGTGGTACACTAGGCTTTTCAGGAAATAATGCCAAGCCATGTGATATACATATAAGAATGAGTGTTTATAAATTTGTAGTGAATATACAAACATACTGAATTAATTATGTACAATTAATGCACATAAACAATGAGTTTACAAATGTATGGTTAACATGCATAAATATGAATGTATGTGCAGTTCATATACATATATATATATAAATGCACGTGGCTGAAGTTCCCCCATAAGCAAGACGCTGTCTTTGTTGGTTAGCTGAGGTCAGAGGTCTACACCAGGCCTCTTGTCCCCTTCAACACCGTAACATAGCTATGGGCTGCTTTTGGGCAAGGGACCGCGCTGGCACAAAGCCGACTTGACCAATACCAATTAACCATCAAGAAAGTCTCTGAAGAGAGATCACACCGTCCCCTAACACCGGATCTCACCTGCCCATAAACAGTCGATACTGTGACGACTCGCGTAGGGGTTAGTGCCGTCAGGGCACCTCACGTGGTGCACTGTGGGCATTATTTAAGGGTCTTTGCAGCGTCCCTTCGGCACCTAGCTGCAACCTCTTTCATTCCTTTGACTGTACCTCCGTTCATATTCGCGTTCTTCCATCTGACTTTCCACCCTCTCTAACAATTGTTTCATAGTGCAACTGCGAGGCTTTCCTCCTGTTACACCTTTTAGACCTTCTTACTGTTAATTTCCGTCCCAGCGCTGAATGACCTCATAGGTCCCAGCGCTTGGCCTTTGACCTAAATTCTATATTCTATTCTATTCTATTCGATACTGTGACGATAGCCCCAACGTCAGCGACATCTGGAGACCAACACCTTTGACCCCACCAAGCGCCAGGCTGACAAATGGGCGACGGAAGGGAAGGGGGAGGAGGCGGGGGGGTTAATAGGGGCGGGGCAGAGGGAAGGGGAGGGACTGAGTTCTCATGAACTACATGATCCCACTAAAGCCATCGTCCCATGGTTCCGTATGTCCTCTCTCTCTCTCTCTCTCTCTCTCTCTCTCTCTCTCTCTCTCTCTCTCTCTCTCGTTCGGAACTAGGCTACAGTGAACACTATGAGGATAAGTGAGGGGAAAGGGAAGGTAGGGGGAGGGGTGAGGAGTTAGGAAGGGTGGAACACATGGAATCCTAAGAAAAAAGCTCGTGATAGGACATTGTAATACGGGGCGAAATTTGGCTAGAGAGAGAGAGAGAGAGAGAGAGAGAGAGAGAGAGAGAGAGAGAGAGAGAGAGAGAGAGAGAGAGAGAGGTGAAATCTGATGGCTGAAGGCAGAGGAGTAACGGAGGAATCTTATGATTTCATTCATTAAATCACTGAACTGAGATCACTGTCTATTTTTGACAGTGTTCCTAATATTTGAATTCCTTTGAAATAAAATCACTTACTGAAGAAAAATACCCAAACATATTATAAGAAATACTGATGTTTTTGTTGGCTTTCTTTTTTTTTAAATGAGAAAACAATAACCATAAAATTTGAATGGATGGTTTACCTCGTCGAGGCCCTTTTGATCTGATGGTAAATATTTTGACTGAGTAATGGACATTCCTCTCTCTCTCTCTCTCTCTCTCTCTCTCCCTCCAGCTCAGCTGCGACATAAAACAATCGACTAACAACTCATTTCCTAATTCAATGTCTGGATCAACAGAGGCATAATGTATATAATGTTATTAATAGTAATGATAAAATAACAAACAACATTTATGACTATCAAGTAACAGGACCCAAGTTAAAATCAAGGCCAAGAAGGGAGAATGGGAAAGCCCTGTTAAAACCCCCATTTTGTGCACTTTGACCTAACCAATGAATTAAGCGCCTGGTACTGAGGCGGCTGTTATGGTCGCAACAGGGCACGAGGCTAGCAACCTCACCTGAAAAGACATGCTTAACAACCGGGAGGGTAAATCCTTCAGTGCTAATCCTCTCAAGGGAAAAAAAAAAGTTATATATATATATGTATGTATATATATATATATATATATATATATATATATATATATATATATATATATATATATATATATATATATATATATATATATATATATATATATATATATATATATATATATATATATATATATATATATATATATATATATATATATATATGATAAAGACGCATCGACGACAATAAGAAAGAAAGACAAGAGAGAGACCCAGAGAGAGAGAGAGAGAGAGAGAGAGAGAGGAATATCTCTATCTATCCCACACCGAAAGGGAAACACTTAGAACGTGATAGATCGCGCCCTTGCAGCAAAAGAACGACCCCTCAGTACCGCCACAGACACCAGCCAAACGAGGGGAACGGACGATCATGCTGGGCGCAGACGAAAAAGGGGAATGGGAGAAGAAGAAGAAAAAAAAGAAAGAAAAAAAGACGGAAAAATAGAAGGAGAGGGTTCGGTCTGTAAAGAGCATAACCCGTTGTTGGAACTGTGGTTATGGTGAAGGGAGAGGACTGGGGAAAAGATGGCCCGCGAACCGAAGGGGAACTGAGAGAGAGAGAGAGAGAGAGAGAGAGAGGAGAGGGTATAGTACTACTGTCTACGATTTCATTCATACATTTTACACAAGGAGGAGAAGAAGAGGAAAAAAGGGGGAGAGAGAGAGAGAGAGAGAGAGAGAGAGAGAGAGAGAGAGAGAGAGAGAGAGAGAGAGAGAGAGAGAGAGAGAGGGTATAGTACTACTGCCTACGATTTCATTCATACATTTTACTCAAGGAGAAGAAGAAGAAGAAGAAGAGGAACAAGAGAGAGGAGAGAGAGAGAGAGAGAGAGAGAGAGAGAGAGAGAGAGAGAGAGAGAGAGAGAGAGAGTAATGCTGTCATATTATTCTAGAACGTAAAATTTCTATGCATTCGTAAATGCTGTTTATATGCAAACACAGATACATTCACACGTACAGATAACAGATACGATGAATCAATGTATATCTTCAGGTCCATGTGCTTAAGAGAGAGAGAGAGAGAGAGAGAGAGAGAGAGAGAGAGAGAGAGAGAGAGAGAGAGAGAGAGAGAGAGAGAGAGAGAGAGTTTCTATCGCAAAGCAATTACTGAAATAGCAATAAAACAAGCCACTAGCATCATCCCTGACCGATAGAGTCAGAGGAAAAGCGGCTCTCTGTAAATAAACGATTTATTTCTATAAATAAACAAATCTGATCCCATTAAACCCTGGTACCAGCAGGCTGACAGAGAGAGAGAGAGAGAGAGAGAGAGAGAGAGAGTTTAAGTAACTGCTGTATGAATGACTGCTGGGTACAGAATTATTAATCTTTTTTTTATTTTTATCATCCTAGTCACTCTGCATACCTAAAACATAGTAAATCTCTCTCTCTCTCCATAAATGTGTGAATGAATTCGTACATAGTTATATCATACCTCTCTCTCTCTCTCTCTCTCTCTCTCTCTCTCTCTCTCTCTCTCTCTCTCTCTCTCTCTCAACCCAGTCATTCAGTATACCCAAAGCATGGCAAATTTCCCTCTCTCTCGTGTGGATGAATTTGTACACAGTTATACAATCTCTCTCTCTCTCTCTCTCTCTCTCTCTCTCTTCTCTCTCTCTCTTCTCTTCTCTCTCTTTTCTTTCCTTAAAGTATGAATGAATATACACAGTTGTACTCTCTCTCTCTCTCACTTCCTTTCTTTCCTTCAGTTTAAAGTGTGAATGAACATACACAGTTGTACTCTCTCTCTCTCTCTCTCTCCCCGTCATACCTCCAGTCTTAACATTTAAATCTCCCAATCGTCCACCAGAAATCTTTCAAATATCCAGCTGAAACACTCCAAAGAAAATAATAGAGAATAAAAATCCCAGCTCACACGAGGGCAACACCGCCACCCCCAGCACAGCCAGCCGAGGGCTTTGCCATGAAAGCCAATAATTCTCTTTCAGCTGTCACGTGCGAATTTATGTTGCAGAAGAGCAAAATATGCAATGAATGAATGATTTCTGTCTTGCCCTCTTTATTTTTTTGCCTTTTGAAGTTTTCTGTATTTTTAGATCCCAAATCGTCAAAGGCTACGTATGATTATTGTTCGGTTGCTTTCTGTCTCAGACTGGGGTCGCGGTCATGATGATGCTGCTTAGGACAGTAACAAAATAGTTGCTTTGACTCCTACCAATGCTAGTGCTGCTAGCAACAAAAATACAAGAATTACAATTACAACTGCAAAAGCAAAAAACATTAGCAACATTTAGAGATCACAAGTATTATTATTATTATTATTATTATTATTATTATTATTATTATTATTATTATTATTATTATTATTATGCACCAAAAAATTTTGAAACTGATAATCTTCATTGATACTAAAATGAAATTCTACCTTTGCATTAGGTAAATTAGATACTTGGTTATCTTAATTCACCCAAAATTGAATATAATTTCTTCTATCGTGAACCCACCTCCGAGAAGGGCAAATCGATGAAAGAGGTCACATGTAGTACGCCACAGGTCAAGGTCTAGGGCACAGGTGACCCCGGAAATTCATACCCAACTCTGAGGGTCATGAGGAATCTCGTAACTATATTTAGTTCATCGCATTTATGACAACAATAATTGCGAATATAAATGCTTAATAACTACAATGAGATACAAATTTCTATACACATTCTATATAATGTATATATTATGAACATATTAATACCTGTGTCATTTTCTATATCAATAAGGACCTCGTGGTCGTATCTGATTCATGGTACCTTTGATATCAATACTATTTTCATCACTGTATTTTAGATATCAACAGTAATCTAATAATCACTTGGTCAATGGTATCATCAATATCATTACCAGTCTTAATCAATCTTACGACTATACTTTTTTATTCACAGTATCTGACATCGGTAGTAATTTCATGACCATACATATTCGGTTCGTGGTATCTTTGATGACAACAATGCATTTCACGAAAATATTTGGATTATGGTATCGTTGATACCAACATCCATTTCATGACCATACCTGATTCATGGAGAGGAAATGGCTGCATTGCGTACATAAACCAGACATCTGTGATGACTGTGTAACGCACAGAGAAAATAACCACGAACAAAATATATACATCAGCTGCAGTTATGTAAAGCAAGCGGAAGGTGAAAATCACAGTTGCAAACTATATACAGAAGATACTGGACATCACTGAAGTTTACTGGAACCATTCTCTCTCTCTGTCTCTCCTCTCTCTCTCTCTCTCTCTACATACACACACATTATATATATATATATATATATATATATATATATATATATATATATATATATATATATATATATATATATATATATATAATGTATATATACATATATATGTGTGTCTGTGTATGTACACACACATGTATATATACATGTGTGTAAGCATATGTATGTAAGCATGTATGTATATATACATATACACATGTATAATAATATATATAGATAGATAGACAGATAACAAAATCGCTACTAAGCCCAAACGAACGTTCATAATCAGAATATCATCTTCGACTCTCCGTATCTCCCTACCATATTTCACCACCAACAGAGAGAGAGAGAGAGAGAGAGAGAGAGAGAGAGAGAGAGAGAGAGAGAGAGAGAGATAACAAATCGAGGTGACCTTTTATCAAAGCGGCGAAGAGTGGGAATCGGTTTTGCCAGAATCAGCAGAAACATTCATATACGCTTTAATAAAAAGGTTTAAATCGCTGGCGAGGGATATGCCATAGCGGGATGCTGCCGGGGCACGGTGGCGGCAGGTTGCATGTGGTGCAAGTTCATGACCCAGCACGCCACTGCAACAGATACGCTACTGATGCTACAGCAGGTTGGCGATAAGGGAGATGTCGATGTGAAGTGCTTGTGAGCGTGTATATGGATGTGCGTATTTGTATGTTTGTGTGTGTATATATGTGTGCATGTTTTTTTTTAACAAACGCTCCAAAAAGAGACGGAAGTGGTGGGTATTTTTTTGTAATCATTTACATGTTTCATTTACCTAAGTGAAATACAGCTGAATTTACGTGTTCATTTGTAAGAAGATTACCAATATTATGTATGTATGTGTGTGCGTATTGTGTATATGTATATATGTGTATATTAAAAAAAAATATATATATACACATATATATATGAGTCGGTGTGCACGTGTGCATACATAACCCATACCAATTAACAGCCTGAAATAAAGCTGTGCAGCGAACGCTCCCATACCACCATACCGTACCTGATCCCGTATAAAACAATGGCTATCATAGTCAACAGTTTTAAAGTTCCCCGGTAAATATCCAGTGGAGAGGCGGTTTAATTTCATCATATCAAAATATTATTGAACAAAAAGCGAGGCCTTTATTTGCACAAACAAAATGTGGCAACTCGTATGTGTGATACATTTTACATGGTTTTTTTTTTTTTAGTTTTTTTTTATGGTTGGCGTTCTCCCCTTACACACATTTTCTATCAGCGAGGGGAGGGTGGCTGGCTGTGTGTGCGTTTTTTTTATTTATTTTATTTAATTTCTTGATCTCCTTCCTCGTTTTCGGTTTTACTTTTTGTTTTCTCTGTCTATATAAAGTTGTACGACAAAAGGTAGTGGGTGATCAACTTTAACGTTGTCTCTCTCTCTCTCCCCCTCTCTTTCTCTCTTTTTGTCTGTCTCTTCTTTTCCTTCTTTTTTTTAATTAGTTCCTATCTCTCTCTCTCTCTCTCTCTCTCCTCCTCTCTATCTGTCTATCTTACATTTTGTTTTTGGGATTTGGGATTTAGTACTCTCCCTCTCTCTATGAACTAATCTTTCTCCCTCCTATAACTTTTTTGATCTCGTCTCTCTACCTCTTATCCTTCATGAACTGTTATCTCTCTCTCTCTCTCTCTCTCTCTCTTTCTCTTTCTCTTTCTCTCTCTTTCAAACTCTGACCTATCATATCTGTAGAATTCATTATTCACTCAGGCCTGTTAATGAATAACAACTGGCGGGTGAGGGGAAAAACGTGAAACCTTTTTCGTCATGTGTTTTTCAGCGGAAACGTTTGACTTTCTCTTTTCCAGTGAGAGAGAGAGAGAGAGAGAGAGAGAGAGAGAGAGAGAGAGAGAGAGAGAGAGAGAGAGAGAGAGAGAGAGCCTTCTCCAACTTGATTTCGACCCACCGCTGTCGTCTAACAGAGACAATATGGTCTAAGAATTCCGGGTCGTTTGGGAATCGAACCTGGGACCTTCATCTGGAGAGGCGAACGTACTGACTAATGGACCGTGAGCAGATACAAACACACACATACATACATATACATATATATATATATATATATATATATTATGTATATATATACTTTTTTATTTATATATCACAGTATTAGCAATGTTAGTAACAAGTTAATCAATACCATTTCATGACAGTAGTGTTAACAGTAGTAGTAGTAGCTGTTACTAGTTGACTAACTGATTAATATGACTATCGGTAGTAGTAGGAGCAGGAATCTTGCTTGCTCTACAGATATTACCATAGTCACTGCTCTCAGGAGTTCCTTGACTGCACGCCCCCTCCATTCTCTCTAAAATACTGTTGAAATTGTGAACATCAGGATTAAGCACTTTAATTTTTTTTATAATTTCGTTTTCATCATTTTACTTTAACGGTTTTCAAGATTCAGAATTCTCTACATCAGTCTGTATTTCCAGAATCCACCAATCCGCCTCTACTTATGGAAAATAATGATAATAAAAGATATAGTGATGATGAATGAGTGATGGCTATGAAGGAGTGATGATAACCACTTTCATTTGTTTTTTATTTCGTTTTCATTATTTTATCTTCAAGATGCAGAATTCTCCACATCACTCTGTATTCCCACCAACCTGCCTTTATTTAGGAAAAGTGATTAGGATAAAAGATGCAGTAATGATGAAAGAGTGATGATTATTTAAAATAATGACAGATATAATGATTGACACACACTGACAAACTCTGGAAAGTCAAGATAAAGGCAGACGCAGGAAATCAAACTGAGGAATATTTTTTTGGGGAGGGTAAAGAAACTGGGGGCGTGAAGGGGACGTCCTCATGTCCTCATGCTGAGGCAACACCTAGCCTTTGTCCTGACTAGCTTTTTTTTTTTTTTTTTTTTTTTTTTTTTTTTTTTTTACACGTGGGAGGAGACTCTAGCGGAGGGCAGCGTGACCAAAGGGCGGAGACGCTGAGCATGACCACTGGCCCGAGATATTTAGGCGATCCTGCAGGGATGCCAGAGAGAGAGAGAGAGAGAGAGAGAGAGAGAGAGAGAGAGAGAGAGAGAGAGAGAGAGAGAGAGAGAGAGAGAGGCTGGGAGGAAGTAGGGAGTCATTTACGAAAAAGATGAGACAAAAAATGGCTGATTTTAGATGAAGAATTTCATGAGAGAGAGAGAGAGAGAGAGAGAGAGAGAGAGAGAGAGAGAGAGAGAGAAAATGATGGACCTAAGATTAAAAATGATGGACCTCTCTCTCTCTCTCTCTCTCTCTCTCTCTGAAATTTCGCCATCAACGAGCCGCCATTTTGCACGTCCTCCCATCTTTTTCGCAAAGGACTTCCTGCTTCTCTCTCTCTCTCTCTCTCTCTCTCTCTCTCTCTCTCTCTCTCTCAAGCTGCATACAACAAAGGCTTATTAATTTCATCTTTCCGGAACTTGACAGACAAGACTGGGTGGATATGTCAATTCTGACACGAACAAAAAAGAATATTATAAAAGATAAAGTTGTGTTTGCAATACATCACTGATAAAGGGTTGGACGTTAGCTCAAATATTTATATGTTCAATTTTCTCCCTAGTAATAGATGGTTTATATCAAACTGGCGTCACAGCAGCAAAGGTCATTGACTACTTTTCATAAAACCTATGAGATCAAGTCATGATCGTTATCACTACCACTAATAATAATAATAATAATAATAATAATAATAATAATAATAATAATAATAATAAAATCCCCTTATTACTGAAAATAGTTCCGATATTTTACTTTGCACAAAGGTGCCATCTGACAGCTGCAAAAATGGGCAATTAATGGGCTTAAAATTTATGTATATAGCATGTGTTTAAAGTATACATACATATGTATATATATATATATATATATATATATATATATATATATATATATATATATATATATATATATATATATATATATATATATATATATATATATATATATATATATATATATATATACACTTCGGAAGATCGCTGTGTTAGCTTCCATATTGGATTTCTCACTCCAAATTCATCCAACTTCATGAAACTTATTTCAATGTCCTATAAAGTTACAGATAAGTTGACGGTATAAAAAGCAAACCCTCAAAAGTTCATTTTATCTGTTTATTTATCAATTTGCTCTTCTATTCATATAAGGTACCTAAAGCGAAGGTTAAGTAGACGAAATGATAAAGGTCGCGTCTTCTGACTATTTAAAGCACTTTGGCTGGATGACTACTTGATAAAAAGTGCCAGAAAGTGCCCGCGGGGCATCGATGCCCAACATAGGTGGTTAAAAGAATAAGTTGAATGACTTCAGCATCGCGAATATTTATCGGCTACTCGGCGCAACTTGAGGCCGAAACGTTCTAATAAGTTGTCGGGGAAAGCGTTAAGTGTGGAATCAAGTGTCCAAGTTGCTAAAACTAAAGATCTGCTAGTTCAGTTCTGCATACAATATTAGAGACACTTGGCGCAAAGTTTGACGGCAAGATGTTAAAACAAGTGCCAGAAAAAAGTGTCGGCGTGGAAGCACCTTAAGCCTTTTAAAAAGCTAAGGCCTTAGGGCCGAGTTGAAATCGCCCGGCCGTAGGCGGAGTAATCCCTTGGGAGAAATCCTTTTCATAAGAATAAATTATTGAACTCATTTGGTTAATAAATCCTTCGATATATCGTTCAAAAATGTCGGTGGTTCTTCGATAAAGGTTCCAGAAATAATTATATATGAGTATTCTCCCAATACTTATCACCTCTGACGGTAACTATCAAGTAGTTTTTCAAAAGGTGCGAAGTGACAGATTTTCAGTTTTATATCATGGTTAACATACATCCAATGTGAGAAATTATATATATATATATATATATATATATATATATATATATATATATATATATATATATATATATATATATATATATATATATATATATATATATATATATATATATATATATATATATATATATATATATATATATATATATATATATATATATATAAAATTTATCTGAAGCTTTCATCAATGTGATCACGAAGTTAGTATCTTAGATAATAATATTACTTTATACAACTTTCATCTTCAATTTTCTTTGACATTTTTAACATCTAAACAAGCACAGGTTAGGTCAAATCTAAGTGATCATTCTTTTCATTATGGACCAAGATTTTGAAATTAATAGAAATTTGGAAGTTAAATGAATATGAAAGAAATCGCCATTTAAAAAAAAAAACTGAAGAAGTAAAAAATAATCTGTGGTGAA
>NC_089786.1:8670000-8677500 GCF_040412425.1 Macrobrachium rosenbergii | reverse complement strand
CGCTGACGGAAAAACTTGAATTTTGAAGAAAACGCAATCATCTGAAAACTGAAATTATTCCCATTGAAAATTTCAAACTGACGACTGAACGAAAATGAAACTTAACTGACTAAAAGATGAAGTGAAATCCACTGAAAACTAGTCACGTCTGATGTAAATCAGTCACGTCGGATGAAATTCTGACTGAAACCTCCTAGACATCTGACTGATATTGTTTCGCCTCTGACTGACTGAAATTCGGAAAGCCTGTCGACTGATCACCTGAAACTACAGCTCGAGAGTCTCATAATTTTCATTCTTGCATTTTGATAATTTTTTTTTTATTTATCTATTTATTAATTTATTTTTTTTTTTTAATAAGTGGGATCTCTTCTTTCTGTATTTCCCTTTACTTCCTCTTGCTTCTTGCTAATGAACGCCATATTCTTTGGAAGTTTGAATTTCAAGTCAGTGGCCCCTTTGGTGGGTTTGTTTCTTATGAATAGGTTTCATCTACTGAATAATAATAATAATAGTAATAATAGTTTTAATTAAAATCTTTCCGCCCAGACCATAGTAGGAAGAACAAATTGAACTGGAAAAGAAAAAAATTGTCAAACAAAGAAAAAAAGAATGAAGGAAAAAGAACAATACCGATGATGGTCACCACAGGCATGACGGTATGACACTGATCGTCAAATAATCTTTTTATGGGTGGAGGAGGAGGAGGAGGAGGAGGAGGAGGAGGAGGAGGAGGAGGAGGAGGAGGCCGTGGACGATCGGAAACTGTCATGGCGACCAATCCTGGAAGACCAACCCTTCTAAGAAATGTTCCCCCCAATATAAAAATGACACAAAGGCCTTTTTTCTCTTTCCGATATGACACTGATCATCATATAATTTTTTTGTAGGGGGGGGGCTGCTGATGGAGAGGGTGGGGGGAAGGGGCAAAAAAAAAAAAAAAAAAAGAAGGCCGAGGGCAATCGGAAACCGCGATGGCGACCAATCCTGGAAGAGCGAGCTTGCTCTGCAAACCCGACCGGCACTTCCAGGAAATGTTTCCATAAGATAAAAATGACACAAAGGCTCCGTCTCTTTCTCTTTGTGGAAAAAAAATAAAGCGAAGCCTGAACTTAGCATGTTACCGAATTGGACAGATCGGAAACGCCGCTCATGCAAAGGAAATGCTCTTTGAATGGCTGTGAGCAATCGTGCCTACCTGCCTGACACCTGCGTCAAGGAATTTGGGAGAAAACGAGGACGGACAGAGGCCAGTGCGGGCCAGCGAAGGGGGAGGGGGGAATTCGAGAAAAAAGGCAAGGGGGGTAGGGGGATTTGGCCAATCTATTACTGCTAAGTGGTCATTTCTGAAGGATGGGAGGGGCTAAATAAGGCAATACTTTTGGGATTTTTTTTGTGACATAAATCCAAGCGAACGGTCACAAAGAGTGTGGGATTGCGGTCATACGCGCTGTTACAAAGGAATGATTCAAATATATGCTATTTTTCTTCGCCACTACCTCCTCTTCCCCCCTTTTTTTTTTTTACGGTGACTTGGTCGATTATGGCCGGCAGGTCATCATCAAATGGGAAGGGGAGGGGGAGGGGGGTCATTTGGGATTGACGAAATCAGTCGTGTCTGAATTCAATTTGGTCGAAGCCTATCGCCACCCACTTCGCCAGCGGCTTGTCAATGCTCTCCTCAAGAGCCATTTTGTTTTTGCTTGCAAAATCGTTTTTTAGCTTTCTGTGAAAGAAAACTATTGAGATGGCTATTTGTCTGTCCGTCCGCACTTTTTCTTTCCCCCTCAGATCTTAACTACTGCGGCTAGAGGGCTGCAAATTGGTCTGTTGATCATCCACTCTCTAATCACCAAACATACCAAATTGCAGTCCAGCCTCAGCAGTTTATATTTTATTTACGGTTAAAGTTAGCTATGATCGTGCGTTGTCACTGCTATAGGTGCCAACAATACATGCCACCACCGGGGCGTGGGTGAAAAATTCATGGGCTGCGGATGAGAGTTTCATGGGCCGTGGCTGAGGGTTTCATACAGCATTTATACGCTGTACAGAAAACTCGACTGCGCGCATTTTTTACTTGTTTTTCTGAGATGACAAAAGTGTTTATGATTTTCTGGCGCTTGGTAACATACAGAGGCAATCTAAGTCATGCTTTGTAATTTCCTGGCTTGTGAATATATTCTCCACTGTCCCATTTTGTTTTTGCTTTCAAAATAATATTTTTCGAAGATGACATAAAATGATTTTGATTTAAGTAACTTATAGAAGTAATCTTAAGTGGTGCTTACTAACTTATAATGGCAATCGCAATTTAAAGTGGTAATTAGTAATTTACAAGTCATCTCAGGCGTCATCTCTGATGAGTTCGTAGTGTAACTGGGCAATTCTTAGTGTACTTAGGCAACACGGTTACACTTTCAAACTAAATCATTATTAGAATCCACCCCATTACCTGACTTGCCCTACGGGTCATTTTTACGTATTCGGGAATAAACAAGTAAAAAATGCGCCGAAGTTTCGTCGGCGCGATCGAGTTTTCTTTACACCGTATAATGAAGGCCACTGAAATAGATCTATCATTCGGTGGTCCCGGTATAATGCTGTATGAGCCGAGGCCCATGAAACTTTAAACCACGGCCCGGTGGTGGCCTGGCCTATATTGTTGCAAAACGCGCGACTGTGGCTAACTTTAACCTTAGATATGCTCTATACAGGGCTGCAATTTGGTATGTTTGATGATTGGAGGGTGGATGATCAACATACCAATTTGCGCCCCTCCGGCCTCAGTAGTTTTTAAGATCTGAGGGCGGACAGAAAAAGTGCAGACAAAAAAAGTGCGAACAGAATCAAGTGCGGACGGGACAGTTTTTTTTACAGAAAACTAAAAGGCTGATTAAAAATTACCTTACTAGAAAATCAAGTTTTCAAATGGTTTACAAGAATTTCTCCGATACAGAAACTTACAAAATTATCGATTATTGTTGGATGCGACACAGCAGGTATAAAAGTGTGATCGACATAATATCTCAATCTCGACTTCTTTGTACACAAACCCGTAATTTTTAATGTAGGTTGATCCTTACATGAAACACGCAGTACATTTTGCAGAACTTGACATTATGAAATAATCTGTAAGGAAACCATATGACATAATTTCTTGTAATATTTATATAATCCAACATTATTTAAATACAAAGGATTTGGAGTGTTCTCAAAATTATTTCCTTGATGTTTCAAAGCGATTTAAATACCCTTCCAAGCAGGTATAAGACTACAAATATTTTCAATTTTCGCAGTATTATTATTACTATTATTATTATTATTATTATTATTATTATTATTATTATTATTATTATTATTATTATTAAAAATACTCATAGTAGCATGAGTCTTAAAATGGAGATGCAAATCCACAGTTATTTATCTTTAAATATATGTACTACATATACATAACTGTGGGTTTGCTTCTTCCATATTATTATTATTATTATTATTATTATTATTATTATTATTATTATTATTCAAAACAGTTAAACTTTCATGTGGAGCAAGACTGAAAAATCCAAGCCGTGAAAACAAACTGCAAAAGAAAAACTAGTGGTTTATATTAAGTTACCTAGCGTCAATCTACCAGGGTCACTGTCGCCGAAACAGTTCAAAAGAAAAAAACGCAATAAAAAAGAAGCAGGAAAAATAGCAAAAAGCGCCTACAAAATCAAATCTCCTTCCTACACGTGGTAAGCAAACCAAAATAAGTCAATGGTATACTCTCTGCAGACTTGAGTATGATGTAATAACAAATACCTTTGAGGAGAAACTGTACCTAACAATTATTTCATAGTGCAACTGCGAGGCTCTCCTCCTGTTACACCCTCCAAACCTACCTACTCTCAATTTCCTTTCCAGCGCTGAATGACCTCATAGGTTCCAGTCCTTGGCCTTTGGCCTAAACTCTATATTCCATTCCATTCCATTCCTTTGAGGAGAGAGGGGCGTGATGTAGGATGCAGGGTTTGACTTTTAAATTCTTAGGATGAATAACACAGCCTAAAAGTACAGCCCAGATTCAGAGCATCGGCACAGGCTGAAAATAACCTGAAAACTCGAGTAAAAATGGAACCTTCTGAAAATAGGCTAGGTCCGTCTGAAACTCTCCAAAGATTCCAAATCCCCTTGAAAGTTTCTGGGTTTCCCTAAAGGGAACATGGGTCTCCTTGAAAGCTCCCAAAATCTCTCCAAAAGACCCTGGACCTCTCTGAAGATCCTGATGAATTTTCCTGAAAGGCCCTTGAGTCTCTGAAAGTTCTATTATATCCATGAAAAGTCTTCGGGTTCCCCTAGGTCTCCCTGAAAGACCCTGGGTCTCTGGAAGTCGTATTATTTCCCTGAAAAGATTTAGGGTCCTCAGAGGCCTCCCTGAAAGACCTTAGGTCTCTGAAAGTCCTACTATTTCCCAGAAAAGTCCTCGGATCCCTCTAGGTCTCCCTGGAAGGTCCTGGGACTCTGAAAGTCCTATCGTTTCCCCAAAGAGTCTTCGGGTCTTCCCAGGTCTCCCTGGAAGGTCCCCTAGTTTCTGAAAGTCCTCTAGGGGTCTCTGAGAGGCTCTAGTTCTTCACAGAAGCCCCTGGTATCCCTGAGAGGTTCATGTTCCTCTGGGAAATTTTCAGGTCTCTGAAAGTTCTCTGGGTCTCTGAAAACCCTGTGCTTCTGTGATTACCCTCACGGGCTCTCTGTCTCTGTCTCTGTCTGTCTATCTGTCTCTCCCTTCCTCTTTCTTTTTGGGTCCTCCACCCGAACAAAGCGAAGGCAAAAGCGAGGAATGAATTTAGCCCAGTACATAAATCAGCGTCCGACTTCCGGTGACCTCAGAGCCACCATGTCTCTCTCTCTCTCTCTCTCTCTCTCTCTCTCTCTCTCTCTCTCTCTCTCTGTCCCACTTTCCAGGTCGTGGTTTTCATCTCGGTCCCGCCTAGGCTTTGTTGTCCGAGGGAAGGAAGAGGGAAAAGGGAGGAGGAGGAGGAGGAGGAGGAGGAGGAGGAGGAGGAGGAGGAGGAGGAGGAGGAGGAGGAGGAGGAGGAGGAATAAAAAGGAAGGATGGCCGAGGAAAATGGGGTTGAAGAGGGAGAGGGAGGAAGAGTTCCTGTGTCCAATTGACGCTTACGGCTCATGCGGTTTTAGCAGAGGGCCCTCCTCTCCCGGTTCCATGTCAGAGGGCCATGCTTAGAACACCTGGATCTGACAACTGGCGAAAACCTGACGTTTTGTTTAGTTTTCCCCCATCTGATATTTCCTTCTCGTAAAATTATCACAAAGGTAATTTAGTTTCATTTTTATTTTGCAAGTCTGTGCCAAAAAAGATGGACGCCGGTGCCAACGAAGGAAGCAGGAAAGAAATTAGCGATAACCTTTCCTTTATGAAAGATGCAAAGCCAAAATGACACTCAACAGACGTAACTGGATTCAGTGCTTATCATACAATTTGGGTTTTTTATTTTTCCTTGTTGATGCTAATGCTCAGCTTATCATACAATTTGAATTTTTATTTTTCCTTGTTGACGCTAATACTCAACCTCAATGTTATGAATAATTAATGGATAATCTAGTAAAGGAAAACTAATATCTAAATCCTTCAGCCCAAGTTTCCAATACGAAACCTATTTTGGCACCAACAGAGACAACGTCAAAATTAGTCCTGTTCTATTCTTGACCAGTTTAATGCTAATTCTAGATGGAATGGTAATCCATAAAACAGGCATGGTTGATATCTGCCACTAGATATGAATTGTAATAAATGTTCGTGAATGCAAACGAAAGAAATTTAAACTTGCGTTATGGCGTTATGTTTCTGGGAGCTGAGAAATTTTTCCAGTAACCGTACCTGCAAATGTTGTGTTATGCAGCCTAATGTCTGTTAATCACATAACACGTGTGTATGAGCACATACAAGCACGCAATCTCTCTCTCTCCCTCTCCCTCCCTCTCTCTCTCTCTCTCTCTCTCTCTCTCTCTCTCTCTCTCTCTCTCTCTCTCTCTCTCTTAAGCCACTAGACATGTGCTAATCCTATTGCAACAGACTCAACAGGTAAAAGTCACCTTTACCTCTTTGCACGCGAGACCCCAAAATGACCCCAAACCCCTTCTGGGGAGGGGAGGGGAGGGGAGGGGAAGGGGGTCTAGGACCCTATCCTTCACTTTCCTTCCCCCTCCCCCTCCAAATGACATCCGCTCCTTCACCACTGGCACACCTGACGGGCGGAGTGCCTCTCGCATCCTTTTAACCCCCTCACCCCTACCCAAGGGGCCCCCTACCCCTGCCCCCTTCCCCCGAAAGGCTTCCAGCTATTACACCCTCTTCCTCGCCTTACTTCCCCCAGTGGATACGCCCTGGCCATTGTTTCCCGCCGGAAGCTGCACTTGCTGGCGATCCTAAAACTGCCGATGACCAGGACAATGGCGGTGCCGTCGGGAGGCCCTCTTGACGAAATGGAGACAGACAAGAGAGATCCGGATGCTGGTGGACCAACCTGCGCCGAAATAAGGGGCTTTGGAGGGGAGGGGAGGGGAGGGGGAGGGGGGATGTGGGGGAGGGAGCTGGTGAGAAAGGAAGGACCTTCGACGCGGGATCCAAGAATGAGATGATGATGAGTCTTGATGAAAATGATGATGAGGACGATGATGATGTAAGGTAGCTGGTCGAGTTCTGTTGGCTCCTGGATCAAAGGAACAAATAGTGATGATGATGATGAGTGACTGTGTTCCAGGGCTGGATCAAGGGACGGTATGATGATGATGATGATGATGATAGCGATGATTATGAAGTTGATGCTGAGGAGTTAGAGTTCAATGGATGGATCCAAGGAACGAAACAATGACGATGGTGCTAATGATTGTGATGGTGAGTGGCCATGTTCTTTCACTTTCTCCACAGAACCAGATGGTAGTGATGATGATCAGTCTTATTTTGTGGATGGATCCAAGGATCAAAGTTGGTGATGATGATGATGAAGCTACTAAGTAGTCGAATTCTGTAACTCTTATGAAGAAAAAATGATGATGATGATTGATGATCATTATAATGCTACTCAATGCTAGTGTTCTGTGGCTAACAAACAAAATTACTTTAATTCACATTTAAGACATTTGGCTTAACCTCTGACACACTATTATTATTATTATTATTATTATTATTATTATTTTTTTTTTTCAGTAGATGAACCCTATTCACATGGAACAAGCACACCAAAGGGGCCATTGACTTGAAATTCAAGCTTCCAAAGAACGTTGGTTTCAACCTCCCACCGCAGACCCAACACTGCATCACTGATCGTGATACAGAGCCAGTGATTTTCCATCGCCCTGGGGGAGACGCAAAAACGCGACATCTGAGCGGCATTCCACGACACTAACCACTATCCCATGCGAAAATGTATGAATACTCTATGCATAAAGATTATACAGCCATATACATACATTATACATATGTGCACTCACTATATA
>NC_089786.1:8655000-8667500 GCF_040412425.1 Macrobrachium rosenbergii | reverse complement strand
GAGAGAGAAAATGAATTCTGATAATAGCAACTACAAACGCCCTCATTTTCCCCTTTAGCAAAACGAAGTAATCTTTTCGTGTCCTCATAATCATCATCACCGCTCTATTTCTATATATCATCAGTATCTATCTATCTATTTATATATATGTATTCATGCATATATATATATATATATATATATATATATATATATATATATATATATATATACATATATATATAGATATACATATATATATATACATATATATTATATATATGTATATATATATATATGTATATCTATATATATATGTATATATATATATATATATATACATATATATATATATACATATATATATATATATATATATATATATATATATATATATATATATATATATATATATATATATATATATATATATATAGTATATATATATATATTTATATAATAATATATATATATATATCATAGTATAATTTTGGAATAAAATACCATATATCATCATAATCCTCTTTCTTACAACTATTATCTTTTGTTCACGATACTTCCATAATAATCACCACCAACATCACAATCTTCTTGGTTTTTTCTTTAACATTTATCATCACCATAACCATCACCACTCAAAACGACTTGCAGCATCTTCATCTAAGATGGTGATGAAAATGAAGATGCCGCATCCCAGTCATCACCAGCAGAGTCAAGACGCCTTTTGGCATCTTCATCATTTCCGTCATCTTCAGAGACAAATCAACTTCATCACCATCATCAGAATCATCAACTCAGAGAGTCACGAGGCTAAACTCATCATCATCATCCAGGAATCAACGCAATTAATCCATTGTTTACTATCGTCACCAAAGACTCACAAATACCATCTCATACATCTCCTGAGGTCACGTTCTTCCGGAGGTTTAAATAACAACCTGGCCTCAGGCGTGGTTGGAATTCCTTGAGGCCCCTTTAAAGGAGCCCGTCAAAGGAACACCTTGTCTCAGGTCGTAACGGACGTTTCCGAGGGCGTCTTCCGACTTCCTGGAGGATGACACCTTGCGAGGATGCTGCTACTGCTGATTCTTCCTTAGACCTTGATCCTACCACCTGGAGATTTAAAAGCCAACCGTCTTCGGGAATTTAAAGGAAGATTTAAAAGGCAAGGAATGGAAGAAGATTTAAAAGGATGGCTTAAAAGGAGATTGTGAACGTGCTGAACCTGAGAGAGAGAGAGAGAGAGAGAGAGAGAGAGAGAGAGAGAGAGAGAGAGACCAACATGATTTTCTTGGATACAAAATAATAAGAATTTGACGAGTTTTTTTTCACGATTCATTACGTTCAAGAATGACATTACATTTCTCTCTCTCTCTCTCTCTCTCTCTCTAAATATGAGAAAGAGAGAGAAATATAAAGTTAAATGTTTAATGTAATAGCTTATTGATAAATAGCAAGCAGAAACAAATAACTTACTGAAACAAATTTCAATTACGGAGAAAAAGAGAGATAAAACTATTTGCAGTAACGAAAAACTTATTCGGATCTCAATATCCTCATCATTCACGGAGAGAGAGAGAGAGAGAGAGAGAGAGAGAGAGAGAGAGAGAGAGAGAGAGAGAGAAGCTCGACCAAGCAGGAATGCACGTAAACGGATATTAAAAGCCTCTGGTAACCTTGGAAATTCGCCAGTGATTTTTCCCGTGCTTTCGCATTCCCGAATTTTTTCCCCTCCCTCTTAGATTGGTTAACTCAATAAAACACGCCGGCTATGGATCCCGGATCAACGCCAAAATTAAACAAAAAATAAAATAAAAAGGAGAGATACTATCTGCGCACTTTATTGAAAAGCCTTCTCTCTCTCTCTCTCTCTCTCTCTCTCTCTCTCTCTCTCTCTCTCTCTCTCTCTCTCTCTCTCTCTCCCCGGGCGAAATATTTTTAACTGTATTCGCTAACGCGATATAATATTCTGTATTCACATGCTCACAGATCTGGATATGGCTGCTAGGCACACATGCACGCACGCACACACAAGCACATTTGTATAGATTTACATATACATATTTATATATATATATATATATATATATATATATATATATATATATATATATATATATATATTATATACACAGCCAATATATAACAAACTCACAGTTCTCGATTTCCTATTGTTTGTGGATATGTTTTCCAATGAAAAACAATTTTGCGAATTAAACTTAAAAATATTGAATGCAATATAAAGGGTTTTATCGCATGTTGGCGCTGAGTTTATAAATATCTAGTGAATATGATTAGTAAAATATATATACAGAGACATATATATATATATATATATATATATATATATATATATATATATTATAATATATATATATATTTATATATATATATTTATGTATATATATATATATATATATATATATATATATATATATATATATATATATATTATATATATATATTCTGACACAATTCGTAAAAAAATTACATATATGATGTCTACTTTAACAATCTACAGATTTTTTTTTTAATTAATCTCATCTGTGGAATTAGAGGCTATGGGAAAGTTTCCGTTCAATTCACAGCAAAATTCACTATAAAAAAAATTCTCCATTTACAAAGGATAGTTCATACTGGCTTAATGTATCGCCATTACCGATTAATGTCTAATCACTTCTTATTTATATCAGTAAAGTTGTTATTACTGATTTCTTGTTAATATATCATTAAGCAATGTTTTTTGTATCTGCATTCTGATGCCGTATGTGATCACACGAGACTTACAAAATGTTACTTTTTCTGTAAATTTTACATAGTCTTAAGATATATGGTCTTTGACAGCCGTAATGTCAAAAATCATATGATTATCATTATCACTTAAGATTATACCATTACAATTTAATGTTGTTTATCATGAATTGGTATTCCTTCTGTATGCAGCTATGAAGTGAGCTATTGATATTATTATTAATTTTTATTATTATTATTATTATTTTTTATTATTATTATCAGTCTAGTTTGTATATATAATCATATACAGCCGTACCGCCAAAAATCATATGATTATCATTTAAGATTATACCATTACAATTTAAGATTGTATATCACGAATTGGTATTTCTTTTGTATGCAGCTATGAAGTGAACTATTATTATTATTATTATTATTATTATTATTATTATTATTATTATTATTATTATTATTATTATTATTATTATTATTCATACAAAAATCTTCCTCCGACGGGCATCACAAGATTCGCGCGCATTCCTCTATCCCTTTCTGAGAGAGACCGGATGCGCCCTAGGCCAAGCGGCACGTGCCCCTGGGGCTGCTGGAAGAAACGAAGGGGCCTTAGGGGGGTAGGGGAGAGAGTACGGGGTTGGTGGTAGGGGGTAAGAGGGTCTGAAAGCTGTTTGCGCGGGGTTCAAGTAAGCTGGAAGAGACAGCAAGAGACGATGATGGAGGAAAATGCAGGTGTTACAGCATCCGGGTTTGTAGTGGTCAGATATGTCTGGGGAGGGGAGGGGAGGGGAAGGGGAGGGGGGGGAAGGGGATGGGAGGGGAAGGAGAAAGAGAGGGGCAGGGGAGTAGTAAGGGGAGGAGGAAGAGGTGGGCACTGGGGAAGGGGAGTCGTACTGTGGGTGAGGGAGGGGTGGTGGGGGAGGAAGAGAAGTGCAGGGGGGAAGAGGGGAAGTTGGAAGAGAGGGGATTAAGGGGGAGAGGGAGATTTAGACGAGAGAAAACAGCTCATTACGAGGGAATTGGTGTGTGAGAGTCTTTCCCCAGCATCTAATCAGCTGCTGCTCTTGTGTTCTAGTTTAGAGAAACTTACTTTAGCAGACAAGTAAAGCCGATGATATCATTATCTTCTTTAAGTTCACAAAAAAAAAAAAACACTGCGCAGGCGTCAAAAACATAGCCGTTTCAGATTTGAACTTTCAGGCCAAATGACCAAAAGTGCTAATTGTTATTTTATCAAGGATTCTCAAATTAAACAGCATGCTCAGTGCATACTGAGCTCAACCTCGCCCTCCCCCTCAAGAATGCACCAGAATGTTTTTTATTTTAGTAAGGAAGCCTCAAATTACAGAGCGTGCTTAGTGCATACTATGCCACCCACCCCTCAGTGAGGAGGACAAACCAAACTAACGGGGGTGGAGAGAAAAATATACAATCACATTGACACAGAGACAGATTGAATAACACTGTCTTCGTATCTAAGTTATTACAAATCATTATTATCATTATTTAATTAGCAGTGTCCTCGTGCCGTAAAATATGTGGCATTATCGGACGAGTTCGAGAATGCAAAACCGGACTGGATGGCGAACTATCATTGTATCAGAAAAAAAAAAAAATATAGATACAAACTACTTGTTAATATATTATTACTATTATTCCTCCTGTAGTTATTTAATATTCTCCCTTTTCAACAGTTCTTTCACATTTTTATTACTATTGTTACTATTTATTTCTCCCAGTTCCAGGATTCATAATAAAGAAAAAACATTCGTTGATGATACAACGCAATATGACCGAATTACATCGGTTTATAAAACAAAGAAAATAATCACTTCCTATCGTTACCATTAAATATAACCTAAAAATGCGATGTCTGACCAAATAGAAACAAGTTATGTATGATAATAATAATAATAATAATAATAATAATAATAATAATAATAATAATAATAATAATAATAATAAAATTCAATGAACGTAAATTGCAAACACAGTATACGTTCATTAATAACACGATCTGTAACGCATATTCAAAATACAGCGCGAGATATTAGTTACGAAGGTAAACACATCACTTTTTTCCTTTCAGGGTAAAAGAATGCAGCTTAATGAAAACTCTTCCTGAAAATAACGCAATAACATACGCATAAATAACGGAATAAAAAAAAACTGCAGTTTAATCAAATCTGAAATCTTTATGCAACAATTTCTCGCACTAAATCATTGCATTCCTTTCAAAATCAACAACAACAACACACACATAAATAACAGAACGATGTTGATAACAATAAAATCACAAAATTGAATACAACAATTTCTCATTCATAATAATTGAATGCAACTCAAATACAATATTCTCGCATTAATAACCGAAGTAAAATAAGCACTAATAATAACAATTAGAATATTAGCTACTTAATAAATATTTTCGATAAGCAATACACAAATTACATACATAGTTTAAAGATACAGTTTTCTCCTAGTAAAAGCAACTGTCAATAAAATAAGCATTATGTAAAAACGATATAAACCAAACCTGATTATACAAACATGATTGTCAACAAAATTAGCATAAAATAAAAACAATGTGAAAAACCTAACGATAAAATCACATGATTGGCAATAAAATATTAAATAAAACGACATAAAACAAAGCTGATTATAAAATCACGTGTGTGTCAAGGAAATAAGTATAAAATAAAACAATATAAAACAAACCTGATTATAAAACCACATGACTGTCAATAAAATTAGTATAAAATAAAAAAAAACAATATAAGAAACTGATTATAAAATCACATGACTGTCAATAAAATTAGCATAAAATAAAAAAATACAAAAAACCTGATTATAAAATCACATGATTGTCAATAAAATAAGCATAAAACAAAACAATATAAAAACCTGATTATAAAATCACACGACTGTCAATAAAATTGGCATAAAATAAAAGAAACATGAAAACCCTTATAATAATTCACATGATTTAATCTGGAAGAAGGACGAATTCCATTCCAGTTTTAATTAAAATAAGGCAAGTTACGAAAATGACTAAATAAAGGGTTTCCACTTTACATATAATTATTAAATGAATACCTGTTTGTAAAGGCGAATATGATAAATCATAATTAATAGTTGTTAGGGAACTTTATTTGAATCCACATCCATTAAGGTTGCTAGGGATATTCCAAGGTATGGTCTGTTTATTTTTTCTTGTGGTTAATGACGTTCGCCTACGTTCATTGTGGAAATAATCATAAAATATATAATAATAATTAACACGCATCTTATATATATATATATATATATATATATATATATATATATATATATATATATATATATATATATATATATATTTATATATATATATATAAAAATATATACATATATATAAACATATATTATATATATATGTATGTATGGATGTATGTATATGTATATTATATATATAATAATGCAAATATAATATAGGGTGTATACTGGAGATAATTCATGTCCATAGTATATATTATGTGGATTATAACTATAAGCAACGAGAGCAACGAAAATGACAATAATAATAATAATAATAATAATAATAATAATAATAATAATAATAATAATAATAATAATTGAATTAAAATACCCTTTCCGTTCCAGTTCAGTCCCACATCACCGCAAAAGAAAATAAATGATTAATCTAACAGAAAAGTCACACATCTTTAGGGATGAGAAAAAAAATAGGTAGACAATAAACAATTAAATAAATAACCGCAACAAATAAACAAATACACTAACCTAGCAGTGGAACACCTTCACGGATAAAGTAATAAGTATATAAATTTGAAGACAATTCAGAAGTAGCGCCATTCATCAACACATCACTTACAAAAAAAAAAAAACGATGTCAATCCATGCAGACGCGCGAGAGGCATCAATGAAACATCGCTTCAACAAGACTAATTAAGAAGAATGAATAAATGATAAAACCAAAGGAAATACCTCCACATACGAACGGCCAAGGAATCCGAGAAGAAACGAGAGGGGAAACCGAATAAGTAAATGCAGAGCGAGGGGAATTAAGGTTCGCAGTAAGGGGAGCGATGATTAATTATGCAAAAAAGCATGATTACATAAACTAGGATTTCAAGATTCACGCCGGGCCAAGCATTAATAGCTTGTCGGTGTGGGATATAGAAAACGGGGAGGAACTGATGCATCGTATAGAAAACGAGGTTACGTGACTTACGTTCAAAGATGACCCGTAAGAGAGGTGAAGTTTTTAAGGGTTTTGTGAATTCTGGTGCGGACCTGTGGACTCATACCTACCAAACTGACTAGACGTCTGATGAGACCCATTATTCACTTAAAAGATAACCCATAAGAGAGGCCAAGTTTTCAAGGGTTTTATGAGTTCTGGTGTGGACCTGTGGACTCAAACCTACCAAACTGAGACAAGGTGTCTGATGAGACCCATTATTCACTTAAGTGAGAAAATGAATTCCTCTGAAAGATAAGCTTAAACAAACTGTATCTTAAATAAAGACCGAGATGTATGTATGTATGCACTGTATATATGTTTGTGCATACACTAATAAAAATAAAGAAGAAAATAGCCGAAACAAAAAGAATTTAAAATTTGAAAACAGATTAATGAAAGAAATGGGGAAAATGCCGAAACGACAAGAATGGGGCCGGAATATCAACCAATAAATAAATGTATATGTTAAGACACGCAGGACATGATTGGAAAATTCTGCATAAAATTGAACATCAAAATAGTCAGGATTAGATGAAATAAAAACAAATGAACGAAATGACTTCTTTGGAACTTCTTCTGACTTCTTCTTACCTTTGGGAGAATGGTGCCTTCGCGATGCTGGCCACCACATTTTGGTGGCAGGATTCCTCGCTGGCATGAAGGCATCTGTGCAGGTGGGAGAGAGGAAGGAAAATGTCAAGAGATTTGCGGTTAGGGAATTATTCTCTCTCTCTCTCTCTCTCTCTCTCTCTCTCTCTCTCTCTCTCTCTCTCTCTCTCTATATATATATATATATATATATATATATATATATATATATATATATATATTTATATATACATACATGTGTATACATATATATATATATATATATATATATATATATATATGTATATATAGTGTGTGAGTAATTATATTTACATATTTAGTGTATAGGAAGAGACGAATATTGTAGAAGTTTGACTGCACATAGGGTTCATCCATGATTCAGCAGTTGGAACGTATGAACGTGTCGACGGCGGGGTGTTTTTTTTTATGGTGCCAACCCCCTATCTATCAGATAGATAGACAGACAGAGAGATAAATAGAAAATGGATAGATATGCGCATATACATACTCCGTAAAAATAATTGATAAGTTTCTTTCTTTCGTTTTTTCTCTCTCATCTCCTTACCCAAGCCCACCCTCAACAGCACCCCTCACCCCCCAAACCCCAACCCCACCCTAAATGCCTCCCCACTACCTCAATGCCTAACCCCCTCCCCCTCCCCCTCCCCCTGTCCCCTCCCGTCGTCTCCTACGGCCTCATCTCTCCTCCCCACAAGGGATTGAAAAATACAAAAGAAATCTTCCTATGTAGAATTGTATTCTTTGTGTAGAGCACAAAGGCGGCTGGATTATTTTGGGTAATATCTTTTCATTATTCTTTTATTTATTATTTTTTTCAATGGAGGAGCGGAAGAAATACCCGTGGCAAGAAATCAATAAATGGATAATTATGTCGAATTTATTCGCGGAATGAAATTGAAAGATGGTTTTTTTTTTCAGTTATGGTCGACTTTCAAAATGTAAGTTGGTTTCAAAGACTGTCATTTTGAAATTTTTAAGTAATTAAAATTTAAGATCTAAGGACTAAAATTCTAACTACCTTAACTATCACGCAACTGAAATATGAGATCGAAGGATTATAGTCAAAACAGTTAAAATTAATCAATACAGACAAGATAATGCCTAAACAGACAATTAAAAAAAATTATGAATGTACGGAAGAAAAACAATCTTATATACAACGAAGATGAAGGAAAGTATTATTATATCATTTATATTTAAAATCATTGGCCTGAATGGTATCCAGAGGACTGAAATTCTTGACGATGATTTTGAGGTTCATGAAGTCAAATATTTATGCAAAAATATAGGCGGGTAGGTTAAGTTCAGGTCATTTCAAGTTGTTTTGCTGAAACCTGCTCTTATGGTCTGTCACAAATGGGGACAATAAAATAGGAATTGTTTATGTTTTCTTAAACACTATCAACTAGATGGAGATATTCCTTGTTTATATCGAGTACAAAAAAAATTCTGTGGGTTACATTTTGATAATTATCCATCGATATTCAAGCTTGGAGTAACAAAAAAAAAAAAAACTGTACAAAAAAACTGAATGCTAGATCTTAAAAATTATAATTATAAAATAGCGGCACGGTTGTATTACAAGATAATTTAGACCCCAGAAATAAAAGTTTATTTTTTTTGCTTCAGTTTGCTGACGGATTACGAAAAATGTTGCGTGAAGATTTTCAAGAAAATTTGAATAAAGATCGGCCTTGTGACTGGAAACAAGTGAATAAAAAAAAATCCTATATCAACATAAATATCCACAATGACACATAAATGCACACGAGTATTAACATTCACAGCCATACACACTCGGTCACCATAACTTAAACCTCATGTTGTAACAATGAGAGAGAAAGTTAAGGTTTAATAAAAAAAAAAAAAAATTAAGCCTGCCACATGGCCTACATTAATCCCTTTCCCAAACATCCACCTGACCATTTTACCCATAATTTAAGTGAGTATATTTGTATGTGTGTATGTGTATGTTTTGTTTGTGGACATTGCGATAACCTCAGTGCCAGCACAGTTGAAGAGTATTTGTATGTGTAACTGATCTCATGGCAAACGGTGCTTGTGTGTATGGTGGTTTGTGTATGCTTTTCTTGTGTATGTGTGGTTGTTTGTGTGTGCCCTTCATTTGTATGTGTGGCTGTCTGAGTTTGTATACTTCTTAACGGGTATGACCTCAATCCCAGATGTGTTTGTGCGTGCATTTTGTGATTCAAGGATTTCAATACTAGTGGTGTTTGTGTAGACATTTCTTGCGTGTGTGCACGTGTGTTTGTGCGCATCGAAAGACACCGATGATCTCAACGCTACCGGTGTGTGTATGTGTGTATTTCTTGACACAGCGACGGAGACGGCTTCTCCTGAGGATTTGTGTATGTGTGTGTATGTGAGTTTGTGTATATGTATGCTTATGTGAGTTTGTGTATATCTACGTGTATGTGAGTTTGTGTATATGCATGTATATTTGTATGCGAGTTTGTTGACATCGCAGCGGAGATGACTTTAAAGCCAGCGCTCTCCTGAGGATTTGCGTATGTGTGTATGTGTATGTGAGCTTGTGTATATGTATGTATATGTGTATGTGAGCTTGTGTATATGTATGTATATGTGCATGTGAGTTTGTGCATATGTATGTATATGTGAAAGCGAGTTTGTGTATATGTGCATGTGAGTTTGTGTATATATATGTATGTGAGTCTGTGTATATGTATGTATGTGTATGTGACTGTGTATATGTATGTACAGTATATTTGTATGTGAATTTGTGTATACGTATATGTGTATGTGAGCTTATGTATATGTATGTGTATGTGAATGTGAGTTCGTGTAATGTATGTATACTGTATGTGTATGTGAGTTTGTATATATGTACCTATATGTGTATGTGAGTGTGTATATGTATCTATATGTGTATGTGAGTTTGTGTATATGTATGTATATGTGCATGTGAGTTTGTGTATATGTATCTATATGTGTATGCGAGATGTGTATATGAGTTTGTTGACATCGCGACGGCGATGACCTCAATGCCAGCAGCATAATGAACCGAGGTGTCTGTGTACGTCCTTTTGTCTGTATGTCTGTCCGTGCGTTACGGAGTGCCACGTCGCGCCTTTCCGTGCCGGTAAAAAAAAAAAAAAAAAAAAAAAAAGAGGTTCCTTTTTATTCCTCCTCCCACTCTTTCGCAAAACAATCCTCCTCCCGTAGGAAGTGGCCGTTCTCTTTGGCGTAGGGTTACGCCCTCAGAGACTCTGATGGCGAGTGACGCTGGCGGCGCGGTGTTGACGCGGCGTCCATTGTCATAATCTTCGCATCATTGTTCGCTTCGTCCCGGAAGGATTTCCTTTGCGTATCCTGCAGATGGAGACATCATTTTCCTCTCTCTCTCTCTCTCTCTACTTCTTCTTCTGTCTTGATGGGGTAGAGCCTCCGTAGCCCTATATTCGCACAACTGCAGTCTTCAACATCCAAACTTTTTCCTTCCTATCTTCCCGTAATTTCTCTAGAACAAAAAAAAAAAAACAAGGAAAAAAACAACAACAAAAAAGATCGACTGCAAGGAAAAACAGGAAAGGACCCTTTAAGGGAGGATGCGACACTCAAAATTACATGCCATTGTTTATTTGTGTGGCAATAATGACGCTGACGTCACAATGCATCCAAGAGATGGCGTTGCTGCAGAGGGACACCGAGACCTTGCCTAGAAAACTTTTCAGATCGGGCCGTCAAGTTTTTGACGTCATCATTCATGTTTTATTCATTATGGCGTCGCTGCAGTTTCATTCTACAGTGGTCGTACTTATATTAATTTTTTTCTTTTCCAGGGGTGAGGGAATAGAATTTCCTTATGTAAATCAAGTTAAAATTTCATAATTTTCAATATTATTTTGACATTGCATCAGGCGCCATATAAACATTCTTTTTTATTATTATTATGTCTACAAAGCTTTTTTTTTTTTAGACCATATTTTTTATTTATTTTCATGTTACCAATGGTATTCTGAATTTCTGCTGTTGCTTTATCTTCTTAAAAGGTAAAAACCGGATAATTTTACAGTAAATTAGTTAAAATTTTACATAGTTCCTACGATTTTCTTCACCCTGATCAGATATCATCTATAACATTATTCTATTAAGTAAGTTACGACATATTTCAAATCTACTTTAATCACGGCAAAGTTGCAGCTCTCTGTTATGTGGTTCATATTTCTTGTATTTTCATTGTATGTAAAAATACAACATGTCAAGGAATGCTATTAAAAATTCTTATATTCAAATTATCTATTTTTTTCACGGACAGCTCGTGAGATATACACAATGTGGAAGTTATGACTACCTGCGCCCAGCGATACCCTACTTTTCCAGGTATCAGTTCTTTAATTTTCCGCTATAATGGAGAATTAACTTCTCAGTAGAGTCCAATAATGTTCCGAGTATCGATGCCTTAGTTTTCTTAATACAATGACCTTCATTTTCCCGATATCAGCACCCGACTTTTCCGATAACGGTGTATTCATTTTCCGCCACATCAATGGCTTAATTTTCCTGGCACGGGCACTTAGATCTTGCTCACATCACTGCATCAACTTTCCCGATACTAGTGACTTAGTTTTCCCCGTACCAGGGACTAAATTTTCCTGCTGCCGAGATACGTGGTACTTAGTTTTTCCAAGGAAAAAGTAATTTCTTCGTTGGGCACTATACAGGCAGGCATTTTAAATTTTCTAAGTAAAAGGTCCCTTACTTTTCTTCGGTTGACTTTGTCTTGCCTTTCCTAAACTCTTTTAGCTTAATCTTCCACCATTTTTTTTTGCTTAGATTCCATAGATAAAAAACATAATAATTAAGTTTCATAAATTGATTATAATTTTATAAAAAAAATTTACGTGTCCTAAATTAATCT
>NC_089786.1:8630000-8645000 GCF_040412425.1 Macrobrachium rosenbergii | reverse complement strand
TGCATCACTTATGAGTTAAGTGACGTGGTCTCACGTATTTAAAATGTAATGAATTGTAATGTTATGACGTTTAAGTATTCTTGCATTACTTATGAGTTAAGCGATATATCTCACGTATTTAAAATGTAATGAATTGTAATGTTATGACATTTAAGTATTCTTCCATTACTTATGAGTTAAGTGACGTCGTCTCACGTATCTAAAATGTAATGAAATGCAATGTTATGACATTATGCAATGTTATGACATTACTTAGAGAGTAACTTAACATGGGCACTGAAGTATTAGAGTTATATATCTCAAGTATTTACATGTACGTGAATGCATTTAATTATAAATGTAAAAGTGACTGCGCAAAATTTCTTACCTCAAACACTTAAGTGTTCTCTCATTACTTAGGTGTAAAGTAATGTCTTAAAGAACTATGCGTAAAATAACGTATTTAAATGTTGTTGTATTAAGTATTGTCAAAACAATATACTTCATTATTTCTGTGTAATATATTCAAGTATTAATTAATTATAGGTAAAAATATGGGCCTCAGTATTTACACGTAAATTAACAATAAAGTATTGTTACATGAATTAAATGTAAACTGAAAATTATCTACTCAATAACTTATGTGTAAAGCAGTCAGTTTAAATGTCACTGAATTTGGAATAAAGCGATCTATTGATGACGTTGGCTCATTATTCAGTTGTAAAGTAATACTCAGATCCAAGTATATTACTTAATCAATTAGGGATAAAGTGAGATATGTTCGCGTGTTAGCGCATTACTAGCGTTCCAATAGCAACAAGTTCGAGTAGTTAAAAGAGGTTTAAGTATAACTGTTTCTCAGGCACTTAGATTTCAAGTAATGAGATGCAACGAAGAGTTCTACTCGATCCTGTAATTCTAAGTAGAGCTAACGGAAGTATTGCATTATGAAGTATTGAAGAAGTGGCAGATCACATGATTTGACTCTTCAATGGTTATAATCAATAATCTATTTATAAGGATTTTCTTTTGTATAGAGTATATTATTATTATTATTATTATTATTATTATTATTATTATTATTATTATTATTATTATTATTACTGCTTTCTCTCTCTCTTTCTCTCTCTCTCTAATTCTATTCTGATTTGATATTACCAAATGACTGATAGACATTTTATCTCTCTCTCTCTCTCTCTCTCTCTCTCTCTCTCTCTCTCTCTCTCTCTCTCTCTCTCTCTCTCTCATACCACTCTGATCTGAAATTACCAAATAACTAATAGACATCACAATATCATAGACAACGTGAAAACCATACATAGGCATATATATATATATATATATATATATATATATATATATATATATATATATATATATATATATATATATATATATATATATATATATATATATATATATATATATATATACATACATACATACATACATATATATATATATATATATATATATATATATATATATATATACATACATATATATATATATATATATATATATATATATATATACATACATATACATATATATATATATATATATATATATATATATATATATATATATATATATATATATATATATATATATATATATATATATATATATATATATATATATAAGCAAATACGAAGGAAAAAAGAGGCAGAGATAAACAAATAGCAGAAAAGAGGCCTACAAAGTAAAAGTCGGAGAAAAAGAAATTAAATGGAAATGGAGGGAGGAAAAAAAGGTTAAAAAAAATAAAAGAAGATGCAAGTAAAAATCAACGTAAAAGGTACAAAATAGGAAAGAATCCCAAAACAAATGGTCTGAAAGCTTTACTAACTGTAAAAGGAATTGATGTGGACTTTTATTATAAAAATATTTTTATTTATATTTTTATATATACATATACACATATATAAATATATTTATATGTATATGTATATATATAGATTATATATATATAATATATATATACTAATTCTCCAGAACAAGAACAAGACACGAGTTGTATAAAATATAGGAAATAAAACACTAAAGACAAAAAAAAACTAAATTAAAGTCAGCTTTAAGGTACCAATAAATTGAGTGAAAGAGCAAAAACATGTATAAATACTAAATAAATTGAGAGAGAGAGAGAGAGAGAGAGAGAGAGAGAGAGAGAGAGAGAGAGAGAGAGAGAGAGAGAGATCAAGGAAAATTTTGACTTACAAGATAATAAAAAAAAAAGTGCCCGGCTTCATCAGAGCTGCCAGAAGGGGAAATGGTGAAATAATTGAATAATGGTGAAGAGAAGGATAATCATTAAGAAAAGGAAACAAAAATAAGAACAAATGGAAAAAGTGAACATAAAAGGAAAGGGAAATAGAAGAAAAACTGCTAGATAGGAAAAATGAAAAAGAAAAATTCCTAGATAGGAAAAACAGAAAAGAAAAACTCCTGGATAGAAAAATAGAAAAGAAGTTATAGTAAAAAAAAAACATGAATAAGACGGCACATAAAAAAACCAAACCAATTACTAGCAAAAACGGAAAATCACAAGACAGAGAAGAAGTATGAGGAATAAGAAAAACAGAAAAATAGAAATGAGAGAATAAGCGGAGGAAAAAAATGGACAACAGAAAGAATGACCTCCATCGGAATAAGGCAGGCACCGAACCAATTAAATAATAAAGGCAAAACAACGACTGAAAGAAAAATAGACAAATAGAATGAGAAAAAAACAAGAGAGAAACAATACAAGGAAAAAGGGACGGATCAACATCAAACAAATAAGAATCATTACTTTTCATCATTGCCACTGAACCGGGTGCACCGGGGAAGACATTGAGAGAGAGAGAGAGAGAGAGAGAGAGAGAGAGAGAGAGAATAGATGCAGGGAGAAGAGAGGGCGAGAGACGATAGATAGAGGAAGGGAAGAGAGGGAGATGAAAGATAGCTGGAGGGAAAACAGAGAAAGAGAATAGATGCATGGAGACGGAAAGGGAGAGAACAAAAAATAAACAGATGGAAGAATTGAGCTAAACTGATTGATGGAAGTAGGGCAATGAACGCCCAGAAGTTGGCAGGACAGAGAAACAAAAAGTAAACAGAAGGAGGAATTGAGACAAACAGATAGATGGAAGAAGGGACAACAAAACAAAACGATAGAGGGGGAGAACAAAAAGTAAACAGATGGAAGAATTGAGCTAAACAGATAGATGGAAGAGGGGCAATGAAAGCCCAGGAGTTAGGAGAACAGAGAAACAAAAAGTAAACAGAAGGAGGAATTGAGACAAACAGATAGATGCAAGAAGGGACGACAAAACTAAAGGGCAGGGGGATGAACGCAGACACTCGTGATCCCTGAGTCGTGCGCTCACACGTGGTCCTCATAATGGCATATAAGAAGTCAGAAGACCTTTTTAAGTCACTCTTCTTGACAATGGCCAAGGAGATTGCAAGGAAGCCTGCATCCTCTTGGCAATGGGTGCCGACACTTAAGAGAGAAGATGATGCCCCCAGCCTCCGCAGACGCAGATGGCATCAGAGAGAGAGAGAGAGAGAGAGAGAGAGAGAGAGAGAGAGAGAGAGAGAGAGAGAGTTAAATCCCAACTACAAATTAAGACTGAAAAATAGAAATAAACCCAGCTAACAAATTATTAAGACTGAAAAAGGTTAAAAAATACAAATTAAAACTGAAAAATAGAAATAACAAATATAAAAGAGTATGAGAGAGAGAGAGAGAGAGAGAGAGAGAGAGAGAGAGAGAGAGAGAGAGAGAGAGAGAGAGAGATCAATACAAATTAAGACTGAGAAAGGGAAATAAAATAAATATGAAAAGACATGTAAGAGAGAGAGAGAGAGAGAGAGAGAGAGAGAGAGAGAGAGAGAAAGGATAAATAGTCAAATGAATTAAAACTGAGAAAGAGAAACAAAAAATAAGAAAAGATATACGTAACAGAGAGAGAGAGAGAGAGAGAGAGAGAGAGAGAATAAATAATCAAATACGAATTAAAACAGAAAGGGACACAAAAAATAAGAAAAGATATATGTAACAGAGAGAGAGAGAGAGAGAGAGAGAGAGAGAGAGAGAGAGAGAGAGAGAGAGAGAGAGAGAGAATATTTAGTCAAATACGAATTAAAACTGAGAAAGGGAAACAAAAAATAAGAAAAAGATATATATAACAGAGAGAGAGAGAGAGAGAGAGAGAGAGAGAGCAATACTGCTCCCAACGTGCCCTCATCCGGGCATCACTCACACGAGGGCCAAACGAGAGCATCTTTAACAAACACGACAAGAAAACATGCAACATTTGGCCTTTCGTGTGCATGTTTTTTTTTAATTTCGTGTGTTTGTTCGTTTGTTTGTTTTTTTGTACTGGTTTGTCGTTGTTGACAACATAAAAAAGTAAAGAAAGTAAAATACTGGGGAGACACCAATGGAGTCTGATAGGTTGAGTGATAGATTGATCGATCTGTCGTGAAACGCAACAGCCTGAACTGAGAGGGTTTGTTTGTTCCAAAACATACAGAGTGAAATTTGAGAGAGAGAGAGAGAGAGAGAGAGAGAGAGAGAGAGAGAGAGAGAGAGAGAGAGAGAGAGAGAGGATGAAATACTCAAATAAAAAATTAAGGCATGGAAAGGGAAATAACAAATATGAAAAGTCATAAGAAACAGAAGAATAAGGGGAGAGAGAGAGAGAGAGAGAGAGAGAGAGAGAGAGAGAGAGAGAGAGAGAGAGAGAGAGAGAGAGAGAGAGAGGATGAAAACTCAAATAAAAATTAAGGCAGGAAAGGGAAATAACAAATATGAAAAGTCATATAGAAACAGAAGAGAGAGAGAGAGAGAGAGAGAGAGAGAGAGAGAGAGAGAGAGAGAGAGAGAGAGAGAGAGAGAGAGATTGAAAATCAAATACAAATTAAGACAGAGAAAGTGAAATAACACATGAAAAGTCATATAAAACAGAGAGAGAGAGAGAGAGAGAGAGAGAGAGAGAAATACCCATACATAAACGCATAAAGACAACAAAAATCACCTCACCAATAGAGAGAGAGAGAGAGAGAGAGAGAGAGAGAGAGAGAGAGAGAGAGAGAGAGAGAGAGAGAGACCTCTTTTCAATCACGTGACCCAAACTCAGGCTCACGTTTGGAATGCATTGTGTATAAAACCTAGACCAACCACCTTTTTTTTCCTCTTTTTTCATAATAGGGGAAGTTGCAAGGGGAAAGGGGAGGAAATTTAGTGATACACAGTTGCTATATAGGGGAACCGACCGGGAAATGCTGCGACCAGTGTAAAGAAAAAAAAAAAAAAAAAGTTGAATTTCAAAGCCAGGATGATACACAGCAAACGCAGTTCGGAATCGCTTGCTGAACAAAACGTTCAAATCACTCGTCAATGCGGCGTTTATGTACTTGTTACTCCAACCCTACCCCCTTCCCCTCTTTCCCCCCCTCTCTCTATCCCCCTACCTTTTCCTCCACCCTACCCCTCCCCTTTCTTCTCCCCAGCTACACGAGGGAGGCGATCACTTTTGTAACCCCGTTTGTGATATAGTGTGGAATTGTGTATCTCTACTGTACCGCCGTGTTCGTGTGGGTGTGCTTGAGCTGTTACAGAACCATATGTTTCAAGTGACTGTAATGCGTGTCGCATGAATTCTGTCAGGTAGAGTTTAATCTTTTCTAGAAAAGCTTGTCAGTGTCTTTGTGGATTTTGGTGTCTGTCAGAACTGACGTTGCTCATAAGGCTATGTACGAGCACCCGATACTGATTAAATCATATACACATGGATATATTTTATTTGCATGTATATGTATATATATATATGTATACATACATATATATATATATATATATATATATATATATATAAATTTATATATATATCTTTGTCACAAAAACGTTAAGTGTCACACACCCAAAACATTTTCTAAAGGAAGGACCATCAAACTGGTAGTGCTTACCGAAAGTGAAAACAGCATTTGCACGTAAACATTTGTCATAGCAAGTAATGCTAACTTTAATCAGAATAATTTTCAGCCAGCTTTTCAAGATATAAAAAAATCATGACAGGTACCCACATGCTATGGTCGTTCTTAGCATGACCTCTCATAATTTAAGACAAATTCAGAACACAAATATTTTATATATATACATATACGTATATATCTATATAAATATATGTATGTATAATATATACATATATATACATATATAAATATATAATATATTTTATATATATATATATATATATATATATATATATATATATATATATATATATATATATATATATATATATATATATATATATGTGTCAACACACAATGTGTGAACAGTATAAATTTCTGACTCACGTCAGGATCGAACCCAGGTCTTTCAGTTGAAAGATTCTGACGTGAGTCAGAAATTTATTTCTGTTCCACACGTGATTGTGTGTTGATTATTATTTCTACACACACACATTATATATATATATATATAATATATATATATATATAGAGAGAGAGAGAGAGAGAGAGAGAGAGAGAGAGAGAGAGAGAGAGAGAGAGAGAGAGGCTAACGGAAGCACATTTAACATTTAATTAAGCCCAAATGCACAACTGTGGAAGAAAGGCATATACAGTATGTGTTATATTGTACTTGTGTCTGAATTTAATTTCAATGAACGTACAGTGAGTTAAATAGCACTGCCTGACGTACACTTGTGATTACGGTGTGTACATACGTAAGGGAAATGCACTAGTAATTCAGCGGACATTAAAATTCCAAGAAAGAAGTTTTATTTACTTTTTTTTTTTTTACACAGACTGCTGACAAGATTCCTTTGAACTTATTCTAGATTTGAGTCCAAAGTGTACTAACAGTGAAACCAAACTTCTTCAACATTTATGTCCATTTTTACCCTACAGGCAAATTATACAACAGAAATCAAATAGCTCCAATAATGAAATGAATCATCTTTAATACTAAACCAAAGTTTCTCTGGATATTCGACCAGTCTTTTAAAATACTGAGACAGAAAAATCTAAGACTCTGAGAATAACTTTCTTTTGCATTCTAATCAGAAGTTTTCCAACATTATACTCAAACTTCTTAATAATGAAAGTAAGTCCACTACTCTTGAGGCCAAACTTCAACAACACTTCTGGAAAAGTAACATGAGACATAGAACTTCAGCCACAATGATACCAAACTTCTTCATATTAATATTAAACACAAAGAAAAATGAAAGTGAACATTGAAAAGAGACATCTAAAATTCAGCAACACTGAAATCAAACTTTAACAAAGATATCTAACTTCAGCAACACTCAAACCAAACTTTAATAAGAGATTCTAAAATTCAGCAACACTGAAACCAAACTTTCAGAGAAATCTAAAATTTCAGCAACACTGAAATCAAACTTTAAAAAAGAAATCTATAACTTCAGCAACACTCAAACCAAACTTTAACAAGAAATTCTAAAATTCTGCAACACTCAAACCAAACTTTAATAAGAAATTCTAAAATTCAGCAACACTGAAATCAAACTTTAATAAGAAATTCTAAAATTCAGCAACACTGAAACCAAACTTTAACAAGAGATTCTAAAATTCAGCAACACTGAAACCAAACTTTAACAAGAGATTCTAAAATTCAGCAACACTGAAACCAAACTTTAACAAGAGATTCTAAAATTCAGCAACACTGAAACCAAACTTTAACAGGAGACATCTAAAATTCAGCAGCGCTGAAACCAAACTTTTAGAACACTGAAAACAAACTCAAAACACCGCTGAAACCTAAAGATATATTCAACAATGAAACCTATAGGAAGAGATTTTCTCTGGGTAAATGGAGAAAGTAGTGCGATACCCTATATAATACAATTAAGGATGAGGAAGAGGAGGTGAAGGAAGGGGAGGAGGAGGAGGAGGAGGAGGAGGAGGAGGAGGAGGAAGCGAAGTAAGAGGTCAGTCATAAATTACGAGGTGGGCGAAAACCCAACAGCAAAGGGGACCCACAGAGAGAGAGAGAGAGAGAGAGAGAGAGAGAGAGAGAGAGAGAGAGAGAGAGAGAACGTCGTCAGTCCTTCTGGGGACACAAGATAGATAGCTGGCACCGGTGCCTGTTGTCCTGCCCTTGGTAAGGGTGGTTGGGGGTGGGAGGGGAGAGTTAAGGGATAGGATGTTAGAGGGGGTGAGGGAGAACGAAGGTGGAGGTGGTGACACAGGTTGAGGGATGGATGAGGTGAAGAATGGGGGATGGAGGGAGAAGACGTATAGGAGGCACTCACGTAGGAAGGGGGTACCGGCGAGGAGATGGAAAGTGGGGGTGGGGGAAGTCAAAAGATGGGGGAGGGGTAGAATGGAAGAGTGGAATTGACAATGAGATGGGTGAGGGTGAAAAGAGGGAAACGAGAGAGAGAGAGAGAGAGAGAGAGAGAGACAGAGACAGAGAGATATGGGTGAGGGGTACAGAGGAAGGGAGAAATTACCAATGAGATGGGTGAACGATACTTAGATGATGAATGGGGGAACAAGACAAGGAGAGAAAGAAGATATTCCAGGAATTCATTAAATTCATCTCAAGTTTCGTTATAAAGACAAGTGAGAAACAGGATTAAGGGGCTGAGGAACCGAGAGTAGATTGAACGGGAGGTTGAGTTATACAGAGCTGAGGTTGAGGTGTGAGCCATATTAGGTGGAGGTACTGAAGACTGGTCGTGAAAGCCGCCTTGATATACTGTATATAAGTTGCCGGACGAAGTGACGAGTGGGAGTTAATTGGGAGAAGAAGACAATGCAAGACTGAGAGGAGGAGGAGGAGGAGGCGGTGGAGGAGGAGGAGAGGAGGAGATACAGAAGGTGGAGGAGGAGGAGGAGGAGGCGGTGGAGGAGGAGGAGGAGGAGAGGAGGAAATACAGAAGGAGGAGTAGGAGGAGGAGGAGGAGGGGAGGAGGAGGAGGAGGAGGAGGGAGAGGAGGAGATACAGGAGGAGGAGGAGGAGGAGGAGGAGGAGGAGGAGGAGGAGGAGTAGGAGGAGGAGGAGGGGAAGGATGAGGAGGAGGAGAGGAGGAGGAAGAGGAGGGAAGGAGGAGGAGGAGGAGGAGGTGGAGGAGGAGATGAAGGAAGAGGAGGAGGAGGAGGAGGAGATGAAGGAAGAGGAGGAGGAGGAGGAGGAGGAGGAGGAGGAGGAGGAGGAGGAGGAGGAGGAGGAGGAGGAGGAGAATCGGGAGAGGGAGAAGGAGAAGGAGGAGGTGGTGGAGGAGGACAGAAAGGAGGAGGAGGAGGAGGAGGAGGAGGAGGAGGAGGAGGAGGAGGAGGAGGAGGAGGAGGAGGTGGTAGTGCTCGGACTGAGACGCAAGGACGAATTATCGTCGAGCATTTCCTCCCCAGAAACAGCTATCGCCGCCCACGCCCCTTTTCCTCTCTCTTCTTGAAGGTTCACAGGACATTTCCTCTGATTAAAAAGTGGCGCATCAGTCGTTAAGAAAGAAAAACAACGCTACACTGATTACGAGGACCCACAGAACGCAACGCTCCTCCGTTTGGGAAACCCAGGAGAAAAATGTAGATGCTGGAGTTCAACGAACATCCGTTGCTTGTTATCTCGTAAGAAATTCCTCAGAGTAAATTTCAACTTATATATATATATATATATATATATATATATATATATATATATATATATATATATATATATATATATATATATATATAGATTTTTTTTTAGTTGTATTTGCTGTTTAAAAGGCAGCACGAAGTCTAAACGTGCTTAGATAAAATAAGGAGTAAGTTAATTTTGTCGTGTTTTCCCCACAGAACGCTAACTTATGAAGAAAGTACCACGTGGTCTAAGGGGGTAAATCCACACGTACCATTTTGAGAACAATCATCTTAAGTAGCGCTTATAGAAAACAAATCTTTTATTTTTTTAATGAAGAATCGAGTCTATTTTTCAAAAGAAAAAAGGGCTGTTGCTATAAAAAGACGTTAATACTCGACTTAGAGATCATTAAAGAAGGAAAGACCCTTTATCAGAAAGAGAAGCGAATATGATTTAAGCAGTCATACATAATTGTTATTATAATTTTGGTAAGTGAAGCCTATTCCCACGGAACAAGTACACCAAAGGGGCCACTGACTTGAAATTCAACCTTCCAAAGAATGTTGGTTTCAACCTTATCCTTTCGGGAATCTGTTCGATCGCCCTTTTCAAAAATGGAATCGAACAGATTCCTGAAAGCTTTCCGTCTAGATTTATATTTGAAAAGAAAAATCGAACAGATTCCCGAAAGCTTTCTGTTTAGATTTACATTTGAAAATGAGAATCGAGCAGATTCCCGAAAGCTTTCTGTCTAGATTTATATTTGAAAAGGGGAATCGAACAGATTCCCTAAAGTTTTCCGTCTAGATGTATATTTGAAAGGCGGAATCGAACAGATTCCCGAAAGTTTTCCGTCTAGATGTATATTTGAAAGGCGGAATCGAACAGATTCCCGAAAGCTTTCCGTCTAGATTTATATTTGAAAATGGGAATCGAACAGATTCCCGAAAGCGTTCTGTTTGGATATATTTTTATATATATGTTAATTTTGTACCCATACATAGCTATGGATTTGTTTCTCCTCGACAAGAACTGAGTGGAAGATTTAGGAAAGAGCTTTGATAAAGAGCAGACCAAAGATAGTGGGTCAAGAGCTAGGAAAACCGCCAGTGATAGAAAATTATTTTCAGTCATTGCTGATAAACATGGCGCCGGGCTGAACATTGCCAAATACATTATACTGGACATCTGAAACGCAACGTAATTATCACAATCTAAATGCTGCCAAAATCGTTATTCATAACTGCATATGAATTTTTGTCATTCATACACGCATGACAAATTCATATTCACAAATGTTAAGCCACAAATATCGTTTAATGTCGAATTCACCATACCGTGGGAATAACTTACACCCACAGAAAATAACAACTGATAAGTGCATCTGCTCTAAACCGAATGCCCGGTTAGAATCCTGGCCGGGACGTATGCACTTATCAGTTATGATTCCCCTTGGGTGCAAGGTATACTAATTATATATATATATATATATATATATATATATATATATATATATATATATATATATATGTGTGTGTGTGTGTGTGTATAGTATATACTTTATATATATATAATCTTCTTATCAGCTTTCCACATTCACTAGCGTTCAGAGCTATTGTAATAACATCATCCGAAACATGTGGTTTCCCAGTACTAATTTTGTTTGTCAGGGTACTCAAATTCATTCAACATTATTAATATTACAGCACGGACACATCCACAACAAGTGTTTAGAACCTACTGCCGGTCAGCTTTTACCAGATACGTACCTAATTCTGAATATCCACAATGCCCTCTTAATTCCTCGATTTCTTCAAACTTTGAAAGCGCTTGTCGCTACTAAGCTTAGATTTCCGATTTCCAAATGAAGACGACCACAACAGTTTTAAGTTTATAGGTTTTGTCAAATGAATGTGGCCATTATTACGAGAGGGAACCTAAATGAATGTGACCATTATTTCGAGAGGAAACCTAAATGAACGTGACCATTATTACGAGAGGGAACCTAAATGAACGCGACCATATTACGAGAGGAAACCTAAATGAAAGCGACCATATTACGAGAGGGAACCTAAATGAACGCGACCATATTACGAGAGGAAACCTAAATGAAAGCGACCAGATTACGAGAGGAAACCGCAATGGACGCGACCATGATTACGAGAGGAAACCTAAATGAACGCGACCATTCTTACCAGAGGAAACCTGAATGAACCCGACCCTTATTAAGAGAGGAAACCGAAATGAACGTGACCATTATTACGAGAGGAAACCTAAATGAACGCGACCATTACTATGAGAGGAAACGTAAATGAACGTGACCACTATTACGCGAGGAAACAAACCTTCCTGATTTACTAAAGAGGTCCCTTATCGCCAAATAAGGAAACTGAAGCTAAAACTCTTTAGCGTCCAGGAAAAAAGGAAAGAGTTTGTGTTCAATTAAGATAAATCTATTAAGAAAATTTCTTCGAAGCCGAACAGTGACGCAAGTGTTGGAGAGGTGACCTTGGTAGGCCCTCCTACACGTGTTCGTGAATGGTCTGAACTCGCTATAAACACGCAGAAGACTTTAATACTCTATAACCCAGAAGAGGAGAGAGAGAGAGAGAGAGAGAGAGAGAGAGAGAGAGAGAGAGAGAGAGAGAGAGAGAGAGAGAGAGAGGGGGGCAATCACAGTGACTCGTCAGAGTGATGTATCACTTTGTACTGAATAACGTCCTTAGGAGATCTTAAACGGCCATTTTTTTATCTTGTTTTTCACAATACTATTGTAAATGACAGTGATAATACGTTTTACGATTTTAATGTTTATTTTATTTCAATTTCCCGTTCTGAGCAGGTCTTTTGGGATGAGGTTGCTGGTCCCACGCCCTTCTCACTCTGGCTGCATCTCATCACTTTCGACAAGCAACCAAGTACAAATACACACACACACACACACACACACACATATATATATATATATATATATATATTTTATATATATACAGTATTATATAAAATATATATAACTATGTATGTATATATATTATATATATATATATATATATATATATATATATATATATATATATATATATATATATATATATATATATATATATGTATATGTGTGTGTGTGTGTGTGTCCTAGGCACTCCTGACAAAACCAACCACAGGTCAATGTCTTCCATCCACTAAAAGCGGCATTAAGCCATCTAAATACGGCAACAGGAACTGCATACTACCAAGAGGAAACAGAAACCCCCCTCTTCCTACTTCCTAGAGCAGCCCCCCCACCTACCAGCACCTTCCCCCACCAAAAAAAGAAAAAAAAAAACCATTGTCTCCGCCATTTTCCAAGTGTTCTTTTCAAAAAGTGGGAAGCCAACAAAAGCTTTTCTATACAAAGATGGCGGAAGCAATACGTAGGTGCCAACACGTGAGAAGCACAGACGGACAGACAAGCGGATCAAATATATTATGTCATCAGCATTTATCTTAACAAAAGAGGAGGAGAATAAACAGGACCGGAACTGAGGAGGAGGAGGAGGAGGAGGAGGAAGAGAAGTGGCAACAATGCAACAATGCGATTTCCTTATTTATCCGAAGTTGGCTCTGTTGCAACAATGCTCTAGTCAAGAATGTCATAACTGGAGGTGTTGGGGGCGTTGGGGATGGGGTTGGTTGCTGTATTTTCATCTCGTTAAAATACATTACTGTATTTGTTGTATTTTGGTGATTATTCCAGGCTTCATTTGCTGTATTTTTGGCTTATTTTGAAATGCATTTTCTGTATTTTTGCCTTCTTTTGAAATGCATTTTCTGTATTTTTGCCTTCTTTGAGCACTGTATTGTCTGTATTTTTTACTTATTTGGGCACTGTATTTTCTGTATTTTTTACTTATTTGGGCACTATTTTCTGTATTTTTTACTTGTTTGGGCACTATTTTCTGTATTTCTTACATATTTGGGCACTATTTTCCCTATTTTTTACTTATTTGGGCACTATTTTCTGTATTTTTTACTTGTTTGGGCATTATTTTCTGTATTTTTGACTTATTTGGGCACTATTTTCTGTATTTTTGACTTATTTGGGCACTATTTTCTGTATTTTTGACTTATTTGGGCACTATTTTCTGTATTTTTGACTTATTTGGGCACTATTTTCTGTATTTTTTACTTGTTTGGGCACTATTTTCTGTATTTTTTACTTATTTGGGCACTATTTTCTGTATTTTTTATTTATTTGGGCACTATTTTCTGTATTTTTGACTTATTTGGGCACTATTTTCTGTATTTTTGACTTATTTGGGCACTATTTTCTGTATTTTTGACTTATTTGGGCACTGTATTTTCTGTATTTTTTACTTATTTGTGAACTGGATTTGCTGCATTTTTGGCTTCTTTGCTTATTTCGGAACTGCATTTGCTGTATTTTTGGCTAATTTTGAGAACTGCATTTGCTGTATTTTTGAATTATTTGGGCATTGCATTTGCTGTATTTTTGGCTTATTTTGAGAACTGCATTTGCTGTATTTTTTACTTATTCGAGCACTGTATTTGCTGTATTTTTGACTTCTTGAGAACTGTATTTGCTCTATTTTTTACTTATTTGTGAACTGCATTTAATGCATTTTTTGCTTCTTTGAGCAATGTATAAGCTGTATTTTTGAATTATTTGGGCGCTGCATTTGCAGAAATTTTGGCTTCTTTGAGCACTGTATTTGCTGTAGTTTTTACTTATTTGGGCACTGCGTTTGCCGCATTTATTTGCTGTATTTTTGACTTACTGGAGCACTGCATTTGCTGTAGATATCGCGTATTGGAGTACTACATATACTGTATCAGTGCTTTTAGCAGAACTGCATTTAATGCAGCTTTTGCTACTAGAGCGCTAGTTGGTTGTATCTTTCCATAACAAATCGTTACTGTATTTATATTCAGTATTTATCAAAATATGTTAATAGTACTTTCTTTTTCTTCATAAAACTCCTTTTACTTTCGTAACAGCATTAACTTCAGAAGCTCCATATATATATATATATATATATATATATATATAAATATATGTATATACTGTATATGCATATTATATATATGCATGTATATTATATATATATGTATATATATATATATACTGAAATATATGGTTTCAACATGTTTATATTATATATATATGTATATATATATATATATATATATATATATATATATATATATATATATATATATATATATATATATATATATATATATAAGTATAATATATATGAACATAAATAGTGACCTATCAACATATTCTTCAATACCATTATCTTTCTATCATTGTTGCTTTCTTGCAAAATCGCTTTCACTTAAATATTTAAACAGACTTATATACCTTGCAGAAAGGATCCATGAAAATCTCTCTCTCTCTCTCTCATTTAGCTCATTTAGTCATTTCACTCCTA
>NC_089786.1:8622500-8625000 GCF_040412425.1 Macrobrachium rosenbergii | reverse complement strand
ATCACTTTGACGGGCGGGCCAAAACCCCCGGGTCCCGATATGTGTAGATGTTAATTGGTTTTATCACTCCCTATCACTTGCAGGTAACGGCAATGTCCTCGGGAAGGAACTCGCAAGATGGGGGAGGGAGACGGGGGAAGGGGGGTTGGAGACGAGTGTAGGCGGATGGGAGGAAGTGGCGGAGGTTATGAATAAGAGGTGTAGGAGGACGAAGAGGAATTGGAGGGAGGAAGGGGTGGGGTGGGGTAAGAGAAGGAAGTCTGATAACAGCGGAGATGGCAGTAGAAGCTGCATGGGGTGTGATGGGTGGGAGGGAGGGAGTTGGGGGTTGTTGAACGGAACAAGATTGCGAAGGTGATACAGATGAGAACGGACGAGAAGAGGGGTGGACGATGAGAGAGAGAGAGAGAGAGAGAGAGAGAGAGAGAGAGAGAGAGAGAGACTGATGGCGATACAAGAGATGTAATAAACTAAACATGCAGAGATAAACATGAGGCACGAAGTCCATAAGTTTTCAGTCACTATCTGCGTTGCGTCAATAACTTCGAGGAGAGAGAGAGAGAGAGAGAGAGAGAGAGAGAGAGAGAGAGAGAGAGAGAGAGAGAGAGTCAAATACAGTACCTAAGGTCGATCGCCTTCTCCTCCTAAGGGTAGTCGAGGCCAAGTGATATCTTAAGTGTTTGATCAACTTACGGTTAAGCTAATAATGTAATCTCGGTAATCAGAGGAAGTGACCTTATCTCGGGTCTTATCGCGATACGGCCAATTCTCCTCCTCCTCCTCCTCCTCCTCCTCCTCCTCGTCTCTCTCTCTCTCTCTCTCTTTCTCTCTCATTTTTTCTCTTCTGAGCTGTTGATCAAGGAATTTCAAGATTGAAACAATATTTCAGATTCAAGAAAGACAATTTTTAGAAAGATTTTACTCCAAAAATTCGAAAAAACAATCATCTCCAGGGTTTCTCAGGATTTTAGAAAAGAATTACTCATATATTTCTTCAGATTTTAGAAAGTCTCAATTCCAAATATTTCTTCAGATTTTACAAAGTCTCAATTCCAACTATTTTTTCAGATTTTAGAAAGTCTCAGTTCCAAATATTTTTCAGATTTTAGAAAGTCTCAATTACAAATATTTTTTCAGATTTTAGAAAGTCTCAATTCCAAATATTTTTTCAGATTTTAGAAAGTCTCAATTCCAAATATTTTTTTCAGATTTTAGAAAGTCTCAATTACAAATATTTTTCCAGATTTTAGAAAGTCTCAGTTCCAGATATTTTTCAGATTTTAGAAAGTCTCAATTCCAAATATTTTTTTCAGATTTTAGAAAGTGTCAATTCCAAATATTTTTTCAGATTTTAGAAAGTCTCAGTTCCAAATATTTTTTCAGATTTTGGCAACCTGTTACTCAAACGATTTTCAGTTACTAGAAAGTCGTCGCTTCAAGAATTTTTCCGATTTTAGAAAGTCATTACTTACAATATTTCTTGGACGATTTTGCTGAGTAATTATAGACAAGGTCAAGATACGACGCCTGTTGATACAATATTAAAATGTTAAGATGTCGCATATTGACAATAAACGTAACGTAAGTTAATACTAAAATTTTCAAGGGTTACACTTATCTAAAACAGAAAATTGCTGAGAGAGAGAGAGAGAGAGAGAGAGAGAGAGAGAGAATATCTATTGGTTTCACTCTTGAGGTAAGCATTACCTCGTCGAGGCCCTTTCGTTTTGTTGGTGTACATTTTGACGTAGTAATGAACTCTCTCTGTCTCTCTCATCCTACCTGCAACCCATAACAGTCGACTAAATGAATAGGTGTACAACTCCATGCATAGGTTAACAGAGGCATTCTGGGTTTTACACAGCGTGCTCATTTGTCCCTCCTCTTAAGGTTCGAGATTCGAAGAGAGAGAGAGAGAGAGAGAGAGAGAGAGAGAGAGAGAGAGAGAGAGAGAGAGAGAGAGAGAGAGAGAAAAAACTAAATCAAACAATTTTTTACGCAGAATATCAACCAACTCCGGAAAAGATGAAAGTTCATTTATATACATCGGACAAAAATCCCAAACGAACGCAACCACAGCACCTCGACGTAAACAAACCTCACGAACAGAAGACGCCCAAAAGAACAAGGGAACCCAACAGAACACAGATATATTATATATATATATATATATATATATATATATATATATATATATATATATATATATATATATATATATATATATATATATATGCAAAGGTCATTCGAAGCGACCTAGTGGACCGACTTACTTACCTACCTACCTCTCTCTCTCTCTCTCTCTCTGTCTCGCAGTTTACATTAAGTTAGGTTAGGTCAATTACATTTAATTCAGAGAGGAGATCCTGAAGCCAAGAGACCCGAAAGGCTTAGTTAGATATGGGGTCGCCGGTGACACTCTCAAAGGCCCAATTAGGAGTGTCACCGACGCAACCGGGTCTTGTGAATATTCTCGTAGCCTGTTCTTGATCAGCGTCCA
>NC_089786.1:8612500-8615000 GCF_040412425.1 Macrobrachium rosenbergii | reverse complement strand
GCTTTAGAGGGTTTAAAAGAGAGAGAGAGAGAGAGAGAGAGAGAGAGAGAGAGAGAGAGAGAGAGAGAGAGAGAGAGAGAGAGATTTGGGTGCGATGGAGACATGAAGAAATTAATTAGTGATCTCATATCGAGGTGTATATTAGCTAATAAGTGCCAGGAACTAGATCACTGCATTTTATAGAAATGGCCTAAACTTCATTTCCGCTCGTGGGATCGATCTCGTATGCAGTGTACTGGGCCATAAATCCGAAATCAAGCAAGGATGTAAACCAAATTAAAATAATAAATATATATATATATATAAATATATATATATATATATATATATATATATATATATATATATATATATATATATATATAAACGATGTTCCTACAAAGTAAGGGAACACTCAGGATGGCACAGAATTCCAGATTCAGCCGCATAGTGGACAGAATTATCAGAGCAAGACTTAGCTACATGGTCATATATACGAGTGTGTATATACTGTGTATATATGTATGTATATATATATATATATATATATATATATATATATATATATATATATATATATATATATGTATATAAACAAATACATACCTATATATACATGTGTGTGTTTGCATTAATGTATATTTCACAAGGCTACATAACACGCAACGCGATACGCAATCTCATTACCCCCGCGCTTATGAAATGACCAGCAGTGATAAAAAGTTCCTTAATGAGACCTACAGGTGTTCCTTTTATCCGTCGCATGAAAGTCTTATCTATATCAAACTCCTATTTAAAACTTAATAGACACGATCGTTTTTTTTTCTTTGCGAGCCAACCTCACTATTCAGGAGGATCCATCAACCTCAGTATTCCGAGGGTTTCAACGTTTTAAAATTAGGATTAACAGTTTTCTTTTTCTCGACTCACAAGTTATAAATCACTGCTTGAATTTAAGGTTGTATTCTGGGTTGACTGAGAAATAGGTCAACGAAGATGTGAATGAGCACAAGACGTTATAATCACCTTAAATACACTTCTAAAAATCTATTTTCCTAACTTGACTACGGCGGTGATTTACGGGGATGGGATGGCTGCTTTTCGGAATATAATAATAATAATAATAATAATAATAATAATAATAATAATAATAATAATAATAATAATCATCATCATCTTTCCATGATTTTGCTGACGAAGCATTTTCAGTTCTCTAAAAGAGTTAATAATAATAATAATAATAATAATAATAATAATAATAATAATAATAATAATAATAATAACTTCCCATGTTTTTGCTGACAAAGCATTTTCAGTTCTCTAAAATGGATAATAATAATAATAATAATAATAATAATAATAATAATAATAATAATAATAATCTTTCCATGATTTTGCTGGCGATGCATTTTCAGTTCTCTAAATGGGTTAATAATAATAATAATAATAATAATAATAATAATAATAATAATAATAATAATAATATACTTCCCATGTTTTTGCTGACAAAGCATTTTCAGTTCTCTAAAAGGGTTAATAATAATAATAATAATAATAATAATAATAATAATAATAATAATAATAATAATAATAATAATAACTTCCCATGCTTTTGCTGACAAAGCATTTTCAGTTCTCTAAAAGGGTTAATAATAATAATAATAATAATAATAATAATAATAATAATAATAATAATAATAATAATAATAATAATCTTCTCATGCCTTGGTGGCAAATTATTTCAGTTTAATAAAATGGAATGTCTGTATATCTTCCATAGGTGAGATACTGACAGTTGCACGAGACAAAAGAAAAATGAATATACAATGCCTATGGTTTTTGCAAAATGTTTTCGTATTTTTTCAGTTCATACATCTTTCTACATAAAAGGCGAGCTATAGAAGTGGTACGTATGTGTTGTATGACTGTCTGCATGCATGACTCTCTCTCTCTCTGTCTGTCTGTCTGTCTCTCTCTCCACACACACATACATATATATATATATTATATATTATATATATATATATATATATATATATATATATATATATATATATATATATATATATATATATATATATATATAGAGGAGAGAGAGAGAGAGAGAGAGAGAGAGTGAGAGAGAGATTTAATGACATTTATACATATATATATATACATGTATATATATATATATATATAGAGAGAGAGTGTATACATACATACATACATACATACATACATACATACATACATACATACATACATACATACATATATACATGTATATATGTGAGAGAGAGAGAGAGAGAGAGAGAGAGAGAGAGAGAGAGAGAGAGAGAGAGAGAGAGAGAGAGAGCCATGCATGCAAACAATAGGACAACACATACATACAACTTCTATAGCTCCCCATTTATGTGTGTGTGTGTGTGTTTGTGTGTGTGTGTGTGTGTGTGTGGGTGTGCGAATGCACACATACAGTACTGTACATTTATCATACATATAACTATGGGTTAATTTGGTGCATTCAAAAAGAGGCAGA
>NC_089786.1:8585000-8602500 GCF_040412425.1 Macrobrachium rosenbergii | reverse complement strand
TTGTCCCCAAGGTCATTTTCCTTCATTTGCCCTAAAGGTTATTTTCCCTGATGTGAAAAGTTTCGTTTGCCCTGCAGGTCATTTCCCTTAATGTGTAAAGTTTCATTTGTGTAGCAGGTCATTTCCATTAATGTGGAAGTTTCATTTTCCTGCAGGTCATTTTCCCTGATGTGGAAAGTTTCATTCGGCCTGCAGGTTATTTTCCTTGATGTGAAACTTCCATTTGTCCTGCAGGTCATTTTTCATGATGTGAAAAGTTTCATTTGTCTTGCAGGTCATTTTCATAAATGTGAAAATTTCATTTGTCCTACAGATTATTTTCCATGATATAAAAAGTTTCATTTCTCCTGCATGTCATTGTCCCTGATGTAATAACTTTAATTTGCGCTGCAGGTCTTTTTTCCTGATGTGAGAAGTTTAATTCTTCCTGCAGGTAACGTTACCTGATGAGAAGAGTTTCATTCGGCCGGCAGGTCATTTCCATTGATGTGAAAACTTTCATTTGTCCTTCAGATAATTTTTCATGATGTGAAAAGTTTCATTTGTCTTGCAGGTTATGTTACCTGATGAGAAGTTTCATTCAGCCTACAGGTCATTTCCCTTGATGTGAAAGCTTTAATTTATCCTGCAGGTCATTTCTCATGATGTGAAAAGTTTCATTTGTCCTACAGGTCATTTTCCCTGATGTAAAAAGTTTCATTCGGCCTGCAGGTCATTTCCACTGACGTGAAACTTCCATTTGTCCTTCAGGTCACTTTTCATGAAGTGAAAAGTATCATTTCTCATGCAGGTCATTTTCCCCTGCTGTGAAAAGTTTTGTTTGTCCTGCAGGTCATTTTCCCTGATGTGAAAAATTTCATTTATCCTGCAGGTCATGTCACTTGGTGTAAAAAGTCTTTTATGTCCTGCAGGTCATTTTCCCTGATGTGAAAAGTTTCTTTCGGCCTGCAGGTCATTTCCATTGGTGTGAAACTTCCATTTGTCCTTCAGGTCATTTTTCATCACGTGAAAAGTTTCATCAGTCCTGCAGGTCATTTTCCCCCTGTGAAAAGTTTTGTTTGTCCTGCACATCATTTTTCCTGAAGTGAAAAGTTTCATTTGTCCTGCAGCTCATTTTCCCTCATGTGAAAAGTTTCATCTGTCCAACAGATCATTTCCTCTGATGCGAAAAGTTTCATTCGGCCTGTAGGTCATTTCCCTTGATGTGAAACTTCCATTTGTCCTTCAGGTCATTTTTCATAATGTGAAAAGTTTCATTTGCCCTGGTCATTTTTCACGATGTGAAACTTTGTGAAATAATTTCCGTTGACGTAAAAAGTCTTTCAAGTAATTTCACTCGATGTGAAAAGTACAGGTGCACCATGACTAAGAATATTCCAAAGCAATCCACTCGGTGCGCTTTGCTGAACAGGAGAGCACTTTTTATGACGTGATAAGACGGCTATTTTACTTTTGGAAATTGGGGAGGAGGGTGCCTGTAGGGACATTAGTAGCATTCTAGCATTTCTTTAGATACTTTTTTCCAAGTACGGGTGTGTTTTTCTTTAAAGTTTCTGTGGGCGAATGATCTACAGAGACATAGGTTGTACTTCAGAACAGCTGAACAGAGAAAGTTTTTTTTTACTCTCCTGAGGTACGAACGGGGACGTTTTAGCTTGGGGGACTGGAGGGGGCGGGGGAGGGGGTTGCTGTAATGGCATAGGAAGTAATATGAAACTGCTGAACAGAAGAACAATTTTGTTGATGTGGATGTGCCGAGCTTTTTCGTTTTTAAGTCAAGGAAAAGTGGTTGGTCAGTACATTCACGTAAGTGGCACTTTGGAACATCTGAACACACAGCATTTTTGTTTTAGTTTTTATGTATCTTATTTTATGAGAGGAGGTGGTTACAGAGACATTGGTATTAATCTGAAATTGTTGAACGGGGTAGCATCTTTTTTTTTCTTATTTTATGTGGAAACAGGGCCCGCTATATTGACAGTCTGCCCTACAGAACAGCTGAATAGGAAAGCATTTTAATAATTTTTTAATTTGGAGAACTTTCAAAAAATTGTTTTAATGTGGAGAACTTAAAGAAAATTTAATGTGATGAGCTTTAGAAAATTCTTTTAATAATAATAATAATAATACTATCAGCTGTCAAATGCATTCTGAGAACAAATGCTATCATCCCAATCAAAATAAAAAAATGACAAATCTTCCCAATCATGACTCAAATGAATGACCAGTGTTCCCAATAATGCCTCAAAAAATTACTAATCTTCTCAATCATGCCTTAGAAGAATGACTAATTTTCCCATTAATGTCTAAAAAAATTACCAATCCTCCAGTCATGCCTGAAAAATAACTAATCCTCTCAATCATGCCTTAACAAAATTATTAATCTTCCAATCATACCTCAAAATATTACTAATCTTCCCACTCATGCCTCAAAAATTATTAATCTTCCCAGTCATCCCTCAAAAATGAATTAATCATTTCAATCATGCCTAAAAAAATTACCAATCTTCCCAATAGTACCTTGAAAAAGTATTAATCTACCCAGTCATGCCTCAAAAGAATGATTACGCTTCTCAATCATGCCTCAGATCCTAAGGGACTAACCTGACCCCTTTCAGAAAAAAGAAATAACAGACCACTGTCAAATCAGCCTCTCTCAGGCTGAGAGACAGATAGTTCGATCTAATGGCAACTAAACAACAAGTGTTTGGAAAAGTGCGCGATCCACGCACAATCGAATGGCTTGCTAGCTGACTACCCCGAGTAGTCACGTCGAGCCTGTCTGAACAGACACTTGGGTCTGTCTGAACAGACACCTGCTACACATACCTTTATCACTTTGCCTGACTCGGTTTGCTTCGTTAAGGGGAATAAAAAAGGGGAAGAAGGAATTTTCAAATCATGGCCTCATGTCGGGTGAGCAAGGGATGGTTTTAATGACTGACCCACAAGACAGATTAATTATTGAGAGAGAGAGAGAGAGAGAGAGAGAGAGAGAGAGAGAGAGAGAGAGAGAGAGAATGACACTGGCTTTAACCTTGGCCTTTAAGATAGGATTCTAAATGAAATAGAGAAATAGACAGAAAACGAGGAAGCCTGAGAGGAGGAGGAGGAGGAGGAGGAGGAGGAGGAGGAGGAGGAGGAGGAGGAGGAGGAGGAGGAGGGCAGGAGCAGGAAGAACAAGGTGATAATACCTTTACAGAATACAGATAAAATCAAAATACAATATATATCAGAAAGTTGAGGAAAACTCGGAACAGGTGCCAATATAAATTCTAAAAATAGGAAAGGATGAGAAAGAAAACAGTGGAAAAATGGGAAACAATACATACCCACAAGATAGTTGAAGGTAATTCGTTTAAGGAGGAGGAGGAGGAGGAGGAGGAGGAGGAGGAGGAGGAGGAGGAGGAGGAGGAGGAGGAGGAGGAGGAGGAGAACTAGAAAAACAATAGGCAAGAAAGAGAAACAATAAAAGCTCCCATGAAGAAGGAGGGGGAGGAGGAGAATGAAAAACAACAGGCAAGAACGAGAAACAATAAAGGCTCCCAGAAGAAGAAGAAGAAGAAGAAGAAGAAGAAGAAGAAGAAGAAGAAGAAGAAGGAGGAGGAGGAGGAGGAGGAGGAGGAGGACTAGAAAAAAACAAGAGACAAGAACGAGAAACCAAGAAGAAGAAGGAGGAGGAGGAGGAGGAGGAGGAGGAGGAGGAGGAGGAGGAGGAGGAGGAGGAGGAGGAGGAGGAGGAGCAGGAGCAGGAGCAGGAAGAACAAGGTGATAATACAAGTACAGAATACAGATAAAATCAAAATACAATATATATCAGAAAGTTGAGGAAAACTCGGAACAGGTGCCAATATAAATTCTAAAAATAGCGAAAGGATGAGAAAGAAAACAGTGGAAAAGAATGGGAAACAATACATACCCACAAGATAGTTGAAGGTAATTCGTTTAGGAGGAGGAGGAGGAGGAGGGAGGAGGAGGAGGAGGAGGAGGAGGAGGAAGGAGAACTAAAAACAATAGGCAAGAAAGAGAAACAATAAAAGCTCCCATGAAGAAGGAGGGGGAGGAGGAGAACTAGAAAAACAACAGGCAAGAACGAGAAACAATAAAGGCTCCCAGAAGAAGAAGAAGAAGAAGAAGAAGAAGAAGAAGAAGAAGAAGAAGAAGAAGAAGAAGAAGAAGGAAGAAGGAGGAGGAGGAGGAGGAGGACTAGAAAAAAACAAGAGACAAGAACGAGAAACAATAAAGGCTCCCAAGAAGAAGAAGGAGGAGGAGGAGGAGGAGGAGGAGGAGGAGGAGGAGGAGGAGGAGGAGGAAGAGGAGGAGGAGGAGGAGGAACCGCCACGCTGCAGCAGGTGACGTGACGACGCGCCCCTGCCAACTGGTCTCGAATCCCCGTCGGCGCCTTCAAAGGTCGTTGTCGTGTTTATTAGACATAGTTAATGACGTCACAAGCACTTAGAAGAATGGCCAAAGGGCTCGAGGGACATATACATCTCAGGTGGGGAGAGAGGGGGGGGGAGGGGGAAGGCAGGCACGGAGGAGCTGCTACCCCCTTCCTCCCCCTGTTCCTCAAGGCAGGGGAGAGGAGGGGTAGGGGGAACACCAGTCGGCGTTCTCACCACAATCTCGGTGCCAACTTATCAATCTTCATCTTAGAGGGGTGGGGGTAGGGGGCGGTGGTGGGCGGCGGGCGGGGGGTGGCGAGTGGCTGCTGGCCTGAGCATGGGAAAGGAAGCTGTGCTTACCCCAGCAGTGCCAACAGATGGCTTGAGGGAAGTGACCGATAAGGCGGTGTGGCACCCTTCAATGGGGTCGTCGAATTTTCGCAGTGTATCGTGCTGCGTCAAAGGATATGGCCCAGTGTAGCAGTGCCCTGACCCCGGTGGGCGCTCTGCAGGGGCATGCTCTCTCCGTACTACAAGTGGCACTGGGGTCTGCAGACAGAACGTCCTCGCCGTCTATATATTCATTGTCTCCTCTCCCTCCTCCCCCACCCCCCGCGCCCCAAAGCCGACTTCCAGTTTTTGAGATGAGATCGAAAAGAAATTTGGTATAAATAGGTCCAATCCAGGTCTGTATAAAAAAAAATGGATTGTTTATTTAACAAAAGACTGAGGTCTGGGCGCAGGGCAAAATATTCACTTTTCCTCTAAGAAGAATAATAGAGAGAATATGAAGAATAAGCATAATCCTATCTTTATCTTCCTCCTGGTCTTTGAGAAGACAGATAACATAATGCTGTATAACTAACAATCCTTCAGACGGCGACCTCAAAAAAATTTCAGATATGAAAAAAAATAATAAATAAAAAAATTTGCGACGCCCGATAATATTAGCAAATCAATCAATCTCCTCCTTCCCATTCTAGAAGGAGGATCTTCTCCCTCCCCTCATCCCCACCCCGACAAAGAAAGAAAAAAAAAAAGATTAAACAAATCCCTGAAAGAACCAAAATTCATCCAAGTGAAACGTTCAGCTGAAAAGAAAAAAAAAAAAGAAGTTACAAGAAGGACTCCAGAAGGATAACACAATGCGAGAGGAGGAGGTCTCATGGCGTGCGAAGGGCAGAAGGGAGTCCCTCTTTGCGTCCAAGAAGGGCTTGAGGCCGGCCGAGGGGTGTCTAGGAAGCGCGTCCTTGTCGCATTAGCATCCTACAAAACAAGGTAATGGCTCGGGACACTTGACAATGATAGACTCTCCGGCTACTGTGTGTGTGTGTGTGTGTGTGTGTGTGTATGTATGTGGGATACCTAACATCCCTCCCCCTCCCCACAATAAGGGCACCTCCCCCCAACCCCCAACGTAACAATCTCTCTTTACCCAAGATGGTCCTTGCATTTAAAGTGTCGGGCGGTAAGCAAGCTCTCTCTCTCTCTCTCTCTCTCTCTCTCTCTCTCTCTCTCTCTCTCTCTCTCTCTCTCTCACTTAGATGCATGCGGGTATCTTGGAGAAGGGACAAAGCTTCATCATTTGTCAGAGCGGTTATAGTTCTTAGTTATTGTTGTAATAATTGTTATAATTATGATAATTCATGAGATGAGATGACGTATTATTGTGAGAATTATAATTTTAGAAGCCTTTTGGATTAAAAGTGTAATTATTCCATCCAATTTCCACCCTTTGTTGTTTCACCTTTTGTTGTTCCGCCTTTTGTTGTATAATTGTTTTATTATTTAGTTAATCATACATTTCAAAACTTACATGCAGTAATAATAATATTACTATTATAATAATAATAACCTAATTATAGAACATTGGCAGTATTGGCAATTTTAATATAACTTAGTTCTCTCTCTCTCTCTCTCTCTCTCTCTCTCTCTCTCTCTCTCTCTCTCTCTCTCTCTCTTCTGAAAAGTACTACCGCCTCTCCTTCTCCTGAGAGAGGAGGATACCATTTCTCTCTCTTTACTGAAAAAAACTACCATTTCTCGTATCTCTCTCTCTCTCGCTCTCATATAAAAGACAATGACATCTTTCTCTATCTCTCTTCTCTCTCTCTCTCTCTCTCTTTCTCTCTCTCTCCTTCCTGAAAGATACTAACCCCTTCTTTCTCTCTCCTGGCAGATACTACCATTCTCTCTCTCTCTCTCTCCTGAAAGATGCTACCATGCATCTCTCTCTTCTGGAAGATTAGAAAACCCTCTCTCTCTTTCTCACATGAAAGACACGACTATCACTCTCTCTCTCTCTCTCTCAAACTCTCCCGCCTGAAAGACGCTATTAACCCCGTCTATCTCTCTCTCTCTCTAAACTGAAAGATGCTACCACCTCTCTCTCTCTCCCTCTCTCTCCCCTCAAAGGTAGTAAGCCCATCTCTCTCTTTTTCCCCCTGAAAGACGCTACCACCACACTCACTAACTCTCTCTCTCTCTCTCTCTCTCTCCCCTGAAAGACGCTACCACCACACCAAACCAACCCCCCTCTCTCTCTATCCTGAAAGGTTATACCCTTCTGAAAGACGCTGCCATACCCCAGCTCTCTCTCTCCCTCTCTCTCCCCTGAAAGATGCTACCATTCTCTCTCTCTCTCTCTCTCTCTCTCTCTCTCTCTCTCTCGGGGCACGAGAAAAAGCCCGTGATTTGCATATGAGGGGCGCCAATCCGTCTGCCGTCCCTTCTTCCTGCCTGACTGACCCGCATGATTCCACCATGAGTCTCTCTCTCTCTCTTCCCTCTGTACCCTAGGCTTCCCCTTCCCCCCTCCCTCCCCCTTGGGCATGGGTATGCTCCAAGCAGCGGCTTCCCCGCCCCCTCCCCCCTCTTCGGTCACCCTTGAGTGTAACCGGTCAAGGATAAGATAGAAGCGGACGAGGTTCTTCACACAGGATGAAATATTTATTATTATTATTATTATTATTATTATTATTATTATTATTATTATTATTGTTGTTGTTGTTTCAGCACGAACGGCAGCAGGTGCCACTGTTCTATTATTCTGGAGTTAACGACAACTGTTTTTTATTATTATTATTATCGAAATCATTATAATTTTTATTACATCTTAGTTAAAGCTGATTATTATTCCTTGACAGTAAACGATAACCGTTTTTCATTGATGTTACAATTACTTCTGATCGACCAGTAGTAACATCCAGTTTTTATAATAATATAATAATAATAATACTAATATTATTATTATTATTATTATTACTGTTACAATAAAAAAATATTCCTAGGTACTTAGTATGCTAAAAGCCTTAAAAGTTGGGCAGTAATAACAACATCAACCGCTATTTAAATATCGGTACTAGTGCTAAATACAATAGCAAGAACAACAACAGCATCAATAATAATAATAATAATAATAATAATAATAATAATAATAATAATAATAATAAACTAAAAACGTGTCAAATAAAATATCACAGCCAGTCTCCAACCACAAACAAAAATAAAAAAATAATTATATACCTCTCTAAGAATAGAACCTCCTCTTGAACCTTCCCTTAAACCCATTTCCCAAATCTCCATGGGAAGACAGGGGAAGGCGGGGGGAGTGGGTTAAGGGGAGGGGGAAGGGGATACAGAGGGAGGACAGGGCCAACACTGAACCAACACCTATGTTCGGGTGCCCAAGAAGAAGAAGAAGAAGAAAAAGAAGAAGAAGAAGAAGAAGAAGAAGAAGAAGAGGAAAAGGACCACTGCAAGAGCTCCAGCAGAAGCTATTGTCACCTAAATCATAATTTATGTCTGTCCTCGACTTTTTTTGGGGCTCCCCAAATACATGGCCCCCAACTGCACACCACCAGGACCCACAATGCCCATTATGCAATTACTGGCCGTTTCTCACCCTTCTTGGAAACCATTAGCTACAACTCGAGTGCCAAGATCTTTCGGGAGTGGAGGACGAGTGGAAGGAGTAGAGAGAGAAAAAAAAATTCTGTAGAGAGAGAGAGAGAGAGAGAGAGAGAGAGAGAGAGAGAGAGAGAGAGAGAGAGAGAGAGAGAGAGAGAGAGAGGTGAGGGGCCCAAGTACCCAGACACAGACACACAGAAAGGAAGTGAATAGAGGGCTGGTCAAGTACAGAAGAAAGAACTGGAGAGTTTTGACTGGGCAATTAGGATGCCCCACAAGAGTGCCCCTATATCGGGGCAGGGCCCGAAAAGTCATTTGAATATAACAGTGTCGGGGAGAAGGAAATAAAGGAAGAAGAAGAAGAAGAGAAGGAGGAAGGAGAATGTACCAGCATGGTCTGCTGCCAGGACCCTGCAAGGTGCCCCTATTGTTGTTGCGCCTCAAGTGTGAGGGGGAACAACAAGCCGTTGGGAATATGCCCCCAGATCACAAAGGCCTACTTTTTGTCGTCTCCGTTGCAGCTTTTAAAAGCCAATGGATAGAGGAGGAGGAGGAGGAGGAGGAGGAGGAGGAGGAGGAGGAGGAGGAGGAGGAGGAGGAGGAGGAGGAGGAGGAGGAGGAGAGGAGAAGGAAGAGGAGGATGAAGAGGCGGAAGAGAGGAGGAGGAGGAGGAGGAGGAGAGGAGGAGGAGCAAGGGGAGGAGGAAGAGGAGGAGCAAGGGGAGGAGGAAGAAGAGGAGAAGGAAGAGGAGGATGAAGAGGCGGAAAAGGAGGAGGAGGAGGAGGAGGAGGAGGAGGAGGAGGAGGAGGAGGAGGAGGAGGAGGAAGAGGAAGAGAAGGAGGAGGAGGAAGAGGAGCAGGGAGAAGAGGAGAAGGAAGAGGAGGAGGAAGAGGAGGAGGATGAAGAGGCGGAAAAGGAGGAGAAGGAGGAGGATGAAGAGGCGGAAAAGGAGGAGGAGGAGGAGGACAGAGGAAGGGAGGTAGGGAGAAGAGAAAATAAGAAGGCCATGGAAAGATATATGGGGTATGACTACCAAACGTCCCCCATACTAGAGAGAGTGATCACAAACCGATTAGAAACAGCTTAAAGGCTGATTCTTCGCTCTTGCCAGTGGCATTATAACCCCACTCTTCAACTTACTTCAATTTCCATCAACTGAACGAATGGGAACTGTTTTTTGTTTATTTTTTAAATGGGGGAGACCGGATCGAACAAGGAGACTGTTGACGAAGGGGTGGTTGAAATATGGGGGTATTCAGATGTTGACGATACCCTTGTGTTAATGAATGCTGGTATAAAAGGGTAGGAGTGAAAGGTAGCAGACTGAAGGGTTTACTTACATGATGGCTGAATAATAATAATAATAATAATAATAATAATAATAATAATAATAATAATAATAATAGCATAGTTTAGTAGCAAACGCAAGAGGGCACGTAAATTGAATAATAATAATAATAATAATAATATAATAATAATAATAATAATAATAATAATAATAATTACGTTGTTTGGTGACAAAATCAAAGGGCACGTACTTAGTATAATAATAATAATAATAATAATAATAATAATAATAATAATAATAATAATAAAGATGTTTGGTGGCAAAATCAAAGGGCACGTACTTAGTATAATAATAATAATAATAATAATAATAATAATAATAATAATAATAATAATAATAATAAAATTGTCTGGTCACAAAAAATGGCTGGTATTTAGTATAAATAAAATAATAATAATAATAATAAAATAATAATAATAATAATAATAAAAATTTATTTCAGCTGTCGGTCATATGCAAATACAGAACGAACATACAAAGACTATAAAAAACTGAATTAATAAAATTATAATAATACTCCCAATTAAACAGCAATATTTATGTCCAGATATGGAACAAACAAAAAGTTCAAGAAAAGGTTTCAATGATTGATTGTAAATGATCTAACGTTACAATCACTGTTACAGCTACGGACAGGATATAACTGAATCGATATATGCCAGTGAAATAAATTTACATATATATATATATATATATGTATATATATATATATATATATATATATATATATATATATATATATATATATATATATATATATATATATATATATATATATATATATATGTATATATATGTATATATATATATATATATATATATATATATATGTAATATAAAATATATATATATATATATATATATATATATATATATATATATATATATATATATATATATATATATATATATATATAAACCATCCACACACACACAAACGAGATGCGAGCTTCTGGCAAACGGACACAGTAGGGCGTAGCTTACCCGAGAGAGAGAGAGAGAGAGAGAGAGAGAGAGAGAGAGTATCACATGACAATACTTAGCACACACATCACTAATGGATACGACAAAACATCTGAAAAGTTTGACAAAGACAAGAGCCACGTCAACCAGAATTCTCGGAAGACGATGATTGATTAATTGAGTGACTGGTTGATTGATTGATTGAGTGAGTGAATGACTGATATTTAAATCATGTAATGGCGTCATAACGCCCATGGTCTTCGTCGACGACGTTAAAAGATGATAATGTAGAACAGTGACGTAATTACGAGATTATTGTGATGTGAAAGAGAAGAATGATGACTTTTAATTATGAAATGAATAATAATAATAATAATAATAATAATAATAATAATAATAATAATAATAATAATAATATCATTCATTTAAACTCAGGGACATACACAGAGATAGACAAAGTAGATAAAATACAATATACAAGATTTTAATACACGAGATAAAGTTATAATAAGATGCGGTTATAACCAAATAATAATAATAATAATATATTATTATTATTATTATTATTATTATTATTATTATTATTATTATTAAGAACAAACAAATTAAAAGGTCCGAAGATGATAAAAGCATTTTGTAATACTGACGCCCTTCTCTACCTGACAACACCTTCCTGACGGCGATGGATCGATAACCACCTCCTCCTACGACAGGTAAGACCTAGTAATGGACGATGATAGAGAGAGAGAGAGAGAGAGAGAGAGAGAGAGAGAGAGAGAGAGAGAGAGAGAGAGAGAGAATACAAAAACTGGGAAGAGAATACCAAGAAACAATGACATTTATAAAAGGATAGTAATTACATGTATCTATAGAGAGAGAGAGAGAGAGAGAGAGAGAGAGAGAGAGAATACAACAAACGGGAAGAGAATACCAAGAAACAATGACATTTATAAAAGGACAGTGAATAGAGAGAGAGAGAGAGAGAGAGAGAGAGAGAGAGAGAGAGAGAGAGAGAGAGAGAAAGGGACTCTTATTCCTTTAGAAAGAGCCCATTAGCTGGAAGGAGATATCTTGGCTTCCTTAAACATGTCCACGCGTTGTTTGATGACCCAGTAACTTGACACCTCAAACATCTATTGTGATACTAAAAGACTTTCCTGCCTCTCTCTCTCTCTCTCTCTCTCTCTCTCTCTCTCTCTCTCTCTCTCTCTCTCTCTCTCTCTCTCTCTCTCTTCCTCCTGTGTCTGATATATTTTTGTCAGTCTGTTGCCAAGTGATAATAAAAAGGATACATTTCTTCCTCTCTGCCTATCTAAGTTTATCCCTCCATTGTACTTTTGCAGACGTCATTGCTTCACTTTTCAATTATTCTAAGTATAGCCTCTCTTTCTCTCGGTCTTTTACACGGTCACACAAACACGCACACACACACACACACACACACACACACATATATATATATATATATATATATATATATATATTATATATATATATATATATATATATATATATATATATATATTATATATATATAATATATATATGTAAAACATATATATATATATATATATATATATATATATATATATATATATATATATATATATATATATATATATATATATATATATATATATATATATATATATATATATATATATAGTATTTCCTTCTATTATCGTTTGCTTTTGTTCTTACTCCTTGTTTTAGATGTAAGTAAAAATAGACTGCAATACCCACTATTATACAAAGCCAAGCTCAACCTCCACAAGAAGCTGGAGTAATCATGTAGGCTAGGTGGCAGCTCTTCAAAACACAAGCACAAATAACTTTGGGTAACCATTGTATATAAAAGGATTTAAAAACTATAGGTATTTACTGTATTTAAAAGGATTTAAAAACCACGTTCAATGTGTAACATTGCAGCAAAAAAAAAAAAAAAAAAAAAGAAAAAATGCCCCGAAGTTTCTTAGGCGCAATCGAGTTTTCTGTCCAGCTGCTGTGGCGTATAATCAAGACCACCGAAAATAGATCTATCTTTCAGTGGTCACGGTTTAATGCTATATGAGCTGCGGCCCATGAAACTTTTACCACGGCCTGGTGGTGGCCTATCCTATATCGTTGCCAGAAGCACGATTATGGCTAATTTTAACCATAAATAAAATAAAAACTTCTTAGGTTAGAGGGCTGCAATTTGGTATGGTGGATGATTGAAGGGTGTATGATCAACACACCAATTTGCAGCCCTCTAGCCTCAGTAATTTTCAAGCTCTGAGGGCAGACAGAAAAAGTGGGGACAGAAAAGTGCCAGCAGAATAAAGTGAGGACGGACAGACAAAGCCGGCACAAGTTTTCTTTTACAGAAAACTAAAAGTAAGAAAGGTTCTGAAAACGAAAAAAAAAAAGATGATGATGAATTTTAAGAAGAGTAAAAACCATTTGAGTCTTGTGCCCATATCTACAGTACATGAACAGGATGCAGGAGACATTTCGGGTGCGATAATATTATCAAAGGACTCTTCGGTGCCTCTGGAATTAACACTGACACCCAGTGGGTTACGTATAGAATACAGAATAGAGTACAATATAGAACTTAGGCCAAAGCCCAAGCGCTGGGACCTATGAGGTCATTCAGCGCTGGAACGGAAATTGACAGTCAAAAGGTTTGAAAGGTGTAACAGGAGGAAAACCTCAAAGCAGATGCACTGAAAATTTTGTTAGGAGAGGGTGGAAAGTAAGATGGAAGAGAATATAAACGGAGGTGCAGTAAAAGGAATGAAAGGAGTGCAGCTAGGGGCCGAAGGGACTCTGCAAGGAACCTAAGTAATGCCTGCAGTGCACCGCATGAGTTACACTGACAGCGCTAACCCCTTCTGGCGCCACCCTTTAAAGAAGATAAACACGCACAATAATATATATATATATATATATATATATATATATATATATATATATATATATATTATATATATAAATATATATATAAAATATGTATATATATACGTGGGTGTTACGAAGACACTAAACAGGAGGAGGAGGAGGAGGAGGAGGAGGAGGAGGAGGGAGTCTTCAGTTCAATGGAGCAGTGGCCAAAATAGTACTCACAGAAAAGGGATAGAGCAAGTACACTTATAAAGAAAGATTGTAATCTATGGTAACGTTTGGAGAATTATAAGACTTAAGACTTACGTGAAGAATGTAAGATAAAGTGAAGATTATAAAAGAATGTGAAGATTATAGTAGAATGTTAAGAATACAGTAGAATGTAAAGATTACAGTAGAATGTGAAAACTATAGGAGAATGTGAAGATTATAAAAGAATGGGAAGATTATAGTAGAATGTGAATATTACAGCAGAGTGTGAAGATTTATAAAAGAATGTGAAGATTATAGTAGAATATGAAGATTATAGGAGAATGTGAAGATTTTAGGAGAATGTGAGCACATGACCAGTTGAACCTCAAACTATTATATGATACTTGTAATGTGTCCGGGGAGATGCTTATCAAAGATAAAAAAGAACAATATAAATATATATATATATAATTTATATTTATGTATACATATATATATATATATATATATATATATATATATATATATATATATATATATATATATATAAGGCTTAGAGAACATTCAAGGTAACACAACGGCTGCATGAACATGTTATCTTTCTTGAAATTCTCTCACAGATAAAGAGCATCTCCTGGTGTCGAGTACGACAAGGAAGACTAAAGATAACAGGTAATGCACATACGAGTCTGTGGTATCAGGAAGATGCACAAACAAATGTATTAGATAAGGACAATGCACATAGAAGTTTGTGGTGTCAGGAAGATGTAAAAACAAGTTTGTGCGATAAGGACAATGCACATACATGTTTGTGGTATCAGGAAGATTTTGTACGATAAAGACAATGCTGAAACAAGTTTGTGGTGTCAGGAAGATGCACAAACACGTTCGTGCGATAAGGACAATGCACATACAAGTCTGTGGTATCAGGAAGATGCACAAACAAATTTATGAGATAAGGACAATGCACATACAAGTTTGTGGTGTCAGGAAGATGCACAAACAAGTTTGCGCGATAAGGACAATGCACATACAAGTTTGTGGTATCAGGAAGGTGCAAAAACGAGCCTGTGAGACCAGGACGACGCACATACGAGTTTGTAAGATACAGAATTGTATACATTAAGTTAACTGCCTGTCAGTTATGAATAACAGTAATGACTGGAGAGTGAAAACTATAATTTTGTATACTAAGCGAGAACCTTTAATGTCTAAATAAGTTCAACGGGACAAACAGGAAGCAACAATGATGGTGTAACGCTTGAAAATAAAATCGATCAAAAAACGAGGGACGAATTTCTTTTACGTTGGATACCTTGATGCTGTGAGGAGTAAAGGGAATAAATAGAGAGAGACAGATAAGTGGGCACCCGGAACAATAAATAATCAATAACAAATGTAAAAGGTCACATATATTAAAACTTGAAACAAACTAACAGACTGTTTAATCAAATCACCTTTATGGGAGTAATGTGTGAGTAAATGAAGACGTGGGAAAAAGCGTGGAAGTCCAAAGTCGGCGAGGATTATGAATTGCTCAAAAGTGGGAACAGAAAAGGTACAAAATAAGAAGAATGGCAGAGATATAAAAATAGATATGAATGTTTTGGCAGCTTCTGTTAAGGAGAACGAAGAGGTATATAAGCAAGGTAGATTAAAGAACTTTTTAAGGAACAGAAATGAGAGTTTCTTAAATAGACCTCTCTCTCTCTCTCTCTCTCTCTTCTCTCTCTCTCTCTCTATATTTTATATATATATATTCTCTCTCTATATATCTATATATATATATATATATATATATATATATATATATATATATATATATATATATATATATTGAGAGAGCCATCAACCTCACACAACCTGAAGCAACAAGTACTACCTCACACTTAAAACACCTCCTTCCTCCCCAACCCCTTCACTTCCCCTCCTCCCCTCCCCTTAGCCATACAAACACTCTTCGAGAGAGCGATGTGTAAAAGCCAGCAGTCTCCTCAGGCTTTACGAACCAACGTCACCTCCGAACTCCCTTTTCTCCAACACTCCTCCAACCATTCCCCATCATCCCCTCCCTCCCCCTCTCCACCCAACCCTTGACGCCCCAGTTATGCCCCATACCCTTCCCTCATGCCCAAGTCCTGCGCCATTTCCTGCCCCTGGCAATTGTTTCATCTTCGTTGTTATGGGTCGTCAGGATGCCACACTCGGGAGAGAGAACGAAATCTCTTACAAGTCAATCAGGGCTCGTCTTCCATTCGAGGGCATCACTCGAGGCCCGTTCCGCGATCGAAAAGGGAACTGCAATGCTTTTTGATTTGCCTTTCGTGGACGATGCTTTTGAAAAGGGGAGTGATGATGATGATGCTTAATGATGATGCTTTTAGATCTGGCTGTAAAGATTGCCTTTCCTGAGTGATGTATCTAGATGGCTTAAAAGACTAAAACGATGCTTTTAGGTTTGGCTTTCTTGAATGATGCTTTGGAAAAGGGAGTGATTGATGCTTTTGGCCTAAAGACTAAAACGATGCGTTTGGATTTGGCTTTCATGAATGATGCTTTTGGAAGAGGGGAGCGATGATGCTTTTGGCTTAAAGACTAAAACGATGTTTCTAGGCCTGGTTTTCTTGAATGATGCTTTTGAAAAGGAGGTTGATGCTTTTGGCTTAAAGATTGTAATGATGTATCTGGATTTGGCTTTCCTGAACGATGCTTTTGAAAAGAGGAGTGATGATGCTTTTGACTCAAAGACTAAAACGATGCTTTCAGATTTGGTTTTCTTGAATGGTGCTTTTGAAAACAGGAGTGATGATGCTTTTGGCTTAAAGACTGTAGTGATGTATCTAGATTTGGCTTTCCCGAATGATGCTTTTGACAAGAGGATTGATGCTTTTGGCTTAAAGACTAAAACGATGCTTTTAGATATGACTTTCCTCAGTGATGCTTTGGAATAGGACTGATGATGCTTCTTGCTTTAAGATTGAAGCGATACCTTTATAGATTTGACTTTCCTGAATAGTACTTTGGAAAAGAGGATTGATGCTTTTGGCTTAAAGATTAAAACGATGCTTTTAGATTTGGCTTTCATGGCTTTCGAAAAGAAGAGTGATGATGCTTTTGGCTTGAAGATTGAAATGAGGTTTCTAGATCTTGCTCTTCTCTACGATGCTTTTACGAAGGGATTTCAAGAGAGGGATGATAGTTTTCTTTTCTCTACGATGCTTCTAATATGCGCTTTCAAAAAGGAATGATGCTTTTGGCGATGTTTCTAGGATGCTTTTCATACGGATTTTCAAAACCAAATGATGCTTTTGGGTCTTCTCTATGATGAATCCAAAACGGGCTTATATAAAACTATGCTTTTGGCTTATGTAATGCTATCGATATAAGCTTTCAAAAAGGAATGCTGCTTTTTGGCTTAAAAATTACTTCGATGCTCTGAGATTTGGCTTTCCTAAATGCTGTCTAGCACCTTTCGGTCCTTTTACTGTACCTCCTTTCATATTCTCTTTCTTCCATCTTTTCCTCAACCCTCTTCTAACAATTGATTCATAGTGCAATGCGAGGTTTTCCTCCTGTTACACCTTTCAAACCTTTTGCTATCAAATTCTGTTTCAGCTCTGAATGACCTAATAGGTCCCAGCACTTGGCGTTTGGCTTAAATCCTATATTCAATTCAATTCAAAAGGTCCCTTTAAAAAAATAAGTCTTTTACCTTTTGGTTCAAGAGCAATGGATCTTTTAACTCTTTAAATAATAAATACGGAGCTTTTGGTTTTGAAAAAAAAAAAAAGGGGGTGACACTGGAATCACTTAAAAA
>NC_089786.1:8562500-8577500 GCF_040412425.1 Macrobrachium rosenbergii | reverse complement strand
CATCAATACATACCGAACCTATTCTCCAAGCATTTCAATACATTTTTTAATACATTTTTATCTACATATTGCTTTATTAATTTTTCTTCTATGATAAGTGAGATCTCTTCTATCTATATTTCTCTTTGCCTCCTCTTATTTCTTCCTAATGAATATCATATTCTTTGGAAGCTTGCATTCCAAGTCAATGGTCCCTGAGGGCTTGTTATATATGAATAGGGTTCACCTTGTGAATATAATAATAATGAATAATAATAATAATAATAATAATAATAATAATAATAATAATAATAATAATAATAATAATATAGTAATAATAGGTTAATGTATAATCTTTTTCGTATGCAATTTCAGTCTATTATATTGCCAAATCTTAAGTTCTTCACAAAATTCCAACTAAAGAGACCCTGTACTTGTTGTCACTGTTCCTAAATGTATTAAAAATTCACACACTTGAATCATTTCTCATTTCTCACCTGCTTCTGAATCACATCTCCACAGATGTATGATGCATTATATTTAGCAAGTTTACGGTTACTGTTATTAAATGATAGTAGTGGAAGCACTAGGAATGAGATTATGTAAATGATATGTATGTGACATGTGTATATTTATATATATCTATCATATATAAGTATACTAAGGAATGAGATTATAATATATATATATATATATATATATGTATATATATATGTATGTATATATATATGTATGTATATATATATATAAAATATGTATGTATGTATATATGTATGTGTATATATATATATATATATATATATATACAGATATACATACATACACAGATATACATACTCACACCACGAACATCAAAAATGTTTACGTAAACACCTCCATTCATATGCATACTTGGTCATTATAAATATGCATGCGCAAACAGCCCCGGTCTACATAACATTAGCGTGTCCATGTTGACACGCTCACGACAGCCTCATGAAGTCGAGTTGCCAGCGAGTAAATATTTGCAAGATCCTGAAAGCTTGTTTGTCGATGGCATTGCCTTTGAAGCAGTCGGTAATAAAATCCACTTGTTGATTGTGCGCTCGGCTCTCTGGTTTTGGCAGGATTTATTAATCTTTGTTGCATAACTTCTAATTGGGCAGGGGGGCAGCCCGTTGCGTGCTCTCTCTCCCTCTCTCTCTTAAAGAAATCTCTGGTTTTATTGCTCTCAGCATGTAGATAACAACTGAATGCCTCTTAACAACATAGAACACACACACACACACACACACACACACACTCACTCTCTCTCTCTCTCTCTCTTAAAGAAATCTCTGGTTTTATTGCTTTCAGCATGCAGACCACAATTGAATGCTTCCTAACGACACAACTTTCTCTCTCTCTCTCTCTCTCTCTCTCTCTCTCTCTCTCTCTCTCTCTCTCTCTCTCTCTCTCTCTTAAAGAAATCTGTGGTTTTACTGATATCAGCATGTAGACCATAATTGAATACTTCTTATTAATACAAACCTTCTCTTTCTGTAAATATATAGAACTTTCTCTCTCTCTCTCTCTCTCTCTCTCTCTCTCTCTCTCTCTCTCTCTCCACATGCGCTGTACTGATTCTCTTCCCATACATAAAACTCCCTCTCTCTCTCTCTCTCTGAAATAATATCGAGAATTAGTCAATATTTTCAGCTTTTATCATATTTTAATCATGAACGAGCAAGGCCTATTACTACCTCCCTACGCCCCCCCCCCCAACCTACTCTGACTCATGATGGGTAAACAGAACAACAACAACAATAATAATAATAGCAACAACCCTAGGAAAATGTGCTTGTTGAGCCAATTTTTTTTTCTTTATTTTGACCGATGGGGGGCGCATAGCCCGAATTGATTGGAATATCTGGAATAAGCTACGAATTCATTGGACGTTGCCGAGCGATTAAAAGATTGGCAGATCGGACGCAAAATAATATATTATTTAGGACCAATCAGCGGCCATATTTTCCTAGCACATATGGCTATGTTTGCCATCATGTTCTGCCTAATGCTTCATATTTATGCATGCAATCGGTAATTGCTTTTTTTTTTGTTTTGTTTTGTTTTGTTCGGTGTACATACGGGGAATCGTTTTCAGCTCTCTCTCTCTCTCTCTCTCTCTCTTATATATACTATATATATATATATACTGTATATATATATATATATATATATATATATATATATATATATATATATATATATATATATATATATATATATATATATACATATATCTGTCTCTCTCTCTCTCTCTCTCTCTCTCTCTCTCTCTCTCTCTCTCTCTCTCTCTCTCTCTATATATATATATATACTGTATATATATACATACATATATATTTATGTATATATGATTATTATCACTTTAGTACGTGATTCATTTATCACATTACCACAGGTGAAAATAGGTCCTGACCGGTTTCGTGGCTTGGAAGGAAAGTCGAAACTGGTCAGGGGATTGAGATGGTGTAGGTCTGACCGGTTTCGACTTTACTTCCAAGCCATTGAATCGTCAACGGCTTGGAAATAAAGTCGAAACCTGTCAGACCTACACCTGTCTCTTATTTTTCACCTGTATAATGTATATATATATATATATATATATATATATATATATATATATATATATATATATATATATATATATATATATATATATATATATATATATATATATATATGTCTCTGTCTCTGTCTCTCTCAAGTATACTTTAGCTATTTGTCTGTCATATTCCTGTACATTGTTACATTTCTGAAGTCTGAATTTCAATTTATCTACAATAAAAACAAGTAAAAAATGCGCAGAAGTTTCTTCGGCGCAATCGAGTTTTCTGTACAGCCACTACAGCGCATGATGAAGGCCACCGAAAACAGATCTATCTTTCGGTGGTCTCGGTATAATGCTGTATGAGCCGCAGCCCGTGAAACTTTAACCACGGGCCGGTGGTGGCCTATCCTATATCGTTGCCAGAAGCACGATTATGGGTAACTTCAACCTTAAATGAATAGAAACAACTGAGGCTAGAGGGCTGCAATTAGGTGTCTTTGATGATGGAGGGTGGATGATCAAATACCAACTTGCAGCCCTCTAGCCTTAGTAGTTTTTAAGCTCTGAGGGCGGACAGAAGAAGTGGGGACAGAAAAGTGCTGACAGAAAAAGTGCGGACTGGCAGACAAAGCCAGCAAAATAGTTTTCTTCTACAGAAAACTAAAAATTATGCTTATATAATGACAAAATTTGATGATACTTTCGGACACATGTCAGATGCAAGCGCAATTAAGCATTTATTTCTCGTCAATCTGCTTAATTCCTACGCTATGCACAACCTACTCATAATCGTAAAATTCCATTTAATTTTAACTAGGAAACTTCAAATTAATTCTTAATCGATTTACAGAGCGTCTAATCATTTGCAATAAATCTTTGCGCCTTTTAATTAATATTCAACAAATTCACCTGAATTCTGTTCAACATTCAACAAATTTATCAGAATTCTAATCTACCTTAAACCGATTTATCAGACTTCTACTTCTTAGATAATCTTTTAATCCAGTGGTTCTTAACCTTTTTGTTACCAAAGCCCGTCCAAGAGTTGGTCCTCCCCTCCAAGGAAAATAAAAAAGAGAAAGAGAAGGGGTGTTTTTATTCTTTTGGGAATGAGTTAATGAGATACTTGACACTGCTTCTTAGCGACTCTAGTTAAAGAGAATAACGAATATAATTAGAGAATTTTTAATTTTTCCCCTAGGGCTCGAGCCCCCCTTGGAAATTGCTGACGCCCCCCAGGTCGAGAACCATTGGTTTAATCAGTCATCAAATGACTGACCTTTGTTTTAATTAGTCTTCAACTGACTTTCAAAGATTCTTTAATCGATTTTCCTAACCTTTATTCACTCCTCCCCAGATTTACCTGCTCCAATAAATTCCCAACCGATTGATCTCTTTTCAGTAAATAAACCATTTTCTAACATGTCTGATTAGCCTTGGTGTATTTAATTGTATTCCGAAATAAATTCTGTTTCTTATCCGAGTGTTCTAATTATCTGGGGATACACAATCTTTGTCAAACATTTTTTTTACCTTGTTGGAGGATCGTTGCAACCCATGGAAATGCTTTTTTTTAATATAGTAAAATGAAATTGATTCTATTGTAATTATTGAAAAAATTTTTTTTACCTTGTTGAAGGATCCTTGTAACCCATGTAATTGCTATTATCTTTAATATAGTAAAATGAAATTTGATTCTATTATAATTATTGAAAAAGTTTTTTTTTACCTTGTTGAAGGATCCTTGCAACCCATGGAAATGCTTTTTAATATAGTAAAATGAAATTGATTCTATTGTAATTATTTAAAAAATTTTTTTTACCTTGTTGAAGGATCCTTGCAACCCATGGAAATGCTATTATTTTTAATATAGTAAAATGAAATTGATTCTATTATAATTATTGAAAACATGCTTTTTTTTTTACCTTGTTGAAGGATCCTTGCAACCCATGGAAATGCTTTTTTTTAATATAGTAAAATGAAATTGATTCTATTATAATTATTGAAGACATTTTTCTACCTTGTTGAAGGATTGTTGCAACCCATGGAAATGCTATTTTTTTAATACAGTAAAATGAAATTGATTCTATTATAATTACTGAAAACATGCTTTTTTTTTTTTTTACCTCGAAGGTGCGCCTGGTCAAAAAGCAATGTTCCCATCTAAATAAAATGCAAAGACTTCTATACTACTGTTGTTCAGAATGGAACGAGCCAAAAGGCCATCATCAGTGTCCTGAAAAAAGTCTAATAAGTACAACGTACATATGTGCCAGGATATGCGCATATGTACAAAGAGAAAAATATTAAATCTTGACCAAGAGGATGAATGTGGAAGGAAACATAATGTTTTATTCACAGGATACAACATTTTCTGAATACCAAATATCTGAAGGTGCAAATATACCAGTTATACATTGGTGCTTTTTTCCACTCTTTTTTTCAGGTTACACACACACACACACACACACACACACCACTAGCGGATCTAAGGGTGGGGGGCACACCTGGGCTTGCCCCCCACCATGAAAAATAATGACAAGATCATAATATTGAAGATTTAGATAATAACATAAATGAGAAATATAAAAATGGGAAAAAATTAAAAATCTATTATAGAAATGATAAAATTTTGAGAAAAAAAATTTTGAGAAAAATATAATATATATATATATATATATATATATATATATATATATATATATATATGTGTAAATATATATATATATACATACATAAATACATACATATATATATACTGTATATATAATATGGAAATTGGTGCCGCCCCCATGAAATTTTCTGGATCCGCTAGTGACACACTACATACATACATACATACATACATACATACATACATACATACATACATACATACATACATACACACACACACACACACACCTAGAGGTTTACCAGGCCAGGTAAGTCCAAGAACCACACCTGGATCCATGATAAAAGAGTGAAATCATCGTGGAAGGACTGTCATTATAATACCGGCTGCTAATCACAGTAACCTGTTCTAAAGTAAGATTTCTCTCTATTTTTGTCCACCAGATGGAAAAACACCTGAAACACGGAGGTTAATAACCTCAGACAACAAAATCCCAAATGTTATATTTCAGATAACGCTGAGACCTCCCTGTAATAAACATTCGTCTTCTAGTCCTGACAACTTATGATGTTAAAAATAAACGTAGCTTCGTTTTACAATGTGCTGGACTGAAACACTGTAAGTCTGGGTTACGATAAATCAAAATGTCATTATAAGGTCTCGTTCAATTGGAAATAAATGGTACAATCGTCCACTAAAGTAAGGCGCCAATCACTGACGCTACACAGAAAAAAAAAAAAAAAATAACGTGTCACTACGAGCAGTGAAATGCTATGAAAGTGGTAATCAGTAGATAGATGTCACAGCAGTGAAATAAGATGCTATAAACTGGTACTTTTACTCTGAACGAAAAAGCTACAATTTGCCTCTACTTCATTATATATATTATATATATATATATATATATATATATATATATATATATATATATATATATATATATATATATATATATATATATATACATATAGAAATCAATACATATGCAAAACGTAAAAGCGTAAAATCAAATTGTAATCTTTAAAGATATGGAATATTTGTTAAATTCATGAGAAGAGAGTATGGTTCTCACACAATAAACAGCCTTTACTGGTTAGGGTTCTTCAACATTCATTCTGACCTCACGCGGTGCACTGTAGGCATTACTTAAGGGTCTTTGCAGCGTCCCTTCGGCCTCTAGCTGCAACCTCTTTCTTTCATTTTATTGGACCTCCGTTCATATCCTCTCTCTTCCGTCTGTTACACCTTTCAGACCTTCCTACTGTCAATATCCCTTTCAGCTCTGAATGACCACATAGGTCCCAGCGCTTGGCCTCTGGCCTACTAAATTCTATGACATTTATTCTGAGAGCAAAACACAAAGAGGATATCCAACGTCATTCGTCTCAGAAAACTTAAAAATTCAAAAGACTGGATAAAAGAGAATACGAGATGCCTAAAAGATTAATTTTGTGGGATGGTATTTACCCACTAAAACAATCACGAGAGTGTCCAGTGGTATATAGTTCGTTGTAGAAATCAAAGAAGTACCAAATGCTGGTGAGAAGGTGCATGGCGTTAAATCCGATCACTTAATCATAAAACGATAATGGCAATGTTAAAGGATGAGAGAAGATTTCAACTGCTTACTGAGTTGAATTGAATATAGAATTTAGGGCCAAAGGCCAAAGCACTGGGACCTACGAGGTCATTCAGCGCTGAAACGGAAATTGACAGTAAAGAGGTTTGAAAGGTTTAACAGGAGGAAAACCTCAAAGCAGTTGCACTATGAATCGATTGTTAGGAGAGGGTGGAGAGTGAGATGGAAGAAAGAGAATATGAAAGGAGGTACAGTAAAAGGAACGAAAGGGGTTGCAGCTAGGGGCCGAAGACACGCTGCAAAGAACCTCAAGTAATGCCTACAGTGCACCGCATGAGTTACTGATTTAGTGATAAGTCCTTGAGAAGGGACGAACTGACCTTTATAATAAGGGATATGCAAACGAAGTTATAACCCAGCCTGGTGGAATTTGGGGAACAAAGAGGAAGGAGAGGCAACCCAGGGTCTAACCGAACCTGGTGGAATCAAGGAAAGCAAGGGGAATGGGGGTGAGGGGGAGGGGTAGGGGTGGTAATTTTGGGTCTCAACACTCCCCTCCCCCCAACCCAACCCCTCGTTCCAGAAACCAACAGACTCTTCTTATAAAAGGGGAAAGATCGTAACCTGGGGAACACGGAAACCTGAAGTGAAATCCAAATAGAGCGGATAGATTAAGGATGAAATAGGAACGACTGAACTGAAAATTAATGGAATAAAGTTTGAAAGGCAACAAAAGCAACAGAAAGGAGAGAATTGTTTTACGTTAATTATTTAATTTTTTAATCAATTACTTTTTATAGATGAGACGTGGAGGGAGAGAGAGAGAGAGAGAGAGAGAGAGAGAGAGAGAGAGAGAGAGAGAGAGAGAGAGAGAGAGAGAGTGTGATTATTGCTGGGGAGAATTAAGCCAGCAATGCCTGAACAACTTGGACGGACCCGTGTTCGATACCGGGACGAGGAAGGAACGGTATTAGCGTTTTCCCCCCTAACAAAAAATAAATTTTAAATTCCTTCGTTGGTCTGAGAGAGAGAGAGAGAGAGAGAGAGATAAAATGTGTGCTTTAGTATCATAATTAAAAACTGAATGCCTTCGACACAGTCATTTTATCCATACTTTTCATATATAGGTGAAATAAATGATCTTAAATAACAAGTGAAAAGTGAAAAGTTTTTATATATATATAATATATATATATATATATATATATATATATATATATATATATATATATACAATACACATATAATTTATATGTATATAATACATACATATAAATTTATATGTATGTATGCATACATACATACATTACCATGTCAATCAAAGTTTTCACACGATATGACCCTATCCCGACACGTAGGCACCTGGCCAACTTTTCTCCATCAGGGTAGGTAAACGATTCGGTGAGATGAGAAATATCCTTAATACTGCCAGATGAATAAAAGATTTTCACCAGTTTACACATGAATGGAAGATTTCAATTCGTAACTTTTAAACCTCTAAACACACACACACACAAACACCTGTATGTGAGCGCGCGCGCTCAAAGGACGAGCAAATCGCCACAGGAAACTTTCAAAACAATGACAACATACATCAACTTCCACATTTCCAGGGAAGGAACGCACTGCACTCGAATCTGACCTGTAAGCACACCTGACCGCTTTTTCGAGATCAAACGGCCATTAAATGAAAACCTGCGTTGTAACATCTGCCAGTATTAAGGATATTGCCGATCTCACCGAATCGTTTACCTACCCTGATTCAGCAAAGTTGGCCAGGTGCCTACGTGGTCGGGATAGGGTCGTATCGTGTGAAAACTTTGATTGACATGGTAATTATGTATGCATACATACATATATGTATGTGTATATATATGTATATATATGTATATATATGTATGTATATATATGTATATATATATATATATATATATATATATATATATATATATATATATATATATATATATATATATATATCTTGTGTACGAAATTTTATTGACACATGTACATGCCATGTAATTTTACATGCATATGTATATACATACTTACATACATATACATACATACATATACATACATACATACATACATACACACACATATATGTACATATGTATTTGTATATATATGTATATATATACTGTATATATACATACATTAAATATACAATTCCCCCCCAAAAAACACAACATCCAGTTAAGTCCTCATTTCTCACAAAAGCTAACACCTATCATTAAACGACCCACGCAAAAGGTGTACTGTACTGTATACCCGTCAGGCGATCTGTCATTAAGAGAAAGCGCCTCTCCCCGCCCCAACCCCCCCTCTCCTCTCCCTAATCCCGGCCTAAAAAACACGTGAGAGAGAATTCTTAGTAATCTCTTCGCCGAGGACTGAATTACAACGAACCTATTAGAAGGCCATTCACCCGCGGTTGGTTTTTCGCTCGTTTGTGACTCATGATGATAAAAATATTGATGATGATGATGACAAAATCTCATACCTGAGTGAGGTGTTGTTTTTTTTTTTTATTGACAGGAGAAGTCGCAGAGATGTTTGGAAGTTGTCGATATTTTTTGTCATATTTTTTCTAATCTGATATATTATTTGAACGAGACGACTAGGAGTTTGTACTATAATAATAATAATAATAATAATAATAATAATAATAATAATAATAATAATAATAATAATAATAATAATAATAATAATTTTGCCATAAAAAGAACACACTATCGTACTTGTGATGGCTAAAAGTTTCACAGGCATCGTTTGTATATATATGTATATATATATATATAATTTATTTTTTTCTTATTTCGTTAAGTATCTTATGATGCCTATCTACCATAGCCTTTATTTTCATAGAAATGATAAAGCAGCCTTATGTTTACTCATCACAGTGATATAATTTGTTATCCCCTTTTTTAAATAATATATTTTCAATATCATTCATTGTGAGCACTTTGATAGTTGTGCGTAAGGCTGAGAAAGCCGTATGATTGGTCTGCGTGTGTCATCGCCTACGTGCCCACAAGTTTTACTTTTATTCTCTTTGGTATATATGGCGTTACATTTACTATGGCCATCCACGCATGTATGTGTATATGCACGTGCTTATACGTATACATTCCACTGTACGCATATACATTATATATCGTGGAGCTGAAACTACTATATTAATTAAAAGCTACTCTTTCCAACAGGTAGAAAACTATTTACAATAAGAAATTGACGTGTAGGCCTATGCCCTGCCATTGCCTCAAAAATATAAGAATTTGGTGTATAGGCCTATGCCCTGTCATTGCCTCAAAATATAAGAATTTGATGTATAGGCCTATGCCTTGTCATTGCCTCAAAATATAAGAAATTGACGTGTAGGCCTATAACCTGCCATTGCCTCAAAATATAATTATTTGATGTGTAGGCCTATGCCCTGTCATTGCCTCAAAATATAAGAATTTGATTTGTAGGCCTATGCCCTGTCATTGCCTCAAAATATAAGTATTTGATGTGTAGGCCTAATCTCCCAACGACATAAACATATGACATGCAGGATTATGATGAATTAATACCCTAATATCGGAACTGGCTGCATAAGTCTATGCTTCATTTCAATTAATGTAGTCTGTGGAATCGCTAATGTAGGCCAACACCAATTAGAAAAAAAAGAAGCTTGTGTATTTAGGCTGTGCATGATCAAAAAAAAAAAAAAAGGTGCCATAGACAAAATGATCCAAGATCTTCATAATGATATATAACTCAATATATATTTTACCGGAGATATCGATTGCATACGTCACAACTCCGGAACTCAAATCTGTGACGTCATCATTCGCGCACGGAGCTCAACATGACCGCACGGCGTCAAATCCGTCCGGTAATCATTTGGACTGTTAACTACTGTGACGTCATTCCCTTACGAGAGCTAGCCAATCACTGGCGTGCAGTGGGCGGGGCTTAGCTGCAAAGGGCCGTGGATTTTGCTAAAATGAATTGTTGTAATTATTAATATTGAGGTTTATGGATGACTACGTAAAGAAGTGAATGACTAGTAATATTAATTGTGTTGTAAACATTCATTGAGAACAGTGTACTGAAAATAATATATATATATATATATATATATATATATATATATATATATATATATATATATATATATATATATATATATACTGTATATTACATCTACAAATATATATTTATATATATATTATATATACAATATATATATATATATATATATATATATATATATATATATATATATATATATATATATATATATATAAATGTATATATACACTATATATTTGTGTATATACTGTATATATATATATATATATATATATATATATATATATATATATATATATTTATTTATTTATTTATTTATTCATTATTTTCAACACACTGTTCTTTTTTCGTGAATTTTATGACACACCTGTTAAGCATTTAACCAGTCATTTACTGCTATATGTAGTCATTCATAAACCCCAATGTTGATAATTACAACAATTTATTATTAGTGAACTCTCTCTCTCTCTCTCTCTCTCTCTCTCTCTCTCTCCAAGTCTCCTTGTCGTTAAACGAAAGACAAAATTCAAATCTTAAAAAAAAAAATTAAAATGGTCCAAAAACTGTACCGTACTGGACGAGTTTTGATGGGCCCTTATTTGGCTCGGAGGCCGGCGGGATGGGAAAACTAAAAGAATGGTGTGAATGAAAATCAGGAAAGATTTATTGAGTAAATACCCAAATATATGAAAAAATTATCATAAATAAAAAAATAGAAATAGGCAAATAAATTAAATATAAAAGAAAATATAAGCGAATATATAAAGAAGTAAATGAATAGATATATATAAGTATACACACACACACACACACACACACACATATATATATATATATATATATATATATATATATATATATATATATATATATATATATATATATAAAAAAATGAAAATACATGTAAAAAAGATAAATAAATAAAGATAAATATATAAATAAATAAACAAATAAAATAAATAAATGGTTCTAGAGAACGACCTAAAAAATTCTTCAACAGATTAATTAATAATGATTCTTAGGCCTACTTCCTCCGAAGAAAAACGCACGCACGGACACGCAGAGGCCTACTGGCATTTCTCAGTTATTAAAACTCACCCGCTGCCGTTCTAGATACAGCCAGGAAATGCCAGCACGGGCTCTTGCTCCAAAAACTCAAACAGGAACCCAGAGGCTCTTCGTTTTTATAATAATAAAAAAAAGGTTCATTTTTGCAATACAGTAAAGCCTTCTAGCTAATAGCCATCAATAGCGGGTAGGAGATGGGGAGGGGTGTCTGTGGGGGGTGTAGGGTGGGGGTGTTGGATGTCATTTAAAAAATTGTTATAATTCGACAAAATATTTCTCTATTTTTTTAGCTTATTATAAAGTCTCTAACACTAACGCTTTAGAAATATTGCAGGAAATTCGGTAGTCTGAAATATATAATAATAATAATAATAATAATAATAATAATAATAATAATAATAATAATAATAATAATAATAATAATAATAGTAATAATAAAAATAATAATAATAATAAAAATAATAATGATAATAATAACTGTTCCCAGTTACTGTGAGAATTGAGATTTTATGAATATATTGGACCGTTCGAGATGGCGCCGAGGATCTTATGAGAAACATCTTACAAACAAACAAAACAAAACAACCAGCAAGTCAAACCAGGTCAAGACAACAACAACAAAAAGAACAGCAACCTCGCAGCTGTGCATATAAATAAAGCCAAACAACTTCTCCCCAGCTATAAATAGTGACCCAATGGACAATTTTTGCTATAAAAACATATCACCCAGTTACATGCCGCCCTAATCCAGGCTCTAGAGCAAAATCCCCAATATTCTCTCTCTCTCTCTCTCTCTCTCTCTCTCTCTCTCTCTCTCTCTCTCTCTCTCTCTCTCTCTCTCGTGTAAATTTGTCAGGACACTCTACTAGTTCTGAACTGGACTCACATTGACCCACGTAACATACTGTACAAGGGTGGGTAGGACAACACTCAATGAAGATGGAGAGAGAGAGAGAGAGAGAGAGAGAGAGAGAGAGAGAGAGAGAGAGAGAGAGAGAATTGTCTTGACTTATGAGTTATGGCCTCATCGAGGCCCTCTCACATTAAATTTTGATGGCATACATTTTGACGAAGCAGTGAACACTAATCTTAAGTTTTCAATTTTCTCTCTCTCTCTCTCTCTCTCTCTCTCTCTCTCTCTCTCTCTCTCTCTCTCTCAACCCGAGCTGTAATCCACAACAGTCGACAAACAACTAGGTACCTCATTCGCTCTCTTATTCCGCTTTCGTATGGTTCGAGACTCGAACATGTATCGTCCACCGGCTGTGAGCTATACCACCAAGTTACGAGAGAGAGAGAGAGAGAGAGAGAGAGAGAGAGAGAGAGAGAGAGAGAGAGAGAGAGAGAGAGACCCATCAATGAATAAGATTCATGGTTATGCAAAAAAATCTGATTAAAATAATTTTATATATGTAAAATTTAAGCAGTTAATTAGCCAAATATTGCAAACATGTACGACTCAATATGCCGACATTTTTTTATGCCGTACGAAACCCAACGAAAAACTTCTAATATTTAAGAAAAAGAAAAAAAAAGTATATATATATGTATATAACAAATAAATTAATTGGCAAACCTAAAGCATATACTAGCCTGTCCGTTTTATTTCGATCGGCAGATTGAAATCTAAAGAAAATTTTTGGCAAAGAAATAATTATGCAATTTTTTGGTAAGACAATAATTTTTTTTCCGATTATTCGGATAAGACGTCATGAAAAACTCCAAAAAATTTTAGAAAAACAAAATCGTTGAACATTTAAAATGCAAAAAATCCCTACATTTACGGACAGAAGGAAATTTCATGAAAAACTTTGACAATAATGAAACAAATTTATGGTCAATCAGTTAACTGATATATAATATAATATAGACATAAAAGCAATGAGATCTTAAATGTCGAAGAACCGAAAGGAACACTTTTAAAATTTATGAAACACTTTAAATATTATATAACACTTGCCTGAAGACGCATCCCATAAATTCTGATCAACACAATGAAACTTTATGAAATGAAGAATAAATAAAGCAATGAATTAGTAAAACAAAACAGAAAATTCACTATCTCAATAATTCCGTTTCGCTCCTGCGAATGAAAATTAGCGAAAATTAACGTAAAATTAAAGAAAATTAACGAAAAATTCAATAAACCGACGAATGAACTTGGAAGACGGACGGGAACCAGCTCCCAATTCCAGCCATAATTCAATCGGTAACGTGCCATTCCCATATTCCCGATATTCCGGAAATGACGGTACCCGGATGTGCGGCGGCGGCGGCGCCTTTGATGTGAAGGGAAGGGGGGATTAGGGGGAGGGGAAGGCGGTGGGAGTCAAGATGAGAGGAAGGCGTGGAGAGACAGTGAGGGGGGGGAGGGGGCGAGAAAGTGTTTGGTGGGAAGGGGAGAGGAAGGGAAGTGGGGGGGGGGTCAGGGAAGGCCACACTCGGATCGATCTTAAGACGGAATGACTCCGCCCCCCAATCTTTCTGAAGATGCCGGCCAAGAAGACGCGGCGCGCCTTGGAATGGGCGGGGGACCAGATTTGGGGAGTCTCTCTCTCTCTCTCTCTCTCTCTCTCTCTCTCTCTCTCTCTCTCTCTCTCTCTTTCGCTTCTCTTTCTTCAGCTTTCTCTAATCCCTTACTTTTTTTTCTATTTCTTTCCAAGCCTGTTCTCGCTTTTCAAATATATTCATTCCTCTCTTTTGTTTCTTCCTATCTATTTATCTTAAGCTTCTTCCTCTCTCTGTTTCCTTCTTTATTTTTCTGTTTTCTGTTTTTTTCATCTTTTGTTATTTCTCTTTTTTATCTCTTCTCTGTATCTTCCACAGAATTTCCCAACAACTTGAAAGAAAAGGCTGCTGGATTGCCAAAGAAATACGTATCAGAGAGAGAGAGAGAGAGAGAGAGAGAGAGAGAGAGAGAGAGAGAGAGAGAGAGAGAGAGAGAGAGAGAGAGAGAGAGACTTTCTCTTGAAGGTTTATAGGCAACATGTGTTGATAAGCATTTTTTTTTTTACAAAGTTTTTGTGATAATAAAACGTGGGGTTCGTTGACCTTAGACTAGCTAAACAACTCGCAAATAATATGTATATAGAATAAACATTACGT